>NC_091142.1:39781784-40104669 GCF_041381155.1 Argopecten irradians
AACGCGCGTGATTGGGAAGGAAGGTAAATATAAATGAATTGCTGCAAGAGTCACTAGCAACAACAATGACTTTCTATTGATATTGCTATCATTCTAACGCTGAAACTAATTATTCTTTAAAGAATAATAACAAATATGGCTTTTACCTCATATGTCAACGATCATAAATTTGAAAAGCTTCGGAAAATGTGCCGTGTCAGCATCTTTGTTTGTTCATTATAGCCTCGCTTTCGACCAACTTTCATTTTGTGTTCCAAAAGTAGAATATGACGGTCTATTTTTAAAATGGTTGGGGGGTTAGTATTCCCCAAGCTTTCCGCACATTTTAGATAAACAATGATTGTAATGGAATCATCAATTAACATATGAAATTCATATCTAAACATACAGAACAACTTCTTACGGGTTCACTTCAATCTAACCCTTCTAACGTTAGATACACTAACAAGTTCAAAACTATATTTAAAAGTTTTCCAATATACAATATTATATCCCCTGTACTACAGCTTAATGATATTTTGGAGATGTATGAAACTATAGTGGATAAAACAAGAATTACTCACTGTTTGTCGGAATTTTCCCTCTAACTTCCGTTGAACTGCAATCTGATACTTGAGTAACCATGATGATAGGAGTTTTATAACGGCTCTTATTGTTTAAGTTTGCTCAGATGTAAAATATCTACTCCAATCAAATCAATTTTGAAACAAAAACGTGTAGGCACTGAAGGCACTACCGCATTCCCTGCATTCTACATCTATGACGCGAGTCCAGCTCATCAAATAGATCCTGACTGAACGAAGCATGAACGTGATCCTCTGTCTTTAGAATTAGGCGTATGTTTACATTGGAAGACACATCTTTTATACGAGGGAGATACGCGTGTACATTTAGTAAACACGATGAAAAGAACCTTCACCTTTACAAAGAAAGAGTTAGTAGGCGAAATATTGAATTAAAAAAAACCCACCAGTTTCGAAGGTGTTACATAGTAAAATATATGGTTAAGTCACTTATAGATCATCATGTAAATTGAATAATGCAAGCAAAGAATAATGTGTGGCCAAAGATTAAAACATATCACTTTCAGTTTGTTTCATCTTATTGACAAATGATATAGAAACCAATATTTTAACAAATTTCTCTGTATACATAAAATTTGTTGAAAATAAAAAAACAACCACAGCTTCCAAGTCCTCGGGAAGCTGGTAACAACACTTAAATGTTTGACGAGTTATGGATAAAATGGCCTTCACCTTTCCCGGAAATTGTTTTACCCTGGTGTCATTTGATGAAAGATAACCTTTTGTTGTCTTTACCTTGCTATGTACGACTCAGAGTAGAAAACAGTCTATTGTTGTTATATACAGATGACTTGACTCGACTATTTTGACAGCTTTGACTGGCTTTAAATTAATGAAGTTAATCTAATGCACACATTTCTATATTAAACGATGGATATGGTTGCATGAAATACTTCAATGCTAAAATGTGGTTACGTATCTCTTTTTAAAACATTAGAATAAATATTTTTACCTAAAAAAATAAGAACTGAATAAGGTTTTAAAAAATAAAGATATAATCTTCATAAATTGAATTATTTTTTCTAAAGAAATGATTTGTGATTTAGAAAGCACTTTAAACATTTGCCTACATCATATGGCGAATACATGTATATGATTGAAAACAATTATGTCAGGACTAACATTAACAAAACATCACAGTAGATTATCAATAGCTGTTTTCCAGTGTTTCAGTGAAGTATCGCTGGATATATTTCCTTAATTTACCAAGGCCATTCATGTGAACATTAGGTACATGTTATTAATATTAATTTACAAATGTATGTCTTATCATAATCCGTCAATATAACAGTACACGGAAAAAATCACACGAAATATGTTTAATCACTTAACGCCTAAGTGGTGCGTCAACTCATCCAGAACGTTACAGAATCACGATTCGTTGATTTCGTTGTATCGCGTTTTTCCCCTCTGCAGCCATTACAGTGACGGATGGGGAATGATAAAACGTTACAAATGCATGACAGACATTTACTGCACACATAAATCATTCTGATTGAGCGTTAGTTCTTTAGATGTTAATGTCATACGCTTCTGAGTGTTCGGTATATGCCAGCTTACATAATTGATGCCAATGATAAGATCTATGTTTGATCTACTAGAGTATAATGATGATAGAAGGAACATAATGTATATAAATGTAGCTGTAGACTGCTAGATAATACAAATAAATCATGAGAAGTCCAATTGAACATGCTGTTAAACAGTATACAAAGTGATCCTTATCTCAAAATCGATTTCGATAAAAGCTGCTACGAAAAAAGAATAATAAACACAGAATGTTCGTAGGTTATTATTTCGCTCTTCAGTAACAAATTAAAATACTTTTATTAACCTTAGGCTTTACATCCCATCAGTCCGAGGACAATAATTTTATACGAGGCAGGCACTGCACTAAACCAGTGTAGAGACACTCAATGATCAATCAAAAAGTACCGAGCGACCTTAGTGACCGAGTGCTTTAAGTGTCCCGACATTCTACCACTTTATCCTTTCATGTTATGAATCAAAAGCACAAGTTGGGTAGTTGTTAGATACTTACCGTAGATAGGTGCTTTTCTCCGGGTACTGAGGCCTTACTTCACCTACAAAACATGACAGGCCTTAAAAATGACCCTGGACGTTGATACGAAAAGAGTTAAGAAATAAACGCCAAGCAAAGTCTAAATATAGCAGTCTCAGTATTTTACTCATTTCTTATTATCAATACATTTGGTCTGAGCATCAATGCCGAATTCTAGTAAGGCGAACATCATCAAGGTGTAGTCTATTCTAAGGCCAAAAAATGTCTGTTTAGGGTTACATTGGCAAAAAAATAGGGTCGGTAGGTCGGGAGGACGGTTTTCTTTTAGTGTCTTTCACTCTAAAATAATGACCGGAACCGCAATCTGAGATCGAAATCCCGACTTTAAAAGAAATCGTAGAAAAGTGGCAAAAAATAGGGTCGGGGGTAAAAATAAGGGTCGGTCGGATAACTCTAAATATTATTGTTTGGCCTAATGGAACCTCCAACGTTAAATACCTTCTGAACACGTCTTCGATGCATAAAGATTTACTTAAATATGTACATGAATTTTTAAAAGTCTGAAATAAGGTCTTTCACACATCCCTATGCATTATTTATATTATATCTTATTATTTGTTGGAATTGAAAAGTCATCTTAGCAACTTATTTAACCCATAGCATAACTGACAAGCCCACAAACAATAAAATATCCAATGCACAACTGTCCTGGAGAGGACGTTTAATCAACAGTATATCTTGTTTCTGGGATTGTTTAACTGCATATTTAACTCATCATATCGTATTTTTGTTTTGTAATATTAGAAACAAAAACAAAAGTGCTTTGAATATACGATGAGTGAAGTTTACTTATTTGGAGTCGAACGTAGAGCTTCATTGCATTGTATCTAAATAGTCAATAAAATGCATTGAAAGCCATTAGCTATGATGATATCAAGGCCATAGTTAGACACAATTTCGCAATCACTGGTTCTAGTGATGCGGTTCATCATCAACAGAATTGTCCCGGCGCGGAACCATCCCATTATCACGCTCTTAACAAAAGGCAAATGACTATTACAGTACATATTTGTTTTAGGGTTCTAAATGATAAATGAAATAGTCGAACGCCTACTTGATATATCATCTGGTTACATTTTTATCGTCAGTGGGCAAGAACTGGATCAGGTTACCTTCAGGTTGACTTGCAGTATCATACGGGGATTCTAAAGCAGTATAGCACCAACCTTTGATAAAAGCACATCATCTGAAGATATATGAACAAGTTTTTTTGTGTAAAAAGCAACAACATGATATTCAACATAATAGCTATCATCTTGTCACTTTTTCTTCTGGAATGCGCAAGTGGTAAGTCAAAAACAAAAATTACAAATGTAAATGGGCTTTAGTAACAATAAAAATGTTAAAATTAGAAATAATTATAATTATTATTTCTACGTTAACCTTTCGGCCTAAACAAAGTGACATTGTTCGTGAGGTTATTATTTTCAATGATATATTCAATAATATGTAAAAAACAAATGCAATAAAAATACTGGTTTATTGTCATGTTCCTTTAAAAGAATTTAAGAGCATATGAGTTAAGGTACTTCAATTAACATTTACGCTTATCAGTTAGAAACTTAAATGTTCGTGCATTCTAATAGCATTACCATGGGATTAAAAATTGTATTTTGGAATCAGCTATGATTGATATATAGCTCGTCGATTAATTGACAGGTTTATACAAAATTGATATTTTTAATAATTTTCAATACTAATGTTGAGGCAATTCATAATTGAAGATAAGTAATGATTTTAATGAATTTAGAATTAGGATGGTGGACTCTGGTGGGAAAAAAACATTAAACAAGATAAGCACTACATATTTCTTCGATAGGGAAAAGACTTCAGGGTACTTTTTGTGGTACAGGTTTTATATAGGTTTTGTTAATGCTATCAAAACATTATTTTTCGGTATAAGGAACTTTTGATCTTTAAATATTATCTTTAGATGTTTGCTTAATAAAAATATAGAAAATTGTGTTAACGCTATCAAATCGTTATTTATCGGCAATGAGAACATCGGTCAGACATGTGTAAACCTTCCGTGTGGTATGATTTGGTAGTCAAACTATATATAACAATTACACTCGTGGGTTTTATTTCTGAATTTGACACCTGTACATATACACTGATGACAGATAATGACGAATATGTCACACATGTGTCAATGTCAAGTTACTATGGTTATAGTAGATAAGACGTAACGATTTGTTTGATTTACAAGCGTTTACTTCACTATGCTTCCCTGTTTTGCGATATTTTACTGAGTTCACCTTATTGAGTGATCTCTGCTCGTCTGCTGGAGAAACAGGATGCTACTCTCTCCCCCTCCACCCCCTCTCTTCTAATCACGACCAAATTAAAAATTAAAGAAAGTTTACGTCAAAGGCCCACGAAACTGAATTAAAGAAAACTACAGTTGTAATGTATCTGGATAATCTTTGGTTTAAATATATTCAGGGAAAGCACAATTGAGTAACCCCCAAACTCTATCCTCAACCATGAATCATTTCTGTGGTGTTTTCCGTAATGCTATCCTCTCATACATGGGCATCATGCATGACATGCGTTATACATGTGGAAAAAAAATTGTTTCCGCAAGATCATGATATCTCATATATGAAATCCCAGTCGTTATATCGACAGGAGGAAATTAAAAATAAGGACAAAAATAAGAGTGACATCATCATATACCATCCAATCATTGAAGATATAGTCTTTTAAATATTACTCAAACGGAGTTGATCAAAGTCATGTGAGTGCTAAGATCTGCAAACAAGCTTGGCATTACCTACGGAAAATGGTATTACATATATATTAAAGAGACAATTTCCTGAAACGTTTTATGAGGTCAAGCCAACATTCGTATTATTTTTTTTACTAAGACAATGTCCTGAAAAGTTTTAAAAAGTCAAGCCAACATTCGTATTATTTATTTCACATTTTTTGGTATTTTGTTTACTATACAATTAAAAGTAAAAAGCTTATCTACTATCTCAATGGATCCCTCTGTCGACACTGGTCACATTTACATCTAGGACACCGGAACTGACCGTCCGTAATTATAAATACGGTTGTGATTGGTCCGCGTTCATGAACATTGAACCATGACACAATCCGGCTCCATTTCGTATAGTTTTTTAATTAAATAACATTAGTAATATGTTCATATCATGAAACCGATATTGCAGTTACCCAATCGACAATATGTCTTCATATATAAAGAAAATAGAGAGACATTAGGCTACATGTATGTGATTACCATTGGATTATTGAACCCTTCAACAATACGTTTATATTTGGCATATCCAAATACATAAAAAGAGACCGCGTACTGTCACGCCTACTTTGTAAATCATTAAAGCGTATGGAGTTTTCCATAATTACAATATTGATAAGAAGTTCACATCAGCCAATCAAGAATTTTAGACACGTCGTTAATGTGTAAATATGACAGATATCTCATTGATATATTGACTTACATATGTTGAGTGTTCTTTGATGATCAATGAAGGCCAAATCTGTTACGACAATTTACGATGTCGTTGGGTACTGTCTTAACAAGAGATTTTCCGTATTGAACTGTGAAGCAGTTGGTTAAATACCGAATTCAAGATACACAGACAATAAAAGAGAAATAAGTTTTTAACTTTATATAAACGATTTTGTAAGCCGATTTGGCATTTTTATATTTGTGTTATCGAAGGATATATTTGCATTATAACAAGAGGTCCTTGGGTTTTGGTGCTATTTGACTATTGGTACAATATAATACAGTTGCAGTATAGAGCAGTGGGGATACAAATACAAATGACCAAACGGGATGAAAATTCGACTAACAATTAGCTCATTGTATTCTAAGAATTTTTCCGGGTCGTTTCTGATAAAGGAGATGTATCTGAGGTACATATATATTCTGAATAAATGTTACGTTTGTCAAAAATAAGCAAAAACTGACATGATTTTCAAATTCAGTTAATTTATGCATATTTGGGATGAATGGTTACCATAGCAACTTAAAACTGCAAAATTAGAAAACTACAGTACAATTAAATCAGGCATTTACTTAATATTTCAAATGCAACAATTTTATTTCTTAATCCTCAGTTTAAAAATCGATTGATTTGGGGTTGTCAAAAAGGGCCTAAACCATTCATAGTTCTTTGAACTTTCAAATAAATAGACTAGGAAGTACTTTTGGAAACACCTGGAAGTGTTTTTCTCTTATTGAAAAATGTTTTGATTATTTTCCACATATTTGACCTCTATGTGACCTTGACAGTGGGATAGTCCTTCAGTATCCTACATTCTACTGCTTATTTATCAGAAGCCGTTTTAAAGAGTTTTGCCTATTTGACTCCTAAAACCTTGAATTAAGGTTAAGGTCATTTATTTGAACAAACATGGTACCCTTTTATCAACGCACATTTACAGGATTAATATCAGGTTTCTATACCTCTCAGTTAAGATCAAGCCCATTCATTTAAACGATCTTGGTAGCATTAATCTCTAGGCCTTTCGAAACTTGAGAAAAGTCGTTTCTACTTTATTGTCAATACTTATATTTAATAAATGTTTGATAATAAGGCGTGTACCCTAAATACAATAACTATGAGATATTCACATCGGCAAATCAATACCGTACCAAATTCATATTCGTCTTTGTTCAACAAATTTTATTGCAAATAAGATGCATATTCATTTAGCATCTGGCAAAGCCTATACTAGCCATCTCCAAACAGAATATCATTTATTATTAGTGTCTCCCCAACCTATCACAGTAGAAAAAAAAAATAAAAAAAAAAAGTTCTCATAATTGAGAAAATTCTGAATCGTTAAGACTTTTCTAAAACAAATTTCAATGTAACAATGCATTCCTTCCGGACTTTGATTGATTCAATATACGTTTGTACTTTGTACAGGAGCTGGACCGTCCATGACAGCATTCTCCCCAGCCTTGCCAGATAGCCTTCCCACCCCTATGGATGTCCTCCAGATCGACTCGTCTTGGTGTGCACGGGATTGCTACAACAACGACACCTGCATGTCCTTTGCATATGATGTAGAGAAAGGGGAGTGCAAGAAATATGGGGGAACTACTTCGGGAATATGCAAAAGGAAAACAATCAATCGGTGAATATCCCTCTCTACAATGGACCAATGTACTTCTTCAATTTCTGTAAGTATTATAAGTATAAAGTTGTACAGGGACATCTGCTATCGTGAATCAATATTGATTGTTTCGTCATCTAGTTGTAAAACTAATGTTATGAACTATAAAAAAACCCACTTCTTTATAGCCCAAAACGAAGACTTGACGATTGATAGAAATTAACAATCACTAACAAAAACACACAAAAAAAACGTCCTTTATAAATGATGGTTGCAACTTTATTTAACAACCACACTATTTTAAGGTATATGGCAATGCATTTGTATTTTGAACTTTAAGTAATAGATGCAAACATCAAAGAATGTGAATATGCTCCAACCAAGAGATATTAAACTATACCGCTTATTTGTTTCTCTGCTCTTACTCGTTGTGAACAAAAGTTACATGACACCGTCTGATGAAAGATGAAATTTAGTAGGACTAAATAATCTGACAGAGATCCAAGACTGCATACCGACATTTCTTTTATAGCGCATGCCCTTGACCGAGGGTACATAATGGACAGAGAAACCGAACTCTGTTACAAGGTCGTCACATGGAAAGTGTCGCATGATGATGCTGAGGTTGCCTGCTCCGTAGACAAGGCCCGACTGCTGGCCATCCAAACAGAAGCACAGCTCGACGCCATATTGAATCACACGATGACTTCCAGTGCCGGTACGAATCTATTTGCTTTCTGTCTGAGTGATTTGACATAGATTTTTTTTTTATTTTGAACATAGAGCGCTTATGTGGTCTGCTTGTTATTTACGATATTATTTGTTTGATATTACATAATGTCATGAACGTTCATTTAGAATAGTAACGTTTGTTTCAGAATCACTCTTCCCATTACACGTGGCAGGAGATGGACTGAACATGACATTATTCGACCAACAGCCTATCCTGGACAACTTGTACACCATTAATGGGACTACTGCTTCTGGCAACTGCACACACCTAACAACGACTGGCATCACCAATGGTCCATGCAGGGAAGCACTCTCCTTCATTTGTGGTTACTAACAAGTGAAAAGATGCATGGACGCAGTCTTCTTTGTTTGTCGTTACTAACGAAGGAAAGATGCACAGACGCACTCGCCTTTATTTGTCGTTACTAACAAGAGAAGATGTGTGGACGCACTCTCCTTCATTTTTGGTTACTTTAAAAAGAAAGATGCATGGACGCATACTCCTTTGTTTGTCATTACTAACGAAGGAAAGATACATGGACGCACTCTTCTTTATTTGTCGTTACTAACGAAAGAAAGATGCATGCACGAATGACGAACACTTTTATTTTAGGGCGCCTAGTTTCCGGTGTTGGTATGGCATAACCAGTTTCCATTTCAACATTTAAAGTACGATAAGTCAATCCGAATTCAAATATCATTTTTGCTAAAAGGTTGGTGTATTCCGACTCTGATAGTTCCTGTTGCAGCATAACTTTGTATCTCTATGTAACGAAACGGTGTTATTTGTTCATCTGTTTTATTTCAGTATGACATGGTGATGAGTTAGCAGATTTTGTTCGAATGTTTTATCATCATGTAAACGTGCTACGGTGTGTCAGATAATTTTCTCTTTTACCAATTATACCTGCCGGTGTAATACTGGCTGGTCATATGCAATACTCTCATGTCGTCTGATACTGTATTCTATGCCTACCGTTGCAATATAACCTCGTAACGTCACGGCGTCAACAAAAATCGCTGCACGCACGGTTAAAAGGCAATTCAGAAACAAGACTGATATTATTGTAAAGTTCACAAAAATTGGGTTTATATTAAAAATACCCTGCAAATATCATGTTAGAGAATTGATTTGCAGTCGTGGTTTTCTTTCTTATAAAAAAATTACCAAAATAGCGTGATATCTATGAAGATAACGTTGAGGTATGAGAGCTATCCGTTAATATGTAGATATAGGAAGGATGGGGGTGGGGTGGGGGGGGGGGGGTATTCTGCCCAGAGTATTACTACATTTCGTGCCCCTCCTACTTATCTACATCTGTTTTATACATATAACATATCATGTTATTTTATCTATTTGGGGTTTTTCCCGTTTAAGTTGTGTGTTGTATGGTTTGATTTTTTTTATTCTTTTCTTAATTTTTCAATATATTTTTTTTAAATAAATATATATTTTAACCACAGCATGTAGTGACGTAATAATAATTTTGTGTTTGTGTTTTTACACAACGACTAAAGGTTGAAATACTTTTTTCAAAATTAACTTCTTTTTTTTAATTTCTCGCAGATAAATGTTCAAAGAAAAGTAACCATTCATTTAGTCAGATACATAGTAAATTGAAAAGGTACTTGTTAATTTCTCAAAGGATTATACTGAAGAAAAAGTAAGTATTCATTTAGCAACATAAATTGAAATGATACTTAGAGAGTCATTTGCATTTAATCATAATGAAATAAAAAAAAACCTAGATCGACTGTGATCCTGGTCTATAAAAGAATACCATATGAAGTAGCCTAGACGTACATCAAACACCAATGTCACTTAACATCTGGACACCTTGTCTGTGAACAAAGCTTTAATCTTTTATGTATACACTATATATATTTATATAAGAGCATGTATGCTTGTATACGTTTAATACAATTATTTGTCCGTAAAACATTTGCTAATACTTTAGTACGTTTAAACCTAATATCATGGAAAGATATATTGATTTGAAAAGAAAAGAAAATCTTATTTGTATTGCTTTAGACTCAATATAATTTAACGGGTTAAATTAACGCCTGCAAAGCCGTTCAAATACATTGATGAAAGCTTCATTTATGAAATATCTAGGTCTTAGATGTCCTTCATCTATTTCTAACAGTAAATCACTATTAATACCATTTTTTGAATTAGAAGTCGTTGTTCCAATATTTCCTTGTCAATATCGATGAATTCCATTGCAACAATATATCGTCATCAAGCCGTATCGACTTGGATACTCTAAATCACAAATAATTATCATTTTTGAATGTTGAAAAATCGCAGAATGCCGAGATAAACCTATAGAACAAAAACAAATTGAACTCAAATCAACACGTATATATATAGCATGGTAATGGTTCATCCTTGTTACTTCTGATTAAGATTATTCTAATTTCTGACACTGGAACCGGATTTGATTAAAATGTGAGATATCGTGGATACAACGCAGTGCTAGCTCCTCCAAAACACATTTATTCATTATCTTATATTTCTTTTTTTTCATGCTAAAACTGATTGTTTAATTTGCCATTTTCTCCTTTTCATACATCCACGAAAGATATCTGAAAAATGGTGCGAAAATCCGACGTTATCGTGACTTCTTAATAGAGACATTGACGTTGTGTATTGATTTGGAATATAACACGTGGTAAATTAATAAAATAGTACTGTTTTGTCTGGTAGTTTGAAAATTGACTTTGAACATTGATGTCACTATGGGGTTTTTTTCGGCAGGCATTTGCATACTTTACAACACAAATCCATATAGTTAAAAAATTTTTAACATACCCATATCAGGTCTGCATATGAAATTTAAAAGTAATGACATCAATAGAGCTCTGTTACCTCCTTAAAGATCTGTGATCTCGGTTATGTATTTTATATAATCCTTTTATTTGACATTTAAAGATGCTCCACCGCCGACAGAGCAAAAATGATATTCATCATTTGAACAATAATTGGTGTTTAAACGTGTATATATGCCTAATTAACACAAAAAATAACATAAAATAATTTATTTCGCCTTTGGTGCATGCGCAATCATTACTTCATTTCATATAAGATATAGTGCCACAGATTTTTTTCGGGATGCAATTAATCATTTTTCATCGTTTTAACTTGAAGTAAAATTAGAAGCTCAAACTTTTTTAATGGTGGTAATGATGTAAAGTCAGTAACTTTTGTACCCGAAGAAAAATACTAAATCGTCTGATCTTGTTTTTGATAGTGAAAAAATACCATTTGTCAGTGGTGGAGCATCTTTAAGACTACAATAGTATGACATTATTTGTTATTTTTTTTTTTAATATATAATCCTTTTATTTGACATTTAAGACTACAATAGTGTGACATTATTTGTTATTTTATAGTGTAAATAAATGACTTATACGTATATCTTTGTTGTTGTTTATATAATAAAACTGAATATGCCAGGAAAAGTTATTTGGTGACCTACAATCCAATTAAGTCCACCAGAACTTCAATATCGAGGTATACAAAACTGGATTAACACGACAATGTAAATTTACATATAGGAAATATTACCTCCAATAAACATTTGCATATGATATATATAATTTACTGATTGACTTCTATATTTGATCAGAACAAAAATCGAAAGTGTACAAATAGACAAAGGTCTGCTAATCAATAATGAAATCGAAGACCCATTTATGTAATTTTATACGTTTGAAGTCTTCACACAATGTAAATACCTTAAAGTTTTTGTAAATATGCCTACTGTCTTCAATAGAGAAGATATTGTTGTGGGGAAATGGTCAGCAAATTTTAAGACCACTACAAAAACAGTTCTTATGTATAGTAAATATAATAGTTGCCGTGGAAAATGGGTTCGAAAAGGAGGGCAAGGAATTCGAGGTTTACGAAGGGAAAAAAACAAAATAAGAAAACGAGACAAATAAACTTAGCTTAGGAGATTTTGTTGGTCGAGCATTACATATCAGAAATCAACCTTAAATAAACCCAAAATAATTCATGTTTATTAAATAAATTATTTTAATGAAAGAAAGAAAAATAAATGTTTTCAAATGTAAAACAAAACTACAGTTTTAAACACGATATTTTCTTTGCCATTGAAATGTTCTAAGCAACTTAATTATTTATACTGAAAAAGAGTGGTATATCTATAACGATAACTTTGAGGTATGAGAGATACCCGTTCATGTGTAAACATAGGAAGGATGGGGATATTCTACCCTCGGTAAACCCCTCGGCAAGCCTTGAGTTTTACTACATTTTGTGACCCTCGGGTAGCATACCCCTATCCTTCTTATCATCATGAAAAAAGTCCCATACACCAATTTGTTTAATTCTAAATATCAAGTAAATCGGTATGTTGGTTGTGTATCTTTGCAGCTTTAGTACTGTTTCTATGGCATCAATCCTAAACATGCATAAATTATGTGAATGTGGTAGTTTTTTTACTTGTAGACATTTTTGCTAAGTTTATCATCTAGAAATTCAACAGCGCTTGGTAAGGTTACATAGTGGAGCTGCAGTGAAAATGTAATTTTTTATACGTATGGGAGGTAATTATATTTGCTTTATTGTCATGAATGTCAAGGAGTTTTGTTTTTTTATTTTGTTTTAAAGAAATGAACTCCAGGCATTCCCATAACATAGAGGATAAGCCGTACACTTATTTATTTATTGTTTGTTGTTTGTCCAAGAAATATTATTTGAAAATTTCTTGAATATTTGAGGAAAGGTAACGAAAAGAGGTAACAAATAGAATATCATATTACCTCATAAACAATTCACATGTTTGCGAGTCTTTGCGAACAAAAGTTATAACTTCGATACGAGTTTCATAACATTTCATTTGAAATGAACACAAACTTAAGATACTATTGATCACAAAACAGCTGTCTCAGGTCTATACAGCTAGTGATACCTTAATTGATCAGGCGGATTATGTGATAACATTTCTATTTGATTAGTTGTTACTAAATATGAAAACATAACAATAACATTTATCTAGGATACCATTATACAGCACACTCACACGAACGTGACATTGTTAATTTACAACTATAGGGTAAATCAATCGGTAAACGTACATTATCAATTACTTAGTGAATACACCAAATCATTTTGTGAATAGTCAACCGTTTCTTAAGTTTATTGAATTATTCCACAATGACGAGGGTATGTGCTTATCCAGACCCACCGTTACCTAAGCAAACAACACGCGAGTTCAAAATACTGGTTTTGAGCACATGTAGAATTCATTATCACTTTAGTTTAATACTAGGCATGTGAAAGTCCTACGCTTATCCTTCCTGTCCAAACAGTATATCTTAGCTTCGTCGTCACATATTCCGGAATATCTGATGTTACAGTTAATGATGATTCGGATTTTATTTTATCTTGGAAGTCTGATAAGTCCTGTATCCCTTTATAGAACAATAGATGTGTCCGTAACAACAGATACCGGGAATATCTTTAGCACGACTGTCCAAGTACAGGAGGGCATGGCCCTACTCGGGTCCGGACTCATATCCGAATCACAGCCCTATGGACTTATACAGTGTATCCGGAAGTGTCTTCTGCTCGGGGACTGTGTCGGACTTGTCCACCAGGGCGTCACATGTACTCTGGGGAAACAGCTGGACGGATTCGCCACTATTAACAACCCTTCATCAGTTTACGTGCAGAAGTCTACCATTTCTAGCCAACTAGATCAGGTACATAATCATTGTTCAAATGACTCTCTGATAATATCTTTATTACCTTTGTGACATTGTCTGAATTCAATTTTATGTATGTTTCCTGTGTTTGTGAGTCTAAGTTGTCTAGCGTCTTCCTCACAGTTAACGTCATGTATAGGGCGTTCAGGTGTATGGTGAACGAGTGTAGTTAATTCCATACTTTAGTGTGAACTATTGTACGCTTTATAGTGCAATCCCCCTGAATCATGCCGCTAAACATACCGAAGAACACACTCCACACGGTTTCTTTAAAGTCTATTAATACCGTCAATTGTATAACTGCGAAGAAGAAATATTTCACAGACTTTAAAATCTTCAACGTGTTGAAGATGGCCATTGTCAGTTAGAGACACGAGGATGCCTTGAGCAAGTGGCAAAACAAAACCTCCCACGTAGAGGCAGGCACTCAATTAAAGGTAAAAATAGAGGTGATGAAACAGATTTTTGAAAGATATGATTAGACATTTTTGGCAAGAGAGCCACTTCATCAGTGAAAATAAATATTTTGATCAAATTGAGTTTTTAATCTTCACAGTAATATAAAAACATCAAAAGTTATTTACCATTAAACAGTCAGAGTAATTTCAAATCCTTAATAAGACATCAGACAGCATAAATGAATTTTTGGTATTTTCTTTAAACAGGGAAAACACATTTCAAACATGTACATGAAGTAATATATTCAAATCTGACCATTTAAAAAGAATCTTACGAGCTTACGAGAGTAGTTTCAAAATTCCATCCATGTTTATAATTTCAAAATCAAAGTCACTAAATCATTTTAACGATCTAAGACAATTTTTTAATTTTACTGTATTTTATGTCACAGAGCGGGAATGATTGGCAGACTGAAAGAGAAATATAAAATCTCAAATTAGCATTGCACTAGTATTTAAGTGGTAATGTTATCAAATGCAATGTCTTGAAGAAGAAGGCTCATCACATCCACATTGTTTACTCACAGGCTAATAAATTCATTGCAATGGTTTTTTTCGACCTTATGATATATTGACCAACCAACTTAATGATTTTCCACAGATCACAGTAAAAGTTTGGAATCTACTACATGTAAAAAACGTGGTACTTCAACCCCAAATCCCATCAGAGTAGTAAAGTTCAAAGAAATAAAGAATTGAAAATTGAAAAAGTTATTTTGCAATAAGGTTCATTCTGTACTGAAAATTCCCAAAATAGAAATTGATTTTGGAAACGAATCAATTTAACTTTCTCTTTATATCATTGTTATCAGAAAACGCCTTACTTTGGTAATCCATAATTAACTACCAAGTGACCCGGACAAAATCATATCCTGGGCTCAATCTTTTATACACAGGAACTACGGGGCACCGATTGGGACTTTGTCTTTTTGTAATCAAAATCAATTTTGTGTACACAAATTGAATTCTGTCATAACGAAATCATTTTCGTCTTACAAAATTATCTTCCAGCACACAAATTTCATATTTGTCTACACAAAATTCATTTCTGTCATGATAAAATGCATTTTTGTGGACGAAGTCAAAAGTGAAAATTGAACACAAAAGTCAATTTTGTCACCGAATCCAAATATGAATATATCACTTGCCAAAGTTATCTTATCATAGCTTTCAAAAATCTGTTTCATCACCTCTATTACAACCGTTTATTGGGGCCTGCCCTTACGTGGAAGGTTTTGTTTTGCCACTTGCTCAAGGCATCCTCGTGTCTAACTGACAGTGACCATCTTCAAAGATATTGAAGTCTGTAAAATATTTATTCTTAGTAGTCAACCAGTTTTTGAAATGAACTGTCTCATCACGATTTTGTAACGTGGCCTTTCATTGGATATAGTGACTGTTGGTATGGCACGCGCTCACGTTGTTAAACCAATGTGTCATTACATAATGGATAGGCTGCAAGAGCTTTTAGAGGAAGGTCTGCCAATCACGCAGATTGCACAATATTTCAACTTCCAAGTCTGGTTATCCTTCGCCAAAGAATGAGCGAACTGTAAGCGTTTCAATCAATCGGTTAGCAGCTTACAAGTAAATGTCAAACATAGACTAATTTGCATACTTAACTGACGAAAATGAATTCTGTCGAGACGAAAATTAATTATGTCCACAAAAATGAAATTTGTCATAACAAAAATAATTTTTGTCCACTGACGGATAATTTTGTTTAACAAAATTTATTTTTGTTATTACGGAAACGAAGTTATTACAAAAAACTTTTTTGAGAGACGAAAGTGATTTGTAACGACAGAATTCAATTTCGTGTTCACAAAATTGAATTTTGTCATGACTTTGCCCACTGAAAGATTGTTTGTATAGTAAAACTTATTTTTGTAATACATGTATGTTATAAATTTTGTTAATCTGAACTCACTTTTGTTGAACAAAATTCATTTTTGTCTACACAAAATTGGATTTCGGGTACAAAATCACAAGTGTCCCATTTGGCGCCCCGTAGTAACTCCATTTAAAAAAATGTTTTTCATTTATTTGGTTGTTCCCTAATATTTCATGATCTAGAATTATTCTTTGGTATAAAACTTTGTATAATGCCAACACTATGGGATTACATAGCAGTCGACTACCTTCTGAACCGCCGAGAACCAAAAATATCGGATGCCAATGTAGCAATATACTTGCACTTCGTTTATATGAAAAGTCCTCTGTGATTACACAACAGAAATCATTAAAATGTCTACAGTGAGGCGAAATGATAGAAAAACCCAAACAATGAACTAACCATTTGTAAGTCATGTATAATGATTTTTTTTAAAACAACACGAAAATTAAACATGCCTTTCCTTTTCCTGTCATAGGCATGTCATTTTGTTTCGTCCCATGGGAACCATGCAAGAGGGCATTATTGAGTATAAGAATACGTGACTTTACGCCCATTCTCACATATATACAATGAAATTCTATCGATGTTATTCTAATACTATGTATCCATGAATGATTTCAACAATGCAATATATATATATATATATATCTTTTTTTAGACCTTACAATGGTTTATCATGCCAATATTTTATAACGATGGTACTTCAAATACGTGTACCAGTATATATGATAGTCAAACACGAAAAGATTTTTATTATTATTCGAATTTATTAGCATTCGACATTTAACATTCAAAACTTATAATCTCTGAAAAACTTAACTTTAAAATGTCGTGCAGCTCGATATACGACATTCGGCATTCAAAAATATCACTGGTCAACGACCGAACTGTGAAACGTTGTGTAGCTCAACATATGACATAAGAATGTAGTTGACTGTTGAACAATCTGATTAAAACCTTATGTCTATGGCTTGTTTGTTACCTCCGATATCTGTCTAGTTACACAGCAGTCGTTACACCTCAATAGGCCGGTCAATTGCAAGTGAAAAACGTCGTGTTTACTTAACAACTACAATGGCTACTAGCATAGCTTGATGAACGTTCTTGTTCTTCTTTATCAAGGAATGATATGTTGGAACCACAATAAAATCTTATGATCCTCTGTCATTATGATTAGGAAGTTAATGGAACATGAGGTGGTTATATAATCAGGACCCAGTTTCATGAACATTCCTTCACAGTTTAAGGAATCCCTTAACTTAAAATTCTTCATGGGAAAGCATTACAGAATGTAGGGAAGGCTCCTTAACTTAATTTTTTTCCTTAACTTTTGTAATGCTTTTCTATGGGGACATTTCTTTTCAGGAATTCCTTAAAGGAATGTTCATGAAACTGGGCCCTGAATATGAAAATAGTTGCTCAAAACGACGTTTGGTGTTAGATACAAGATGAGCTCTAAACCTAAACTTCTCTTTGAAGAAAAATCACTTTACATACATTTACCTACAAACGCAACATTTTTATGAAGTTGCAAGTTACGCTTATGGATTTTTTTTATTCAGGCTTTAGCTGATGTATGCAATTCCGATGTCTGCGGTGAACGGTATGTTTGTCAGCTACTAGCACAGGGCTACCAGTGTATACCGACGGGTAGGTTCATTTATTCGCTTCTGATCAACAATTTCTGACTTTTAATTTTATAAATATATCAATTCAGCATGTTTTTATCATCTAATTAATTCTGACTACCAGAAGGGATACACAATATAATACCTAACTACCAGCGGGAGGTTCATTTACGTAAGGGTTCCATTGTAAGGCAATTCATTAAAGAATTGTAAATTAGAAATAATTAAAGTTTATTGAACTGAGTAAGAGCACTTCGAAAATAATAACATAAATAGTTCATGAATATTTTGTAACATGAATTCGACAAAAACTCTCTCTATTCCATCATTCATAATGGGTCTCTTGCCAGTTGATAAGAGGAACGTACTAGATCGTAATTTTATAAGCAAAAATGAAAGAGTATAGAGTTGACGTTTGTAAACGTGTTATATTTCCAGAGTGTGTAGCATTCCCTTTTGCTCTAACAAACTCATTTGTGAATGTAAGTGTAGGAGCCACGAATACCCTGACTTGTGCAAATAACTTAATACAACACGGAAGTGCCGTCCAGACCTGTCAGGCAAGTGGACAGTGGTCCCCGGGTGACCTAAATTGTGGTAAGTCTGAATGAAAATTACTTTGTGGCGTTATCATTACATGAACATTTAAAACAATAATATCAATATTAGGACAGTTTTTGTCTATTTAAATCAGGCGATCGGACTTGACTGTTTTGAATCTTTATTTAATTTTACACATAATCTGTTCGTTACTCGTACGAAAGCAGTATCCTTTTTTCTGTCTTTCGAAGCAATTTTACTTTCATAGTTTTCGTTTTTACCCTTTGTTTCTTCCTGATTGGCCATTTTCTTGCTTTTTCATCTATCGTAGTGCCCGTATTCCCTCCGACCCTATCGACATTCCTTTTGCTGTTATTTGGTAGTTTTGTGTTCTCTTATTCCTTCTATTTAGTCAGTTTGTCGTTTCATTTCGTTGTCGTTTGTTTCATTTATCAATGTCGTTTGCTCCTTTATCAATGTCGTTTGTTTCCTTTATCAATGTCGTTGTCGTTTGTTTCCTTTATCAATGTCCTTTATCAATGTCATTTGTTTCCTCTATCAATGTCGTTGTCGTTTGCTCCCTTTATCAATGTCGTTGTCGTTTGCTCCCTTTATCAATGTCGTTGTCGTTTGCTCCCTTTATCAATGTCGTTGTCGTTTTTCCTTTATCTTGTCTAAGTGTTGTTTATTGTTCAATGTCATTTGTTTCCTCTATCAATGTCGTTGTCGTTTGCTCCCTTTATCAATGTCGTTGTCGTTTGCTCCCTTTATCAATGTCGTTGTCATTTGTTTCCTCTATCAATGTCGTTGTCGTTTGTTTCCTTTATCAATGTCGTTGTCGTTTGTTTCCTTTATCAATGTCGTTGTCGTTTGTTTCCTTTATCAATGTCCTTTATCAATGTCATTTGTTTCCTCTATCAATGTCGTTGTCGTTTGCTCCCTTTATCAATGTCGTTGTCGTTTGCTCCCTTTATCAATGTCGTTGTCATTTGTTTCCTCTATCAATGTCGTTGTCGTTTGTTTCCTTTATCAATGTCGTTGTCGTTTGTTTCCTTTATCAATGTCGTTGTCGTTTGTTTCCTTTATCAATGTCCTTTATCAATGTCATTTGTTTCCTCTATCAATGTCGTTGTCGTTTGCTCCCTTTATCAATGTCGTTGTCGTTTGCTCCCTTTATCAATGTCGTTGTCATTTGTTTCCTCTCAATCAATGTCGTTGTCGTTTGCTCCCTTTATCAATGTCGTTGTCGTTTGCTCCCTTTATCAATGTCGTTGTCGTTTTTCCTTTATCTTGTCTAAGTGTTGTTTATTGTTGTGTGTTTTTTCTTTGGTGCCGTTTCATATTCATTGGCCTTCGTTGCCGTAGCTGTTATCTCTTCTTACTTAACTGTTTCATTTGTTTCCCTTGATGCTGAAAATATATTGCCGCATGACCGTTTTGTCGTCTTTACCAGTATTTACTTTTCCCTTTTCTCTGTCCTCCTTGCAGTTTGTCATTCCTTTCGTTGTCGTTTGTTTCACTTAATACTTGATAGTACTGCTTCATTGCCTTTGTCTCTCTTTAGCCGTCTTTCACGCTTTTTACTTCCCTCGTCGTTCTTTCCCATTGCTGATAGCGTTTTATTTTAGTTTCTTCTGTCCGTCATTGCTGGTGTTTTGTGTTGCTTATCTTATGACGCTCCACCGCCTACATACTCATCATTTGAATAATAATTGGTGTTCAATCGTATATATATGCCTTACAAACACAAAAAATTGTTGGTAAGGGTGTAAGGTAAGTAACTTTTGTAACTGAAGAAAAATACTTATGCGTTTGATCCTGTTTTTGAAAAAATACCATTCGTCAGCCTTGTAGTATCTTTAATGTTTGATGTATTATTTATTTTCCTGTTTATCCAGAAGCCATATTCATTAATCTTTAAAACATAAATTGTTCAGCGTTTATTGCTTTTGTTTACTTTAATTAAGCGCCGGCGTGCGATACCTCCTTGGGTTATGTGGAATATCCAGACGCTTGTTTCCGGTATGTGCAGAGCAGGACATCAAAGCTGGACGCCTTAGCGGTCTGTCAGCAGGAAGGGGCGTCCCTTGCTCGGATAGACTCGCAGACAAAATACGACGCCATGGCGTCGATGGTGGATTCACTAGGTAGTCAAAAATTACATTGCATGATTATACTGAATCTTGATTAAAATGCAAGTTTTATCAACATGTAATAAAATAACTTACCTCTTAACTATATGAATGCAATACATGTGTCAACTAAGGTTTCTTAACCCTAACATTAAATTATGAAGAACTTTAATGAAAATGTGGTTAGACGCAGTAAATATAATTCGTTTAACGAGATACGACAGTTTCTATCATCATACTTCTGTTTTGTTGTTATACCGATATTCTAAAACATCATTTTCCTACTTTTTTTCTCTGAACACTTTCACATTTTGATATCGCAAACTAAGCTTTTGGATCAGTACGATTTAAGTGCTGTCATTTATGAATTAAGAAGAGAATAATAATAATAACAATGATAAAAAAAAAGATAAAAAATCTCAGGGTATCAGGAATAAATACGAAATATCGACATTATCATAGATTTTAATTTGGCAAAGTTTTTTGTCATTAATATGAAGAAATAAAAACGCTAAGTGGGGAATCGTTTTTTGGAATATGGGAAAGAAGAAATAAATAAAAAGATGGAAAGTATATTTATCAAACAGTTTGTTTGGATAAATAAAAAAAAAAAAAAAAAAAAAAAAAAGACTTTGCTCATGGAAAATCAGGAGTCAGAATATACTTTTACTTTCGATTGTCATTTAAAGATTCGGCCAACAAGAAAAGCCTTCATCATTTGGATGTGAAGGAATAAAACACAATATAATTTATAGATGTACATGTGCGATGTTTTCAGGTGGCCTGTACTACATAGAAGGATACCAATCTGGCACGAGCTGGTACTATGAGGACGGTACAGTAATGACCTACACGAACTGGTATACCTCCTCCTACACCCCCGGGCCGTGTGTAGCCTACTACCCCAATAGCGGCATCACACAAATGGACTGTGCTGTAGGACACTATTTCCTGTGTGAAATGATATAGAAATACGCAGGGTTGCCGACCCTCACGCTTTTGGCAGGATACTCACTATTTTGTTGAGACTCGTGCTTATGGCGGAATATTCGCTGTTTTGGTTGGAGACTCACTATTTTTGCGGAATACTCACTATGATGGTTGGAGACTCGCAATTTTGACGGAATACTCACTATTTTGGTTGGAGACTCGCGACTTTTGATGTGTCAGTCTCAAACAGCATGAGACATTTAGTCATTTTTTGTAAATATTCTCTCATATTCACATTTACCTACTACTATAAATTTATTTGGCCCTTTGAACTGACAATAGACAAATTATTAGACACATTGTACAAGAACTATGAACAAAAAGAAAACATTTTCACCGCCAGATTTTATAAAGACCGCTACACATTTTATAAGTAAGTGTATTATAATAGTTAATGTTACGAAAAAATGACGGAGGAGATATCTTATTTGGATTAACGGTTTACAACTCTGGCATCTTCAATACTCCAGGGGTTACTATCATTGTCGTTATGTACCCTCCTTTGGAATGTGTCATAACAAATCTGAAGACAATTCAGGAATAAAAAAAAAAAATCTGCAGAGGTTGCCTTTGAAAATGACATATTCCTTGGGTGGATATAACGACAGTGATAGATCTAAGTACCCACGGGAATGCAACCTTGGGTAAGGTGTATGACTTGGTCATAATAAAGTACAGAGAGCTGTAACCGAACATAACATTACTGTACATGTACCAGACGTACACCTGGGAATTCGAATTGTAGCGATTTAGCGAGTTTTGATGTGTTGTGGTATTTCTTAATAGTTTTATCATGCCTTTAGAAGCAGTCCCATTGGTCAAAAATTATATGTTTTCCTTTCACCGAAAAAAGTAGTAAAAAGGTGATAAATTATTGTTGATGTGTTGAAACAGAGTACGTTGTGAGTTATGTGCAATAATAAAGTATATGATGTCAATAAAAGTGCACAAGGGGTTGTAAATATATATGCAATGGAGTAAAATGACAAATATTTATTCTCATTATTTCATTTATTGTTCAAGGTACTCTTGAAGCATCGTGATCAGCTGGTTTTGTGAAGCATAATGTATTTGTATTAACGATAACAGAATTGTATATGATAGTTTTTTAATAGTTGACTCATTCAAAATAAAATGTTTTAGCAACAAATAGTTCATTATTAAATTTGAATATTTTTGAGGTAATGTTATAATGTTAAAAAAAGACATTTATCGACTTCATGGATGCAATTACTGTAGCTTATCCACCCACTTAACACTGAGGAGTCACACCTACTTCACAACCCTTGTCCCCTCCATTTAATATACTAAATACTCGAAATATCAAGGTAACTTTTCACATTTGCATACTTTTAGTTTACAGTTAACAAAAATCATAAAGACTGACCTTAAGTTTAAATTGGTTGTTTTAAATTGTGTTGAACCGACTTTCTTTATCGTGCGATTTATTTTCGCAAATTTCGCTATCCAATGTCAATTCGCGAAAGGTTAGGCCTAGTAGCCGCAGGAAATTATAGGTAACTTTTTTATATTTGCATACTTTACAATTACGAAAGTCATAATGATGGGTTTGTAGTTTAAATCAAGGTAAATTCACGAAAGTTTATCTTCCCATATTAACATCTTCTACAATTCCTGTAAATTTAATTCAAAGATATTTGTATTCAATTTTTACTCCGAAAAATATTATTCCGCGGAAATCGCGAAATAGTGGCTGTGAAAGGTTTACAATATCCTATAATGTTTTGAAATACGGAAAATGATTAAATACTGTCGTGTTTTTTTATTGTTAGTAATCGACATCAGTCAATACTTAACCCACTGCCTTAATTTCATGAATGAAATTAATTTCATATCTAAAATTATGTTCATTCCTGGATAACAATGGACCAAATCAATACACTAATATCGATTTCGACTGAATGTATTTATGTTTGTACTTACAAATATGAACTGGAGAGGACTTAAATAGGCGTAGCCTGATGTCCGATCCTTTTGATGTATATAATGTCAATAAAATATTGTTGAAATTGAAAATTTCGACCGAAATAGCTGCAGTCAATATCGACACATGGAAATATGTTTTAATGAGACAAACTATTGGTTGGGATAGTCACGTGTAATGTCAATAATGAAAACGACAAAGCGTTTTTTCTTGTTCCAAATCGACAAAACTAGGGCAAAGTATAACACAAGAAATAAAGATTTCTCTTAGTATAAATACACAATTAACAAAACACATAAAAAGTAAAATTAACGGTAGGAAACAGCCTATATTTGAAATGTCCATATTACAACATCACGAACAACTGATAACAGAAAATGATTTAATTATTGCAATATATGTTTTTTATAGATATATGAACAAAATATAATTGACTCTGTGGGTGTGTGTGTTTTCACAACGTACATTATCTAATCTGTTTATAAGATAATATTTACCATACCGACGCTAATTCAGCTACCTTTCTCTGAACATATGTACCTGCTGATGTTTGGACCACTGCCTTTGTCTGAACATCGTGTACTTGCTGATGTTTGGACCACTGTTTTGTCTGAACCTATGTACTTGCTGATGTTTGGACCACTGTCTTTTTCTGAACCTATGTACCTGTTGATGTTTGGACCACTACCTTTGTCTGAACATCGTGTACTTGCTGATGTTTGGACCACTGCCTTTGTCTGAACATATGTATCTGCTGATGTTTGGACCACTGCCTTTGTCTGAACCTATGTACCTGCTGATGTTTGGACCACTGCCTTTGTCTGAACATCGTGTACTTGCTGATGTTTGGACCACTGCCTTTGTCTGAACATATGTACCTGCTGATGTTTGGACCACTGCCTTTGTCTGAACATATGTACCTGCTGATGTTTGGACCACTGCCTTTGTCTGAACATATGTACCTGCTGATGTTTGGACCACTGCCTTTGTCTGAACATATGTACCTGCTGATGTTTGGACCACTGCCTTTGTCTGAACATCGTGTACCGGCTGATATTTGGACCACTGCCTTTGTTTGAACATATGTACCTGCTGATGTTTGGACCACTGCCTTTGTCTGAACATGTGTATCTGCTGATGTTTGGACCACTGCCTTTGTCTGAACACATATACCGGCTGATATTTGGACCACTGCCTTTGTCTGAACATCGTGTACTGGCTGATATTTGGACCACTGCCTTTGTTTGAACATATGTACCTGCTGATGTTTGGACCACTGCCTTTGTCTGAGCATGTGTATCTGCTGATGTTTGGACCACTGCCTTTGTCTGAACACATATACCGGCTGATATTTGGACCACTGCCTTTGTCTGAACATCGTGTACTGGCTGATATTTGGACCACTGCCTTTGTTTGAACATATGTACCTGCTGATGTTTGGACCACTGCCTTTGTCTGAACATGTGTACCTGCTGATGTTTGGACCACTGCCTTTGTCTGAACATATGTACCGGCTGATATTTGGACCACTGCCTTTGTCTGAACATCGTGTACTGGCTGATATTTGGACCACTGCCTTTGTTTGAACATATGTACCTGCTGATGTTTTGGACCACTGCCTTTGTTTGAACATATGTACTTGCTGATGTTTGGACCACTGCCTTTGTCTGAACACATATACCGGCTGATATTTGGACCACTGCCTTTGTCTGAACATCGTGTACTGGCTGATATTTGGACCACTGCCTTTGTCTGAACATATGTACCTGCTGATGTTTGGGCCACTGCCTTTGTCTGAGCATGTGTATCTGCTGATGTTTGGACCACTGCCTTTGTCTGAACACATATACCGGCTGATATTTGGATCACTGCCTTTGTCTGAACATCGTGTACTGGCTGATGTTTTGGACCACTGCCTTTGTTGAACATATGTACCTGCTGATGTTTGGACCACTGCCTTTGTCTGAGCATGTGTATCTGCTGATGTTTGGACCACTGCCTTTGTCTGAACACATATACCGGCTGATATTTGGACCACTGCCTTTGTCTGAACATCGTGTACTTGCTGATGTTTGGACCACTGCCTTTGTCTGAACATATGTACTTGCTGATGTTTGGACCACTGCCTTTGTCTGAACATATGTACTTGCTGATGTTTGGACCACTGCCTTTGTCTGAACATATATACCGGCTGATATTTGGACCACTGCCTTTGTCTGAACATCGTGTACTGGCTGATGTTTGGACCACTGCCTTTGTTTGAACATATGTACCTGCTGATGTTTGGACCACTACCTTTGTTTGAACATATGTACCTGCTGATGTTTGGGCCACTGCCTTTGTCTGAACATATATACCGGCTGATATTTGGACCACTGCCTTTGTCTGAACATCGTGTACTGGCTGATATTTGGACCACTGCCTTTGTTTGAACCTATGTACTTGCTGATGTTTGGACCACTGCCTTTGTCTGAACATGTGTATCTGCTGATGTTTGGACCACTGCCTTTGTCTGAACACATATACGGCTGATATTTGGACCACTGCCTTTGTCTGAACATCGTGTGTACTGGCTGATATTTGGACCACTGCCTTTGTTTGAACATATGTACCTGCTGATGTTTGGACCACTGCCTTTGTCTGAACATGTGTATCTGCTGATGTTTGGACCACTGCCTTTGTCTGAACACATATACCGGCTGATATTTGGACCACTGTCTTTGTCTGAACATCGTGTACTGGCTGATATTTGGACCACTGCCTTTGTTTGAACATATGTACTTGCTGATGTTTGGACCACTGTCTTTTTCTGAACATATGTACCTGCTGATGTTTGGACCACTGCCTTTGTCTGAACTTGTGTACTTGCTGATGTTTGGACTACTGTCTTTGTCTGAACATCGTGTACTGGCTGATATTTGGACCACTGCCTTTGTTTGAACATATGTACCTGCTGATGTTTGGGCCACTGTCTTTGTCTGAACATCGTGTATTTGCTGATGTTTGGGCCACTGCCTTTGTCTGAACATATGTACTTGCTGATCTTTGGGCCACTGCCTTTGTATGAACATATGTACTGCTGATATTTGGACCACTGCCTTTGTCTGAACATATGTACCTGCTGATGTTTGGACCACTGCCTTTGTCTGAACAATGTACTTGCTGATGTTTGGACCACTGCCTTTGTCTGAACATATGTACTTGCTGATGTTTGGACCACTGCCTTTGTCTGAACATATGTACTGCTGATGTTTGGACCACTGCCTTTGTCTGAACATATGTACCTGCTGATGTTTGGACCACTGCCTTTGTCTGAACATATGTACTTGCTGATGTTTGGACCACTGCCTTTGTCTGAACATATGTACTGCTGATGTTTGGACCACTGCCTTTGTCTGAACATATGTACTGCTGATGTTTGGACCACTGCCTTTGTTGAACATATGTACTGCTGATGTTTGGACCACTGCCTTTGTCTGAACATATGTACTTGCTGATGTTTTTGGACCACTGCCTTTGTCTGAACATATGTACTTGGCTGATGTTTGGACCACTGCCTTTGTCTGAACATATGTACTTGCTGATGTTTGGACCACTGCCTTTGTCTGAACATATGTACTTGCTGATGTTTGGACCACTGCCTTTGTCTGAACATATGTACTGCTGATGTTTGGACCACTGCCTTTGTCTGAACATATGTACCTGCTGATGTTTGGACCACTGCCTTTGTCTGAACATATGTACTGCTGATGTTTGGACCACTGCCTTTGTCTGAACATATGTACTGCTGATGTTTGGACCACTGCCTTTGTCTGAACATATGTACTTGCTGATGTTTGGACCACTGCCTTTGTCTGAACATATGTACTTGCTGATGTTTGGACCACTGCCTTTGTCTGAACCTATGTACTTGCTGATGTTTGGACCACTGCCTTTGTCTGAACATATGTACTTGCTGATGTTTGGACCACTGCCTTTGTCTGAACATATGTACTTGCTGATGTTTGGACCACTGCCTTTGTCTGAACATATGTACCTGCTGATGTTTGGACCACTGCCTTTGTCTGAACATATGTACCTGCTGATGTTTGGACCACTGCCTTTGTCTGAACATATGTACTGCTGATGTTTGGACCACTGCCTTTGTCTGAACATATGTACTGCTGATGTTTGGACCACTGCCTTTGTCTGAACTATGTACTGCTGATGTTTGGACCACTGCCTTTGTCTGAACATATGTATTGCTGATGTTTGACCACTGCCTTTGTCTGAACTATCGTATTACCTGTGATGATGTTTGGACCACTGCCTTTGTCTGAACATATGTACCTGCTGATGTTTGGACCACTGCCTTTGTCTGAACATATGTACTGCTGATGTTTGGACCACTGCCTTTGTCTGAACATATGTACTTGCTGATGTTTGGGCCACTGCCTTTGTCTGAACCTATGTACTTGCTGATGTTTGGACCACTGCCTTTGTCTGAACATATGTACTTGCTGATGTTTGGACCACTGCCTTTGTCTGAACATATGTACCTGCTGATGTTTTGACCACTGCCTTTGTCTGAACATATGTACCTGCTGATGTTTGGACCACTGCCTTTGTCTGAACATATGTACCTGCTGATGTTTGGACCACTGCCTTTGTCTGAACATATGTACTGCTGATGTTTGGACCACTGCCTTTGTCTGAACATATGTACTGCTGATGTTTGGACCACTGCCTTTGTCTGAACATATGTACTTGCTGATGTTTGGACCACTGCCTTTGTCTGAACATATGTACCTGCTGATGTTTGGACCACTGCCTTTGTCTGAACATCGTGTACTGGCTGATGTTTGGACCACTGCCTTTGTCTGAACATATGTACTCTGCTGATGTTTGGACCACTGCCTTTGTCTGAACATATGTACCTGCTGATGTTTGGACCACTGCCTTTGTCTGAACATCGTGTACCTGCTGATGTTTGGACCACTGCCTTTGTCTGAACAT
Source organism: Argopecten irradians (assembly GCF_041381155.1). Taxonomy (NCBI): domain Eukaryota; kingdom Metazoa; phylum Mollusca; class Bivalvia; order Pectinida; family Pectinidae; genus Argopecten; species Argopecten irradians. Next base: position 39,810,602 of record NC_091142.1, read on the forward strand.
ATGTACCTGCTGATGTTTGGACCACTGCCTTTGTCTGAACATATGTATCTGCTGATGTTTGGACCACTGCCTTTGTCTGAACATATGTACCTGCTGATGTTTGGACCACTGCCTTTGTCTGAACATATGTACTTGCTGATGTTTGGACCACTGCCTTTGTCTGAACATATGTACCTGCTGATGTTTGGACCACTGCCTTTGTCTGAACATTGTATGTACTGCTGATGTTTGGACCACTGCCTTTGTCTGAACCTATGTATCTGCTGATGTTTGGACCACTGCCTTTGTCTGAACATATGTACCTGCTGATGTTTGGACCACTGCCTTTGTCTGAACATATGTACTTGCTGATGTTTGGACCACTGCCTTTGTCTGAACATATGTACCTGCTGATGTTTGGACCACTGCCTTTGTCTGAACATCGTGTACCTGCTGATGTTTGGACCACTGCCTTTGTCTGAACATATGTACTTGCTGATGTTTGGACCACTGCCTTTGTCTGAACATATGTACCTGCTGATGTTTGGACCACTGCCTTTGTCTGAACCTATGTATCTGCTGATGTTTGGACCACTGCCTTTGTCTGAACATATGTATTTGCTGATGTTTGGACCACTGCCTTTGTCTGAACATATGTACTTGCTGATGTTTGGACCACTGCCTTTGTCTGAACATATGTACTTGCTGATGTTTGGACCACTGCCTTTGTCTGAATGTTTTGACCACTGCCTTTGTCTGAACCTATGTACTTGCTGATGTTTGGACCACTGCCTTTGTCTGAACATCGTGTACCTGCTGATGTTTGGACCACTGCCTTTGTCTGAACATCGTGTACTTGCTGATGTTTGGACCACTGCCTTTGTCTGAACATATGTACCTGCTGATGTTTGGACCACTGCCTTTGTCTGAACATATGTACCTGCTGATGTTTGGACCACTGCCTTTGTCTGAACATATGTACCTGCTGATGTTTGGACCACTGCCTTTGTCTGAACATCGTGTACTTGCTGATGTTTGGACCACTGCCTTTGTCTGAACCTATGTACTTGCTGATGTTTGGACCACTGCCTTTGTCTGAACATATGTACCTGCTGATGTTTGGACCACTGCCTTTGTCTGAACATATGTACCTGCTGATGTTTGGACCACTGCCTTTGTCTGAACATATGTACCTGCTGATGTTTGGACCACTGCCTTTGTCTGAACATATGTACCTGCTGATGTTTGGACCACTGCCTTTGTCTGAACATCGTGTACTTGCTGATGTTTGGACCACTGCCTTTGTCTGAACATATGTACCTGCTGATGTTTGGACCACTGCCTTTGTCTGAACATATGTATCTGCTGATGTTTGGACCACTGCCTTTGTCTGAACATATGTACCTGCTGATGTTTGGACCACTGCCTTTGTCTGAACATATGTACCTGCTGATGTTTGGACCACTGCCTTTGTCTGAACATATGTACTTGCTGATGTTTGGACCACTGCCTTTGTCTGAACATATGTACTGCTGATGTTTGGACCACTGCCTTTGTCTGAACATATGTACCTTGCTGATGTTTGGACCACTGCCTTTGTCTGAACACCTATGTACTGCTGATGTTTGGACCACTGCCTTTGTCTGAACATATGTACTTGCTGATGTTTGGACCACTGCCTTTGTCTGATAGATGTTTGGGCCACTGCCTTTGTCTGAACATATGTACTTGCTGATGTTTGGACCACTGCCTTTGTCTGAACCTATGTACTTGCTGATGTTTGGACCACTGCCTTTGTCTGAACATATGTACCTGCTGATGTTTGGACCACTGCCTTTGTCTGAACTATGTACTTGCTGATGTTTGGACCACTGCCTTTGTCTGAACATATGTACTTGCTGATGTTTGGACCACTGCCTTTGTCTGAACATATGTACTTGCTGATGTTTGGACCACTGCCTTTGTCTGAACATATGTACTGCTGATGTTTGGACCACTGCCTTTGTCTGAACATATGTACTTGCTGATGTTTGGACCACTGCCTTTGTCTGAACTATGTACTTGCTGATGTTTGGACCACTGCCTTTGTCTGAACTATGTACTTGCTGATGTTTGACCACTGCCTTTGTTGAACCTATGTACTGCTGATGTTTGACCACTGCCTTTGTCTGAACATATGTACTGCTGATGTTTGGACCACTGCCTTTGTCTGAACATATGTACTGCTGATGTTTGGACCACTGCCTTTGTCTGAACATATGTACTTGCTGATGTTTGGACCACTGCCTTTGTCTGATCATATGTACTGCTGATGTTTGGACCACTGCCTTTGTCTGAACATATGTACTGCTGATGTTTGGACCACTGCCTTTGTCTGAACATATGTACCTGCTGATGTTTGGACCACTGCCTTTGTCTGAACATATGTACCTGCTGATGTTTGGACCACTGCCTTTGTCTGAACATATGTACCTGCTGATGTTTGGACCACTGCCTTTGTCTGAACATATGTACTTGCTGATGTTTGGACCACTGCCTTTGTCTGAACATATGTACCTGCTGATGTTTGGACCACTGCCTTTGTCTGAACATATGTACTTGCTGATGTTTGGACCACTGCCTTTGTCTGAACCTATGTACTTGCTGATGTTTGGACCACTGCCTTTGTCTGAACATATGTACTTGCTGATGTTTGGACCACTGCCTTTGTCTGAACATATATATACCTGGCTGATGTTTGGACCACTGCCTTTGTCTGAACATATGTACCTGCTGATGTTTGGACCACTGCCTTTGTCTGAACATATGTACCTGCTGATGTTTGGAGCCCACTGCCTGTTTTGTCTGAACATATGTACCTGCTGATGTTTGGACCACTGCCTTTGTCTGAACATATGTACTTGCTGATGTTTGGACCACTGCCTTTGTCTGAACATATGTACTTGCTGATGTTTGGACCACTGCCTTTGTCTGAACATGTTGTACCTGCTGATGTTTGGACCACTGCCTTTGTCTGAACATATGTACCTGCTGATGTTTGGACCACTGCCTTTGTCTGAACATATGTACCTGCTGATGTTTGGACCACTGCCTTTGTCTGAACATATGTACTTGCTGATGTTTGGACCACTGCCTTTGTCTGAACATATGTACCTGCTGATGTTTGGACCACTGCCTTTGTCTGAACATATGTACTTGCTGATGTTTGGACCACTGCCTTTGTCTGAACATATGTACTTGCTGATGTTTGGACCACTGCCTTTGTCTGAACATATGTACCTGCTGATGTTTGGACCACTGCCTTTGTTTGAACATATGTACCTGCTGATGTTTGGGCCACTGCCTTTGTCTGAACATATGTACCTGCTGATGTTTGGACCACTGCCTTTGTCTGAACATATGTACTGCTGATGTTTGGACCACTGCCTTTGTCTGAACATATGTACTTGCTGATGTTTGGACCACTGCCTTTGTCTGAACATATGTACCTGCTGATGTTTGGACCACTGCCTTTGTCTGAACATATGTACTGCTGATGTTTGGACCACTGCCTTTGTCTGAACATTGTACCTGCTGATGTTTGGACCACTGCCTTTGTCTGAACATATGTACTGCACTTTGCTGATATTTGGACCACTGCCTTTGTCTGAACATATGTACCTGCTGATGTTTGGACCACTGCCTTTGTCTGAACATATGTACCTGCTGATGTTTGGACCACTGCCTTTGTCTGAACATATGTACCTGCTGATGTTTGGACCACTGCCTTTGTCTGAACATATGTACCTGCTGATGTTTGGACCACTGCCTTTGTCTGAACATATGTACTGCTGATGTTTGGACCACTGCCTTTGTCTGAACATATGTACTTGCTGATGTTTTGGACCACTGCCTTTGTCTGAACATATGTACTTGCTGATGTTTGGGCCACTGCCTTTGTCTGAGCATATGTACTTGCTGATGTTTTGACCACTGCCTTTGTATGAACCTATGTACTTGGTGATGTTTTGGACCACTGCCTTTGTCTGAACATATGTACTTGCTGATGTTTGGACCACTGCCTTTGTCTGAACATATGTACCTGCTGATGTTTGGACCACTGCCTTTGTCTGAACATATGTACTTGCTGATGTTTGGACCACTGCCTTTGTCTGAACATATGTACTTGCTGATGTTTGGACCACTGCCTTTGTCTGAACATATGTACTTGCTGATGTTTGGACCACTGCCTTTGTCTGAACATATGTACTTGCTGATGTTTGGACCACTGCCTTTGTCTGAACATATGTACTTGCTGATGTTTGGGCCACTGCCTTTGTCTGAACATATGTACTTGCTGATGTTTGGACCACTGCCTTTGTCTGAACCTATGTACTTGCTGATGTTTTGACCACTGCCTTTGTATGAACCTATGTACTTGCTGATGTTTGGACCACTGCCTTTGTCTGAACATATGTACTTGCTGATGTTTGGACCACTGCCTTTGTCTGAACATATGTACTTGCTGATGTTTGGACCACTGCCTTTGTCTGAACATATGTACCTGCTGATGTTTGGACCACTGCCTTTGTCTGAACATGTGTACTTGCTAATGTTTGGACCACTGCCGTTGTCTGAACATCGTTTACTAGCGGATATTTGGACCACTGCGTTTGTCTGAACATATGTACCTGATGATGTTTGGACCACTGCCTTTGTCTGAACATATGTACTTGCTGATGTTTGGACCACTGCCTTTGTCTGAACATATGTACCTGCTGATGTTTGGACCACTGCCTTTGTCTGAACATATGTACCTGCTGATGTTTGGACCACTGCCTTTGTCTGAACATATGTACTTGCTGATGTTTGGACCACTGCCTTTGTCTGAACATATGTACTTGCTGATGTTTTGGGGCCACTGCCTTTGTCTGAACATATGTACTTGATGATGTTTTGACCACTGCCTTTGTCTGAACCTATGTACTTGCTGATGTTTGGGCCACTGCCTTTGTCTGAACATATGTACTTGCTGATGTTTGGACCACTGCCTTTGTCTGAACATGTGTACTTGCTGATGTTTGGACCACTGCCTTTGTCTGAACTTGTGTACTTGCTGATGTTTGGACTACTGTCTTTGTCTGAACATCGTGTACTGGCTGATATTTGGACCACTGCCTTTGTCTGAACATATGTACCTGCTGATGTTTGGACCACTGCCTTTGTTTGAACATATGTACCTGCTGATGTTTGGACCACTGCCTTTGTCTGAACATATGTACCTGCTGATGTTTGGACCACTGCCTTTGTCTGAACATATGTACCGGCTGATGTTTGGACCACTTGCCTTTGTTTGAACATATGTACCTGATGATGTTTGGACCACTGCCTTTGTCTGAACATATGTACCTGCTGATGTTTGGAGCCAGCCTTTGTCTGAGCATGTGTACCTGATGATGTTCAGACCACTGCCTTTGTTTGAACATATGTACCTGATGATGTTTGGACCACTACCTTTGTCTGAACCTATGTACCTGTTGATGTTTGGAGCCAGCCTTTGTCTGAGCATGTGTACTTGCTGATGTTCAGACCACTGCCTTTGTCTGAACATGTGTACTTGCTGATGTTCAGACCACTGCCTTTGTCTGAACATATGTACCTGCTGATGTTTAGACCACTGCCTTTGTCTGAACATATGTACCTGATGATGTTTAGACCACTGCCTTTGTCTGAACATATGTACCTGTTGATGTTTGGACCACTGCCTTTGTCTGAACTTATGTACCTGATGATGTTCAGACCACTGCCTTTGTCTGAGCATGTGTACTTGCTGATGTTCAGACCATTGCCTTTGCTAAGGATGTCGTCTGCGCTGATGACCTTTATATTATCTATTTATATTGACATTTATATTATTATTTCACCCATGTCCTTCATGAAAATATTTGAAACATTGAACTTTTTCAGGATATCGTCTGAGCTAATAACGCTGTAGACGTCTATTTGACCAATGTCCATTCTGATTATGTTTGAATCATTGCTTTCGTCAGGAAATCGTCTGAGCTTATGACCTTGTAGACGTTTTCTTGACCAATGACCTTGATAAAGTTGGCGTAACTAATGCCATTGATGATGTTGTATGTGAGAATAACCTTACTAACAAATCTTGACCAATAACTCTTACTGACGTTGTCTTGTAATAAGCTAATTCATAATGCTAAACAAACGCCTGTGTTTTCTACATATATGATCCCACTGAACTTGATTTGAACAACGTGATCTTGACTTTAAGCCTTGCTGTCTAGACCAATGGCCTTGTTTGTGAGGATATTGCTATTGTTTTTGATGTTGTCTGGTTCTGTAGCCTTACTGATGTTGTCTTAGCAAATTACCTTGCTAACATTTTCTGAACGATACTCTAGTTGTGTCTTCGCCAATATTGTCTTGCTGAAGGACTTTCTGATGTTGTCTAGACCATTGACATCGCAAGCATTGTCAAGGTATTATGGGCTTGGACTGACAAATGATTTTTACCCAAGACGTACTATATATAACGCCTTTGCAGACATGCACTAATAACATGAATGAAGTTAAAACTGAATTAGGCTTAAAACATAGTTGTGATGTCATCTATTGTTGTTTCTGTACTTTAACTTCCGGATTATCGGACCATTACCTTTAACTTTAGGCTGTGACTGTCTTATATGTGACTCTAATATAAGACAGTAAAAGGTAGCATATGGGAGAGTTACACAATACGGGTGAGTATATGTCTCCGGGCATAATCCCATAGTTATGTTAACACACAACCTGCCGGAATATTCCATTATTTTTTATTCCAAATTACGAAAAAATCCCACAAAAAGAATATGAAGAGAATTTAATCCTCTTTTGATGTAGAATTAAACACATCCACAGAATTTCTGTTTATATCCCGTATAGAGTTTTCCTCCTTATTATGAATTCACCATTTAACACTTATCTACAGCATTAACTCCAATTTCCACTTTCTGAAACCTTGTTGTTTTTGTACACCACTTTCGATTTTAAATTTCCAAATCATCTACACTGTAGTTTTACACTTATTTTTGTGTTGTTACAACAACATTTCAGAATTTCACCTGAATCCCATTGGCCTGTTGAATGAAATTGCACACGGTAGCCACCGTATGAATAAATCCAAAATTGTCCATTTAGAAGTCGAAGTTTTAAATCCTCTGAATTCAATGAAATTTCTGGGGCATCAACTGTTTTGAACTGGCTTGAAAATCACTGTTATATGCTATCATTTTAGCAAGACCCTTTCAAACAAATGCCTAAATTGCAAGTCTAGTTTCATATGTCATTTCTTTACCACATCAGATATTGGAAAGAAATGTCCTTCTAGCAATAAAAGTTAATAAAGCCACTTTAATATATCGCTTACATTGAGAAAGTAATATCCCTCCATCACTGTTGGCGGACATGGTGAAAATGAATTTACAGATAGTTGTCCAACCCAAAAGCATGCTTTATGCATTCCGTTCATGAATGCTGTTCATCACATATCACACAGGCAAAGGTAATTCTATGTTGCCATTATCTATATCAAATTCTTCATGGTTGAATGCACAATGGTAGAGCTACCTGAGCTCATATACAAAGGCAAAAAAAAGACCTGGCTTATATTAGAAATAAAAGTGTACTTAATTAACACAAAGACTAGATTGTAAGTTAAGAGATAAGCCGAAAACTGTACATGTTGGAGAGAGAACAGATATCGGCTCTGACGGGCCTCGATACAGTTCTCTCTCCAACATATTGTACAGTTTTCTGCTTATCTTCCTAACATATTGTTGACATTGTCTTGGCTTGTAACCTTACTTTTGTCGATGTAACTTGACCTTGCTGATGTCTTGAGCAATAGCCTTAACTAATGGTTTCGTTTCAACATGTACATTGACTATCAATCTTGCTGATGTAAACAGGATCATTGCCTTTGATAACTAAATCAATCGCTTTTAAATACAAGTATTGCACTGTTGCAGTCATCACTAATAAGAATTTCATCTCATGTGCTGTATAGCTGGTTATTTTTGCAGGGTAATATTTTTTTACAATTTCACTTTTTACATATTACTACAAATGAAATTTGAGAAAGATCCTTTGAGTACTTTCTGAGATAATAACAGTAACAAACTTCAATAATCAAAATCCAAGATGGCTACCTGTCAGCCATCTTTTTGAATGATCAGTCCAAAAATGCAATATGCACAACTAAGGTCCTAGGGGAACTTATATATATAAATTTGAGACAGATCACTTCAGTACTTTCTGGGAAATAGTGGTAACAAGCTTCAACTAGCAAAATCCAAGATGGCGGCCTGTCGGCCATCTTGGTCATCGATCGGTCCCTAAATGCAATATGCACAACTAGACCCCTAGGGGAACCTGCACATGAAATTTGAGACAGATCTCTTCAGTACTTTCTGAGAAATAGTGGTAACAAACTTCAATTGTCAAAGTCCAAAATGGCACCCTGTCGGCCATCTTGTTCAGCGATCGGTACAAAAATGCAATATGTATAACCAGGGACCTAGGGGACCATGCACATGAAATTTGAGACAGCTCCCTTCAGTACTTTTGGAGAAATTGCAATAACAAACTTCAATTGTCAAAATCCAAGATGGCGACCTGTCGGCCATCTTGTTGACCCATTGGTCCCAAAATGCAATATGCACAACTAGACCCCTAGGGGAACCTACACGTGAAATTTGAGAGAGATCCCTTCTGTACTTTCTGAGAAATAGTGGTAACAAACTTTACCTACCAAAATCCAAGATGGCTGCCTGGCAGCCATTTTGTAGACCGATTGGTCTCAAAATGCAATATGCACAACTAGGGCCCTAGGGGAACCTACATATGAAATTTGAGAAAGATCCCGTTATTACTTTCTGAGAAATAGTGGTAACAAGAATTGTTAATGGACGGACGGATGGACAGAAGGACGGACCACGGATGAAAAGCGATTTGAATAGCCCACCATCTGATGATGGTTTGCTAAAAAACATTATTACAAAAATAAAACCAAAACAATACATAATTATCATAAATATTTATTACTCTAATGTTTCATTTAAACTTTCTCAAACATTCACCATTCTTACTGACACACCATACAATAAATGAAGACACAGTTGAAAAAATATATTATAATGTATTGTGTAGCACTAGCTTATAACATACTTCATTTTTAAGTGTATTCTGTATTTGCATATAACAGAGTTTTCTGTCCTTGCAAGTAGGTATCGATTGTAACGTTATATGTTTGAGAGCGTAACGTCAGAGTTTTCAGAGAACAATGTGAATTTTGCTCAAGATGACAATGTCTTCATTGATACCTCTGTATGTGCAAAGACAAAAACTGTGTAGATTAATCACACACTTCCTTTTGTAGTGTATACTGTTGAGTCAGTCGAGTTATGATGTCGTGTGTAAAATGGACCAAGGGGACATAACCACTATACTTGAGTATATCTTTGTATAGCAGGAATACAAACACAAATGCTGTTCTCCTTATTTTGGTCAGAGAGACATCTAATTGAAAACATAGAAGGGCCAGCTAGGTATTCATCTCCAATTTCCTAGTACAGTATACTAATTTCAATATTAGCTGATAGTTGGGTCTTGATGAAAATGCCTCTCATCAAATGGTAGGTAGAAGAAATATGTATGAATACTTATTTTTAGGCAATGATCTTTTTTATATGTTTTGTTCAAAAAATGAGATTAAGAATCCACCATAGATAATAAAGCATATGACTACTGGCAGGATAAACCAGATACCCCATTTCAACGACAACGCTGCCAAAGTAAGTTGTGTTATCTTAAAAATATATCAATATGAAAACTGCATAACCTGTATAAACAATTATGGACGGAACTATGTAAATGTTAACAATGTAACTAGCTTTGGAATGTAAGCGTTCAGCTTTGTGTACAACATATTTAATTACAGATGTTATCACAAGCCAGTATACGTGGAGAAAACATCTTGCTAACGAGTCTTCAATGGCATAATATATATTTCAGTTATTAAAACACTAAGTATAAACTATGTAAGCAGGTTCTGGTGATACGAGTCGTAGCCGTCGTGCCAGTGGACCTCCTCACCAGGAAGCTGTTCTAGGTCCGTAAACTGCCGTAGATGAAACTTTGTCACCTGATAGTTCACCATTGTCCGGATAGCAAAGTAACCACACACCGCCTCGAACAGAATAAACAGGGCCTCCACAATGTGTACGGCCCGCTCCAGGGGTAACAAGATGGCATCGTCATTAAACGTCAGTAGTAAGATCAACGGTAGCTGTATCAACAGTGTTAACAGCCAAGAACCGGCCAATTCAGGAACCTGGAGAATGTAGATATACAAAGATTGGTCATCAAACAAAATAAAGATAGGTCATATAAACCTAATTCAGGAACCTGGAGAATGCAAATATACAAAGATTGGTCATCAAACAAAATAAAGATAGGTCATATAAACCTAACTCAGGAACCTGGAGAATGTAAATATACAAAGATTGGTCATCAAACAAAATAAAGATAGGTCATATAAACCTAACTCTGGAACCTGGAGAATGTAAATATACAAAGATTGGTCATCAAACAAAATAAATATAGGTCATATAAACCTAACTCTGGAACCTGGAGAATGTAAATATACAAAGATTGGTCATCAAACAAAATAAAGATAGGTCATATAAACCTAACTCTGGAACCTCGAGAATGTAAATATACAAAGATTGGTCATCAAACAAAATAAAGATAGGTCATATAAACCTAACTCAGGAACCTGAAGAATGTAAATATACAAAGATTGGTCATCAAACAAAATAAAGATAGGTCATATAAACCTAACTCAGGAACCTGGAGAATGTAAATATACAAAGATTGGTCATCAAACAAAATAAAGATAGGTCATATAAACCTAACTCAGGAACCTGGAGAATGTAAATATACAAAGATTGGTCATCAAACAAAATAAAGATAGGTCATATAAACCTAACTCTGGAACCTGGAGAATGTAAATATACAAAGATTGGTCATCAAACAAAATAAAGATAGGTCATATAAACCTAATTCAGGAACCTGGAGAATGCAAATATACAAAGATTAATCATCAAACAAAATAAATATAGGTCATATAAACCTAACTCTGGAACCTGGAGAATGTAAATATACAAAGATTGGTCATCAAACAAAATAAAGATAGGTCATATAAACCTAACTCTGGAACCTGGAGAATGTAAATATACAAAGATTGGTCATCAAACAAAATAAAAATAGGTCATATAAACCTAACTCTGGAACCTGGAGAATGTAAATATACAAAGATTGGTCATCAAACAAAATAAAGATAGGTCATATAAACCTAACTCAGGAACCTGGAGAATGTAAATATACAAAGATTGGTCATCAAACAAAATAAAGATAGGTCATATAAACCTAACTCAGGAACCTGGAGAATGTAAATATACAAAGATTGGTCATCAAACAAAATAAAGATAGGTCATATAAACCTAACTCTGGAACCTGGAGAATGTAAATATACAAAGATTGGTCATCAAACAAAATAAAGATAGGTCATATAAACCTAACTCAGGAACCTGGAGAATGTAAATATACAAAGATTGGTCATCAAACAAAATAAAGATAGGTTATATAAACCTAACTCTGGAACCTGAAGAATGTAAATATACAAAGATTGGTCATCAAACAAAATAAAGATAGGTCATATAAACCTAACTCAGGAACCTGGAGAATCCAAAGATTGATCATAAAGAAAGAAAACAAGCCTGGAGCCAAGAGTAAAGTCACTAGTCATCATTAACTGTGCTTAATAACTATAACCAAATTCTCAAAACTAATTTTATTAACAAATAGACTACGGTCAAAAATTTCCCCTATATAGAGGTAAATTAAAATAGTTTGATGCTTTCTGTCTTGAGAAAGTGGAGCCAGGTATTAGGGAGAAAAACTGTTTGATGTACTTATACCACACATTTCATGAAGGTTAACTTAATTATGACAAAAGGGAGATAACCCAAGCTATTTGCAATTTTGTTTTAAATATAAGAGCCTTTTCTATATGGTACAATATATTACACAAGGAAAAATTCTTTCTTTAAACATATCAATGTAAGAAAGATTTGCCATTTATGTGGTATATATTTTCTGAGAAAAATAGCATTCAATACATTTTGCTTACAAACGACTCGGAAAACATTTGCCAATGTAAGGAAATCACACCAACATGACCAAACATTGTCACAGTTTAATTAGGTACAAATGGTTTTTTTTTCAGACTTAGCCCTTAAGCTGGCTCACAAAGCCCTATATCTGAGATACTCATACAGCTTACATTTACTATATAAAATTTATGAACTATACATATTTAATTTATTTCTACTCATATATGCTCATCAAACTAATTCATTATTTCTATTGTATCATTCATCTTTAAAATTTTATGAAACTTTTGCATTCATATTCCTAGGGTTTAGACCAATCACCATTTAGCTATGTATCATTTCCTCCATTACTTCCTTAGCAACTTATCTATGACGTTATAATACATTGTTATTATCACATGAAAAAAATTAAGAACTAAACATCCTCACAGTTTATAACTTACCCTCTCTGTTAGGTTGCCAGTGTATCCTATATAAAGACGGATGATCTCGATAATTGTATACACAATGTAGATAGCAATCAGAACAATCACATACAAGATGGACAGTCGGGTATACTGGAATAAAAAAACAGAAAATTTTACACTATCTTATTTAAAATATAACATTTATAAACATACTAACAGAAATAAGTGGATTCCACAGTATTAAAAGCCAATACAATTTATCTTATATCACAATTAAAGTAAATTTTAAATCAATAAAAATTTCCAATGTAAAATTCCATTAAAGTGTAATAGTGTTAATATTTTGCTATGTTAATTGCGCAAAATATTTTTTTCCCTAAAGTTTCTCATATATCATTTATCCACAAATATTTGCTAACAAATAAGCAATCCAAACTGAAGCAGAATTATCTTACCTTTATTTCGAAGCACACTAGTATGGACGTTAACCAGAATGGGATGAAGAACATGTTGAAATACAGAGCCATCTGTAGGGGAAGATTGGACACATATTCATTTCCTGCAAAACAAAGCAACACATTACTAAAAATATTTGCTCCTGGTTGATAATACATATAATCTAATGATCCTCAAATCTAAATATGATACATGTACAGTAATAATACAAAATGTATTCCAGCTACTGTACTCATAAATGAAGTAAACTTTCTGATACAGAATCTAAAGTGTTCAACACATTCTAACTACTGTAAATGTTGATGTTAATGGAGACATACAAATATCCCCAGAGGCTGACTGGTTACTTGATTTGTGCTCTTCTACACATGAGTCAGATAAAAAGTTATCTCAGAAAATGTTCCAGCATTAGATGGAAGAGTTTCCAGAAACAGATCTAGAGGAGCTACAAATTCAAATCAAGTTATATTCTAGAAGTAGAAGAGGGCTAATCGAGTTGAGCTCTGATTCATAGCACAATACATGTCAATAGATTCTTGATGTGTTCAAGCTCTAACATGCGATATATGCAAGACTAAATGCAATGCAGATTACCACATGAAGACTAGTTCAGGCATCAGCAAGGACTACTTCAACTTAGATTACTCCCATAACCAACAAAACACATATGAAACATTATTATTATAATTGTGTGACCATGTAATCAGTTGAAATAAGGCCTCAAACACACGTAGGAGTAGACTATACTGTCTCCAATCTTATTAAAATTTAGATTCTTATAAACACTCCGTTAAACAGAAATCTGACTACATCCTATAAAGGGGTCATGAACTTCAGATCACATTGCATTTTCTACACCTTGCTACATCAATTGAAAACAAGTTTCGTCCCAGTATGCATATACAATCAGCTTTATTATGCTCTTTGTGTGAGACGACTATGTACACTGAATAATTCTGACAGTTTTTTCAAACCTTTTCGTTCCCGGAAATTCAGATTTTGCAGGCAGCAATTTGATTGGCCATTTCAAAAGGTCACCTGGACATGACTCATAATGGGATTTTCTCAGATCCTCTTCTCAAACATAGAGATAATAAGAATCTGTATTTTAATCAGATTGTTCTGTCTCATCTAAATGTGAGAAATTAACTTATTTATTCCATTTATAGAACGTTCCTCAGAGACTTAGTAATTATGATTGCAGAATTTGGATATAATTTGCAGTCATTGTCATATAACAGATGGATGAGAGTAATGTGCTGCCACCAGGCTTGAACCAGCCACAGGGATATTACTGTTCCATCGCCCTTACCAACTGGTATAAAGGGAAATACCCTCTGGCACGAATCTAGAACTGAATCAAGGTGACCATATCATATTGCCAAAATTATTACACAAAATCCCCACCCTTCAAGAAAACATCTCAGCTCACAATAGTTTACACTTGGAGTGGACTTCAGCATCTAATGAACTAATGTACAGTAAAACCCCGTTATATCGCCACCTTCTGTTTTTCAAGATTTTGGCGATATATCGAGATATATCTATATATTATGTACTGTAATACGAATAGTTCCATAATCAAAGTAAATTTCGATAGTAGTCTTTCAATAAATATGTCAGATTTTTGTGTGTAAAATACGAAAACCGAACTCGTTTGTGTTACCAAGTATTGTGCCGTAATTGCCTGCTAGCTGGGATTTTCTTGGTTACATAATATTTTTAGCCAGGGAAATCCCACCCGGAAACAAAGAATAGAAGTTCTAAACAAGCACAGTGCAGACGTGACCTCACTTCCGCGCACATGTCTGCAAATATCAAAAGAGGTACTCCGGTAATAAACGGCACTTAGACGACAATTTGATCTTACTAGTAAACGTCGGATTCTTCTGCAAGTACGTAATAATTATACCATGTATCGCTCTTGAAATTGCTAGTTGCATTTTATGGTCCGATATAAACGAACACATGTACAGAAATGAGTTTTATTCACCTCAACTTGCGACACCTACCTGTAAAAAAATAGCAAATGTGTACCCATAGTGTTAATTGATTTCACTAGTACTGTGTACACACGGTCGTAAACGCGGCCATAGTGTGTGTAGCTGATTATGAGTCTGTCGG
This sequence comes from Argopecten irradians, assembly GCF_041381155.1. Taxonomy (NCBI): domain Eukaryota; kingdom Metazoa; phylum Mollusca; class Bivalvia; order Pectinida; family Pectinidae; genus Argopecten; species Argopecten irradians. Next base: position 39,825,780 of record NC_091142.1, read on the forward strand.
CAGTTGAGCACCTTACGAAAACATGTGTCCCTATTAACAGAATGTGGCGATATTAACGAGGTCATTTTAGTGTTATTTTAATCATTTGTTCCACGAATGTGATGCGGATGGCGATAGGCGGCTTGGACGGTATAACGGGTGTATTTGTATGGAGGGAAATCTGTTCTGAATAAATTCATGGCGATAAGCGGGTTTGGCGGTAAAACGGATGGCAATATAACGGGGTTTTACCGCAGTTATTTTTATGTACCTAGGTGAGAGCAGTAACTGTCTGTGGCAGGCGGGCTTGACCCCGCGAATCCTGGACTTATTGGTCCACTGCTCTATATACCTACTGGACTAAAGGGAAATTCTCTCTAGCGCGAAGTAAGAACGCAATTGTATCACTATTTACAATTAGAACCTATCAAGAGGCCTTGTGTTGGTACAGAATGTACTAATCACCACTAGGCCTACAGACATCAGCTATGGGTAGTGATACAGCTTTTTCTACATGTAGGCTGGTAGGTACGAAACGTCCTGATAAAGGCCCCTTAACATCAACGAACTCTGATGTTTAACCAACAACTTCTTTTTTTATAAGTATCCTTATCCTTATCCTGAATACGCGTAAAAAGTTAAAAAGAAACGTTTGGAATGCCATAACTTTAACCAGTGTTAGTGTTTTGTTGAGACATGCTTTTTCTGATATAAACATACAGAATATGACTGTAAACAACATCAATTCATCAAAAAAACACAATAGTTCATAATTTGCGGAAATGTAAAACACCTGTTTTTAGTATTTGGTGTTGATTTGGATCCTGTGCGTTCTTTGATACCGGGAAAAGAACGTCGGTAAAATTTGTGACAGTTCTTCGTAAAGTGGCCTCCATTTTGATATGCGGCGCGCATAGTCACGTGATGTAAACATTGATAATATAGAGAAAAGTTCAATTATTTTTTTATTTGATAGGGAAGTTTGATTCCTTCAGCAAAATGTTGTATTTTTGTGCTAGACCTAAGTAGTTTTAAAGTCACGATGAAAAATAAATAAATAAAATATGCATGAAAAAGCTAAAGATATTCCGAATATTCTTGAAAAATATTCCGAATAGCCTAAATTGTCCAATCAAAATCGTCGTTACATTTCGAACACACCTGCCGTAAAATTGAGCGAATTTTGAACACAACATTTGATGGTAACAATATTTTGTATGTATTCAGTCCATTATTAGTGCAATTATTTCCTTAATGATACATGCAATATGTAAAGTTCGAGCTTTTTGATGTGTGATTTCTCCATATTTCTTTAGCGCGTCTCCTTGCCTTGGTAAACAAAGTCACAAACCACTGCAACTGAATCAAAGGAAACATTTCTTTCAAATAGATTTCCAGCATATGTGTAAGATTTAACCGTGTATTTTTTTTATCTTATGACAGATATTTAAATTTTGAAAGGGATGGGGTGGCGGGGTTTAATATATGGGACGGTTTAAAGTTAACAGTAACAGCTCTACTGGCAGGCCGATTTGTATTGCGAAAATTGGTACCCGGCGAGAACTGGTCGCTTGCTAGTAACTTTTGTCAGGTACAGTAGCAGCGCTAAATCTGGCTATAAAGCTAGATTTTGACTAGTATAGCCAAATCTGACTACATGTATAGTGGACAAATGTAAACAAACAGGTGAGGTCTGGTCACATTTCCTTGTGCAGGATGAAAGCATAGATGATGAGATATGTTAACCAGTGAGATGAATAATGTTTGCCTACTTGATCATTTTCAGGCGACTTTTTTAAATTCTATCAGTGCAATTATTTGGTGTTAGATTCGGGCCACAGATGCGCTTGCTGGAGCATGCAGATCCTGTGTAAAATTGACCCTGTGCAAAAAGTGCTCGGTCGGCTCATATACAACAAAATATATGGCAAATTTCAAATGGAAAATTAGGATTTTATATGTTTTCATCAGAACATAGTATATATGAGGATAAATTGATGCGAGTACCAAAAAATGAAATGATGGATTTAAAAATGTTTCATTTTGCCGATTCTCAAGATTCGTCATTCAATTTTCGATGTGTTAGATGATTTTGTGACCAGGTATGTTGCTTTTGTTTACATTTGTCCACTATACATGTAGTCAGATTTGGCTATAACATCAAATTTAGTATATGAGGTGGAATAACATTATTCAATAACAAACTTGACCTCATGGTATTTGGAGACATGGACATTGTTAGTAGGCAAAAAGTTGTTGTTGGCTACTTCAGGGTAAGGATATTAGAGTTTGAGGCAGTGATCATCACGTTGAACATTTGTTTTCTGTCTGTTTCTTACAGTTATAAGGCAGGAGGCGAGTTACCACAACAAAAGCATTGACCAAAGTATAATGATATGACTGACTGTATGGCCAAGATACATGTTCATACTTTAAAAGAATATATATTATAAGTTTAATGGTGAGACCTAGACAAGTAGTTTAAAGTAATTTAATATAAGGATGTGTGTCTTGGCCTATAATGATCAGATCAATGTAATTCAAGGTCATGCTTCTTGACATAACAGTCAGATCATTGCTTTAGTTCTGGTCAGGCCACATTAACGTGTCTTTCTTATAAATACAATTACAATATATCAATTTATCTTTTGAAAGAAAAAACTTTTGAAAACTGCATTTAGCAAAGGGTAATATATATCAACACCTACTTTCAAGTAGACTGGTTATGCTTAAGTTATGTCTTAAGTTACCTTAATTTGTTCTTAAATGTGTATTTTCAGAGATGGCTGCTTGAAGATTTAGAATATTCATATGGTACAGAACCTAACATAATGGAAACAGAAAACAAAGAAAACCAACTGGTGCCTACTTTTGAAAAGGTAATTTTTCAACATTGTTAAAAAAGATCATGCTGAAATTTTTGGTGTTTTGCATTTGATATTTGTCTCACCTTTGACAAGTCATTGTTCGCAGATATGCAAAATATTATCAATACAACATAAATAGCTATTGATTTAAGTAATTATTATGACAAACACAGGTTTAAAAAGAAAGCAAGAAAAAATCATAATGATAAAATGAAAAAGAAGCATTTCATAAACACATTCATCCTTAAGGATGGACAGAGGTTACTATCACTGACGTCATATCCAACCTTGGACAATCTTATTAGTCATAGTAAAACTGGAGGCAGTTCAGGAGAAAACAACTAACCAATCACAGACCTGAAGAGGCTTCCTTTGAAGATTACAGATAGAACAACCCCCGACTTCTAAGCCACACAGTAAACCACAGTGTACCGGTTTTTTATTCTTTTGATGTACATCAAAGGCGCACATTACCTGTGCATTCTGTTGCCTTCAATTTTGCTATGTAGTCCAGGGTTGGCTATAAGATCAGTGATAGTAACCTCTAGAATATCGAATGAAACACATCATAATGTCCTGGCTTTTCTCTTTCATTTGAGAAAGGGGATTTGCTTTGGGATGGGACCACAGACATCACTGTTGGTCTGAATATGATCAAAAGAGCCCTGAAAATGGAAAGCATGCAGATGAGATTCATTGTAAGAAGTTTTATTCAGACATTGATTATGATTACAGGTATTGCTTAACACAGCCACTGCTTCCCCAGCGATTTGTAGAACTCCACTTCAGAGTGTGAACAACCTTACTGTCAACCGCAGTACTAAGAAAGCCTTGTACAGTCAGATCACACCAGTAGTAAAAACTCCAGGGCGAAAGGCCGGCAGGTAGGGACTGAAAACAAATAAATTCAATTCAAATCCTTTTTAATTTTCATTTTAAAATTTTCATGCACTTTACAATAAGCTCTTGGAACTACCCTTTCGTTAATGACACAGTCCAGTTTTGTGTAAGAAAAACAGAATAATATCCATTTTGGTAATTTTACTACAGAAACAGGAACTAATCATTTAGATAATTAAGGTGTCACGATATTGGCCATGGTGATGTGATGCTACATGTTTTTGTATTATAAAAAGGACCAAAATGGAAATATTCTCAATTTTCTAGATATATTTAACTATCATGTCATGATGATTTTGAAGAAATACTTAAATTGAAATAAATAATAATATTGAGTTGAGTCTCGCACTTGAACTGGCTGCTGGTGAAAGTCCCAGAAAATTTAGTGTCTCTTTTAAAGGTGTTGTGATTTGTTCACTTTATTTACAGGGCATGTCAGTCACTGCTTGTGTATCAGGATAAAGAACAACCTAACACTGAGGAGGTGCTCCTTAATTCACTGGTGTGTAAGAAGGTGGACGAAGTCATCGCCAAGGCTAAACTGGTACTATAGCTAAACTTAAGTTTGTTAAACACTAAAAAAAGTGGTATAACTCAGGTCATTTGGTCAAACATTCTGCTGAATTTATCATTATTTTCTTTACTTACCTTCCTTTCTATCCTGTTGCATGGAATCAAACAGACTGTTTAAATCATTTCTGTTCGCTTGCATATTGACAGAGATTTGTGGTAGAGTCTTATACAAGAGCAGTGATTTTCTTACTCAATGATTTCAGAAGCCTGTACCTTCGGAATTGGGAAACATGTATATGTAAGAGAGATTTTCTTTCTTTGGGAAAAGGTTTACATAAAATTGGGAATATACAGCAAAATTTGTCGAGGGAAAGGGCCTTTATTCGGCTCAAATATTCCTAAAAAAAAATCACTGATATGTGTGTGTCAGTCATTTACAATGGCTTTTTCTGATTTTCCACAATAACAAATGTTTGTTTGTTGTTTTAGTTTTATGTCCTATTAAAAATAGGATGCAAAGCCGGAATATCTGGAAATGTAGTATACAATATCTTTTGATTGGTAAACATTTATGATACACATATGTTTATGAAAAAAAGTGAATTTTTATGTCAAAACACAGGTTTTAATATTAAATCTTTTTCTTACTCTTTAAGCAATATGAAAATCAGATAGCAGAAAAGGAGAAAACAATAGCCGATCTCCAGAGTATGGTTGATAATGTGGAGGTTACTGTGAGCAATGGAAAACAAGATAAAGGAAGAGAAAACACTAGTCTTACAGAAACAAAAAGTTTAGGGACACAGATTGGTCCAACAGAAACAAACATTTTTGGAACCCAGACTGATCCTGTTGAAATGATCAATTCAGAAACACAGATCGACCCTATAGAAACAAACAATTGTGAAACCCAGATTGACCATGTAGAAACAAACAGTTCATGGACACAGGTTAGTCCTATCGAAACAAATAATTCATGGACTCAGTTTGAGCCTTTGGAAACAAACAATTTGGGGACGCAGATTGAACCTATAGAAACAAACAGTTTGGGGACACAGATTGATCCAGTTGAAACAAACACTTTAGGGTCACAGATTGAAGCTGTAGAAACAAACAGTTTAGGAACTCAGTTTGAACCTATAGAAACAAACAGTTGTGAGACCCAGGCAGATGGTTCTCCGTGTCTGCGATGTGAACAGATGGACAATGATATCCTAGAGAAACAAGTGTCTCTGTATGTCAACAGTATTGTCACCAAGTGTACAGCTGATCTACAATGTGAACAGGTAAAGATTTCAGTAAAAATATGAACTCTATACTCTACATATTTAACAAATATTAATTAGCACTGTGTTAAGTAGCTGTGATGACATAGCTCTGAACGACGGACGGAAGATTTCTGACAGATGGTCGTTGTCAGAGCTACGATTCCGTCCCATTGACCATAGTGTTGCAAAACATTCAGCGGTGAAAATGTTGCATTTCACGTGTGTCATGTACTTTTGTAATTAAATTCAACAATATCAAACATTTTAAACATAAAATGACTATTTATTTACCCACCTCCATGTCTAAATTATATTTTAAAGCACTTTTGAATGGCTCACATCTCCGACACGGCTCACTTGGCCGCCATGATGCTTCTCGTTTGAAAGTCTCGCGCTCCAAATATGGCAACTAGTACCATATATGGAATGACCTACAAATTTTCACTACGAAAGAAATATAATGTCACAGAGTTATTAACATGAACTTAAAAAAATCTTTTTCGCTATATTCTAAATAATACTTACATTTGTTCAGTTCCACCATGTTTATTCTTAGTTTGTTGGCTTTTTAAAACTTTTAAACATATTTTACCTGTTGAGTGTTTCATCACGGTTTCCGTTAAATCAAACATGGCGGCGTATTTGAACAGAATTATACATGTGTTGTGTTTGCCTTGGATTTTACCACTAATAGTTGATGAAACATTATAATCGAAAGGTTTGTGAATTGAATATTGGTCATTGTTGTCAGAACAATACAGTTACATAAGGATAATACTCAAAAAATATATTTTATCAGTCTCAAAGTGCGCATGTGAATCACAGTGGGGCTTGCAACACTATCGGCAATGGGGTGGAATTCATACCCTGCCGGGAACCGGAGTGGAGGCAGGGTATGATTATTCATTCTATGTGTTAAGATACAACTAGTTCTCTTACCTTGATATGGGAACAACTCTTATATGATATGAATACCTGTCAAATGTAAATGTATCTTGACCAAGACTAAAATTCTGTTTTGCATTTTATATCAAGATTATTCCGTATTTGCATATCACAGAGATTTCTGCTCTCGAGGGTAGGTATTGATTGAGACGTTATGTGTTTGGGAGAGTAACGTCATACTTTTCGGAGAAAATTCTGCTCACAAAATAATGACATCACAATCAATACCTACCCACAAGGGAGGTAACTGTAACATGCAAAAATGGAATGCCGGTATGATAAAGTTATGGTCGTTGGAGACTTGAACGTTGTTTTGCTGAATTGTATGAACTCTGAATTTGCAGATCGCTGCATTTTTAAATCAGACAACGGATGCCGATCGAGACCACCAACTTGTGAGTGCCAACTCTGTGATACAAGAACTACGGACTGAACTAGACCAGTATACAGGGCTAACTGAGAGTGTCGTACTGGCCGAGACACTGCAGGTATGTATAGTTTGGCTGACCTTTCATTGGATGTTTCATCAGTTCCTTTTCTGCAAGATCCTGTGAGGTGGAAATCAATACTGATAAAAAAGCAAGCAGTGATTCCTTATCCAGCGGGATCATTACTTTTTCAGTTGATTGATTTTTAGGAGGCATTCTTTCTTTCTCTGCTTTATAATGTGTGCAAAAGTCTATATGGCATTCATCTTATATTTTCTCCCCCAGGTAAAGATACAACAGAGTGTAGAAGATAACTACCACAAGTTGAGGGCAGCTGCCAACAGATTGGCTTATCTTCAGTCACAGACAGAGCAACAGGTAAAGGGAACTAAGAATTGCACAGACAATAGGGCATTTTATCTACATATACACCACATATCTGGTACTTGATTTCTTTAAATATATGTATGTAGTTAGCCTGCTGGTTAGGGCTGTTCCAGCAAAACATATGTGGAATCCAGGAAAGGCACTAGAAGGAATAGGATGTGTTGTGGTGGGTTCAAAATGAAATCACTATGTGCCAGGGTGGCGTTTCAATAAAATCACTTCAGTGTGTTAGTCTATCTGAAGCATTTGTAAACTTTTGATATAAAATGCAAAATTTGTGTTTTATAATGTTGCTGTCAGTCATCCTGACTAAAAAATTAACTGTTGAGAAAAATGTTTATTTCTAGCAATATCAATGCATTGTTCATCTTCAATAAAAAACAATTATTCTATTTTCTGGGTGTTTTGATATGATAATGACAGAATATTTATCTAAAACATATATTCAATCAAAATTGGCAATGGTACAGAGAAACAATGGTTTAATTTTGAGAAAATACTGTTTTTTATCAACAGATCTTTATTTGAATTCACTGGTATTAAGTCAAGGAAAAAGTGACGGTTCACAAATTTACGTATGAATGTTCAAATGTCTACTCTTGCATTACGCTTGTGCAACACTTCGGTCTTCGGTATCTTTAGTAGATTTTCCGCTGGTTCTAGGAAGATTGTTTATACAAATTTAGTAATAGATGCAGCACATAAAACAATAGTTCACTGCACCATATACAGTACAATTTTGTCGTAGGACTCTTCGGTGATGCTAGAAATCAAAATATGAAAATTCAAAAAGATGTCGGAGCAAAATAAAAAATTAAATCGTTTCTATGCCATGGCCTCATTCACAAAAAATAGACATATGGGGGTGTCAACAAACTTGAAAATTGCTTCTAATGGTGGGTTTCCAAATTTCAATGTGCCTTCCCCCCCCCTCCCTACCCTAAGTTTCCCTCCCTACCATATAAGTTTTGCTGGAACAGCCCTTAAGAACTTTTTCAAACATAGGTATCAGTTGTTTATATTGTGTATGGAAACCTTTAAAGATGCTCCACCGCCAACAGAGCATGAACAATACTCATCATTTGAACAATAATTGGTGTTAACTCGTGTAAATATATGTCTAATTAGCACAAAATTACATATAAGATAATTTATTTTGTTTCTGGTGGATGCCCAATCAGTACATCATTCCATATAGGACATAGTGCCAGATTTTTTTGGGGAGGCAATTAATTATTTTTAATATGTTTATAAATCTTGAAATAAGAAGCTCAAGTTTTTCAATGGTAATAACGGTGTAAAGAAAGTAACTTTTGTAATTGAAGAAAAATTCTTTCATTTGTCTGCTCCTGTTTTTGATATAGAGAAAAATACTATTTGTCAGTGGTGGACATCTTTAAAATAGAGTACATTATTACTGTAGAGAGAGATAAGTAGAAAATATATGTCCATTATTTTTGAAACTAGTATTATTACTATTAAAATTAATAAACTTATGATTATTTTCGTTTATTGAGCAAACTGTATCCATGAAAAGATTTTGTAAAATTATTTTCAGATGACGTAAAATATGTGACACAGACTGTTTACAAATTTGGTTACCCTTGAAAAGCAATAATCCCAAAAGTTATGTTTTTCTAAAGGCATCTGACATGAAGGAAAAAATGGAAGCTAATGATCTACAAATGAAGCGTTGTCAGCATGAGAAGTTGGAAGTCCTGGAAAAGTATGAAAGTATGGAGAAAATGTTAGAGATGTCGCGGGACAGTCTGGCACAGGTACTTCACTGTTACTATAATAGACAATTTCTAATAAGAAAAGTTTCATTATTCTTTGGTCACATTACCATTAAGTATGCAAAAAAAAATCCTTCCAAAACAAATAAAAAGATAATAATAAAACAGGAAGACGCAAGTACATAGATCATTATGAATACAATTTTTAGATGTTATCTAGTCATGAAATTTCTGCAGCAATACCTAGGCCTACTACTTCTGACATGTTACCCATAAAAGTCACAGTAATACATTAGCTTTAAATATTTCAATTTCTTTGTATGAAATATAATTTGATTTAATCTGTTTTCAGATGGAGGCTCTCTATAAAACAACATCAGCAGAACTAACCATCACAAAGAGTCAGATCCAAGTGAACAGCAGTGAGGTGATCTCACTGACTAAAGGTTAGATATATATGAAGAGCAGGTAAAAAAAAAAAAATGTTTAATAGTTGTGTTTTTTTATGTATATATATATATATCACTGTGCAGGTGATGTAATTTTATTAAGGGCTATTATATTACTGCATAGCGGTTACATTTTGGGGATGGTTTATTTTCACTATACTCGCATACAATTCGCAGGTATTATCTGAATGATGTGTCCTTTATTTATGGAATTGAAAATAAGCAGTAAAGGATGTGAAAAGTCTTTATTGATGTTAATGATTACTTTGTTAAGGTATTGATCCTCTAATTTCACATTAACAGCTTATGAGGACAGTGAAGCAGGGTTAAAAGAAATGCAGAGCCGATATACTGTTGACACAGAAAAATTAACAGAGGAGAAAAATCTGTGAGTATATGATATCCAATACTTTCTTCATTTTTATGAACAAATTAAATTTAATGGTTTGTGTTTACATTTGTGTAAACGCAGTGGATGCTATGCAAGAATACACACACCGGAACACTGACTTCCGCAAGTAGTGTGATTGCGCATCAGATAAGGCCTATTGTATCTGTATTGACTAATCTTCAATATAATGCAAGTATGAATGTAATGTAAATATTAAATTATATATCAGAAAATAAAACATTAAGCAAATATTGTTTGAATGGGATGAAAAAAGATGAGTTAATGAGGAACCTCTCTGAATTTGACAACATTTCCTGCCAAATTGAAGCCAGATGTTCCAGGATTCCATCAATCGACAGGCTGTTCCAACAATCGTATAACATTATATTTTTTGTACAGATATTTCAACATGACGCGCTAACGCGAATACCTGTGGTATATTGGATATAAGTGTATAATCTTACACTTGTGCTCTGTAAAAAATTATTATTATTTTGTTTTCTGTCACCAATAAAATCACACCTGACATGCAGTTTTAGCTGGTGCAAATTTATGACATGGTGTTTGATTTTTGATTAGCATAAGCATTGTAGACATCCAAATTCATGTAACTATTTTGAATGCTTACATTTAAATGTACATCTTACAGACTCACCTCACAACTTGAACAGATGGAAGTTACCCTGAATGATCTCCGTACAGACTTAAGTGATGTTCAGGAAAAGCTATCTGTCACCGAGAAGGAGGTAGTCAGTCAAGGGGAGACAATCACAGCTCTCAACAGTCAGCTAGAGCAAACCAAGGAGAATGCTGCTGTACAAGTGGAACTCAACCGTGGCATCAAGGTAATTACCGTAAAAATGTTTTATTTTGAAGATGAATTGATTAATTTACAATATGATGTGCATTTTGTGCAATAATCATAAAAGTAACTTTGTTAGTGACGTCTTGAGGAACATTACAAAAAATTATAAGTGTAAAGCAACTTTATCGTGACAACTTAAAGTTATTTTAATGCTTAAAGACTTTCACAACGACTAACTTTAGTGATTTACAAGTTCTACTTTACCAAAGTCTAAGTTATATGCTTAAAGACTTTCACAACGACTAACTTTAGTGATTTACAAGTTCTACTTTACCAAAGTCTAAGTTATATGCTTAAAGACTTTCACAACGACTAACTTTAGTGATTTACAAGTTCTACTTTACCAAAGTCTAAGTTATATGCTTAAAGACTTTCACAACGACTTACTTTAGTGATTTACAAGTTCTACTTTACCAAAGTCTAAGTTATATGCTTAAAGACTTTCACAACGACTAACTTTAGTGATTTACAAGTTCTACTTTACCAAAGTCTAAGTTATATGCTTAAAGGGACAATTCACTCAGGCTAATTCTTTTACATAACCAAGAAGCAAAATATGGCATGAATGTATTGTTCTACATTTCTTATGAAACATATAACATAAGATATTGACAAATTCCACATCATTATTTAGTATTTTAATTGATACCGTTGTAATTACAAATCATTGATCAATACGATTAAGCAGGTACAATATGTACGCTGTACCCATACCCGAGCCAAAGTCACGCACGTTAAACAAATGAACTACATAACCACTGTGGAGGTGATATAATGATTTTTTAGGCAAAACAATTCACCTTATAAGGTAAACACACTTCTGTCAGAGCGATTTGAGCAGTTCTAGACAAAAGTAGCATTACTCTACGAGCAAGGGACTGGGTTCGGCATACAAGATATTCGACCACAATATGTAATGGCGGACAGCGAGTGAGTTTGAACATTTCACACGCATTTCACCACCATGGGATTTTCTGACATATCACAGTAAAACCGACTGATCTAATTTCCATTAGAACTGGGGGTTTCCGATATATATACAAATTTTAATGTTCTCGTAGAATGAATTGTCACTTTAAAGACTTTCACAACGACTTACTTTAGTGATTTACAATTTCTACTTTACCAAAGTCTAAGTTATATGCTTAAAGACTTTCACAACGACTTACTTTAGTGATTTACAACCGTACAAGTTCTACTTTACCAAAGTCTAAGTTATGTGAAACTAAATCACACATGGAAGTTTTGATTTACAATATATGACCTTCAAAGTTTGTTATTGTTTGGATTATTATATAAAATGCCTTCACTGGGTTGATTTAAATTTGGTCAGTGAAGATAAAGAGAAGCGAACGCTATTGAAATGTGCTTGATATGATACAAATAACACATAAGCATATAAATGCACTTACTGTACAAAACCAACCTTCTTATTTTACACTGCACATTTCATCATTAACTACGTTTTTACAGCAATTTAATTTTGCAGTTGATAGTCAACATGTGATACTGTAGCCGTGTTTGACACTTTTTCATGGTGATTTATTTTTTTTGCAATTTTTACTTGCCCACAGAATACATATTATGATTTATTATTATTACAAGGATGATGTATCTTTCAGAGCAAAAATGAAGATCTCCTTAGAAGCATAGAGGAAAAAAATGATGACAATGCTAAACTAAGACAGAAATTAAGTGAATTGGAATCCCAGCATCGCTGCGCCGAAGAGCAGTCAGAATCTGAAATGGAGGTACTAAGACAGAGGTGTGACAGTCTGCTGACAGAACAAGCTCTAACCCGACAGGCACACATCAACCAGGTGCGCGACCTGGAGCAGGAGTTAGCACGCCGCGACTGTAGTGGACAGCTTCGTACTGCCCACGGCCTGATACAGGAACTTCAGACGGAGCTCGCGGAGTACACAGAGCTGTCAGATAGTCTCAAGATGGCAGAGATTTTACAGGTAACTATTACAGGTGTAGCTCTCAAAGAGTACGGGAACCATTAGGATCCCAAAAGGATTGGTACTTTAGGAGTGTGAATAGATATGTTTGCAGCTACACAATTTATAGAAAATCAGCAATTTGGTCACTCTTATCATCTCTAGTATTACTTTGAAATGTTGTTTTGTTAACACTGGTATGGTCATAAGCTTTAAAAATACAATTACACTTTACAACTCTGTTGTGTAAACTCAAAAGAACTTTTAAAAAATCAATTGATGGGATCTTCAGAAATAAGTACAGTAACAGCATATCCTCTAAGTGTTAGGTTTAACATTGGTATCGTCTTATTCAGAATTTATTTGGAACTATTGTGCTAAAGAGGTTATATCATTATTGCTCTGTACACAGGCGAAGGTACAAGAGGTGGTCACTGAGAATTTCCTGAAGGTGAAGACAGCTGCAGACAAACTACTGACGTTAAAGAGGAATATTGATACAGAGGTAACGAACAATTCTCTGCTAAAAACTTCTCTAGGTAGCACAATTTGTAAATCCATTTCAGTAGTGTTTGATGGAATCTTGAGAATTTACTGTTACATTGCATCTAGCAAAAATCTTTTTTTTGTCTTGCTTAATGTTTGTATTTGTGTATAAGTCTGTTTCAATCAGAGTTATAGTAGATTTAATATATGTGACCTATAGATATCCTATAATGTTTGTACAGGCAGTTGAATTTTACATATATCCAGATTTGTCAAGTTTATAGAATTACCCACATGGATGTAAAATAAATAAGTAAAAATAAGTCACAGCTTGGAACTATAATCTTGATTCCTCTCTCAATGACAGAAATCTGAAGTTGCTGATCAGAAAAAAGTGAATGAGGAAGAAAAAGTTGACCTTGAGGAGATGAAAGTGAAACTTGAATCTTCCCAACAAAGCATGGCACAGGTAAGTGGACGGTTTGGTTATATCTTGTTGCATGTAACAACAAGGGTAACTTGAAAAAGTATAAAGTTTTTGGTGTTTTTAAGGGAGTCTGTTGCATGCAGAGAAAAGCTCAAACCTATAATACTGTTAAGTTATGTAATATATGTTTGAGTTGCTGTACATTGCACATGTCTTGCACCATTCATAATTTACTCATGAAAATTTCTTGAATCTTTTAAAGTGTGTTGCTTACATTAAATTGAACTTAAAATCTAAATAAAATACATGTATAAAATAAAAGAAAAAATATCTGACGGCAAAATGAACCAATTTTCAAAACAACTAAATAGCCAGTTTATCAACAATTTCTCCATACGAATGCGTATGAAACAACAAATCATAAAACCTTCCGAAAAGCTATGTTGTGTTTTTGGTTACAGTTTGAGACGTTGTACAACTCTACATCTGCTGACCTCCTAAACGCAGCTAACCAGGTCGAGGCCCTCACAGGGGAGCTCCACACAACAAAAACAGGTAAAGAGGGATCTGTAGGGAGATAAATCTAGATCATCAGTTTATACAAGATAGTAAAAGTGAATAAAAGAAGGTGAAAGTTGGTCAGTAAATCAAATACAGTCAAAATTGCCTTAGCGACCTTCTGAATTCAGCGACCTTCTGTCTTAAACGACCTAAATTATTCCTCCCAGCGAAAATTACTATATAATCTATCTGTATTAAATGACCGTCTGTCCTATGCAACAAGCGACCATACTTATAGGATCCAACGACACTCGATGTTCTGTATTTAACAACCCAAATCAAACATGCATTTGTCTTCTATTCATATGTAAAGCCAAGCCAGTTAACTATCCTGTAGGGCTTCCAACCCAGCCCCATTAAGGCAAGACAAAAGAGCTATCCATATGGCTTGGTTATATACACGATGTGTTCACTTTGACATAAATTAGCACTTATTCATGCATGAAGTCTCTCGGCTTCGGTACTGATAGCCGAAGCCGTCTGCATGTCTGAGCTGGATATTGCAAGGAAAATGTGCTATTTAGTCACGATGTTTGTGATAAAAATCAAGAATAATCACTTCCAAAACCAACTAAAATAATGATGAACAATGATTTACTCGCATAAGAACGACATGAATGTAGAAATATTGTACTGAAAATCTATCAGTTTAGCTAAGCATGATGGCAGCCATTTTGGGAGATAGTAACAGAGGAGTCGGAAATAGCTGATTTCCGGATTTTTTTTTTAAATATTTTTTTTTTCACACTATTTTTTTTCCATGTTTTTTATCTATAAAATAAATGAATAAAATGATGAAAGAAAATTTAAAAAAAAAAACATTAAAAATTTTTTTTTATTTTTTTTTCTGCTTTTAAATACATTGTAATTTTGTAGCTATTTATGATATATAAGTGGTAGGCTTAAACAAATATTTGTTTTAGAAATTTTTAATCTTATTCATGAATAAAAACAGAAAGATAAATAAAAAAATAAATAGATAATTGAAAAATAAAAGTGCCTAAAATTAAATACATAATTAAAAGATGTATTAGATTATGTGATATATCATATTTTTAATAATTTTCTATTATTTTGACTGTTTTTAGTACAACAAAACTGTCAAAACATGTCCCACAATAATTATTTCGAAAGGGGTGATTCAAGTAAGAGACCAACTGTCATATGTGACCTATTTTTCAATCTCCTTTGGAAGGTCTCTTAAAACAATTTTGACTGTACAATTATTTCTGTTTAACTTTCAAAGGAGAAGGGGGAGGCACTTGTGAGAAGGAGGAGGCACTTGTATTAAGATTTGATGTTGGTGTTGATAATTGCCATTTTGTTAGCAATCCTTTTACTAAAATATCTTTTAATATTTCATGGACCTTTGTGTCTCAAAAAAAGTGTCTCCACCCCTCCCATGTGGACAATTTTGGAACTGTGCTAGCCCTTACCATAAAACCATATTTAATCATGCTTGTTGTCCAAGATAGATCCATTTGTGTACTCTGATTGATACATTTCATTACTGGTAGTAAATGGCATGTGAATGTTATTGAATCTATTATCAGTATTTTTACTTCTTTTTAATACAGCATATGAGGCATGTCAGTTAGGCAAGGAAGAGGTTTTGAATAAACTGAAGGAATTTGAAAAAAATGAGAGATCAAAATCTGAGGAAATTCAGGGACTGCAAATTTCTCTCAAGGCAAAAGAGGAGGAGCTTGAAAGTGTGAGCAAACGGTGGGTAGTTATTATAAATAAAATGATAGTGTTTTAATAAAAAATAGGAAAAAATGTCTTTTTGTGGTACATAGGTTATCAAATCTGAACTATATATGAGCAAGATTTCTGAAAATGCTTTTTATAAAGCCAATAAAAATCACTTAAGTTTGATACCTTTCTTTTTATAAAAAGAAATTAGTACAAACTTTGTAAAGAATAATAAAAAAAAAATCACCAACACTGTAGAACCATTAATTGCATGGTAACGATATTTGCCATATTTTGCAGAATATTGAGAATGTTGCAAATGTTTGATCCATGAACGTATTTTTGATTCTTGCAAATGTTTGATCCATGAAATTATAAAGAATAGGAAAATTTTAACTTCTTTTGGATAAAACCCCTAATTTTTTTTTACAAAACTTAGAAGTTATTTTCATGAGTATCAAGCATATGTGCAATCTGAAGAATTAAAAAAAATGTAACAGAAGCACAGTCTGGTCATAGAGTAACGAAGAAAGATGTTTTGTTACATATTTTGTTATGATTCAGGCTTACTACAAAACTTAAAAGTTAGTTTCATGAGTATCAAGCATATGTGCAATTTGAAGAATTAAAAAAAATGTTTCAGAAGCATATTCTGGTCATGAAGTAACAAAGAAAGACGTTTGCTTCATATTTTGTTAGGATTCAGGCTTACCTATGTATAAATCTGAAAACAATTTATATGATAAATTAAATTGAGATTTATTAGTCAAGGTTTGTATTTCTCAGACTGACACAGGTGGAAACACAATCCAAGGAAAAAGAACAACTGATCACGTGTGAAAAAGAACAGTGAGTAATTAATTAGTTCAGTAGCAAGATTTGCATTTTTACTTCCAATGTCACAGTGCTCAAGTACGCATGCTCCAATCACGATCTTTCTCTGTCCACGTGTGATGTCTTAGGCTTTCTTCATTTGGTGGATGCCAAACAGTTAACCAACTTAAAACGTTTAAAATCTCTTGTTGGTACTTTCAAATTTTGTAACTGAGAGAAAGTCTATGGTTTATTAGGATGTTTAAGTTAAAAATGCTCCTCTGCCGACAGATCATAAACAATACTCATTAATTGAACAATGATTGGTGTTTAATCATGTTTTAATATGAATGATTAACACAAAAAATAATATATAATAATTTATTTTGCTTTTTGTGCATGCACAATCAATAATTCATTCCATATAGGACATAGTGACACAGAATTTTTTCTGGATGCAATTAACTATTTTTAATATTTTTGTCTTGGAGTAAAATAAGAAGCTCAAACTTTTCAATGGTGGTAATGGTGTAAAGTAAGTAAGTTTTGTAACTGAAGAAAAATACTAATTTGTCTGTTCCTGTTTTTGATAATGAAAAAATGTCTTTTGTCAGCAGTGGAGCATGTTTAATGTTTGACTTCTGTATTCAATGGTGAAATTTAAATTATTTGTCGCTTTAAGCTATATGCTAATGCTCTTAATTACACAATATGGAATAAAAGAAGATATTTATATTTAAGTGACACGCCATGATATTTTAAACAACAGTACTTTTGAATTACTGTAAACATACTTATTCAGTGTTAATTTTATTTTAGCACTTTTTGCACTCTCTTTGAAACACTTTTTCATCTAAAGGCTATAACACTAAAATTTTGTGTAATAAGGTATTTTCAGTATTGAACCATCAACTTGTGCTGATTTATATCTGCGCTAATAAATGATGATTAACATATTTTCGCATTTTTGCTTAATTTTAAATGTGCTAAAATGAGTAAATTTACATTAATAACTAATTGTTGAACAACCTTAGTGACATTCATATTGTATATTTCAGTCTAATCTTGGAGGTGAACAACCTTCAGAGGACGCTGGACTCTCGTGATGAGGATGTTGAACAGGCCGAGAAGGAACTGTATGAGATCCGTGAATACATGACAGAAAAACTGGAGACCCTAGACAGGCTGAAATTGGAGGCTGAGGCTAGAAATATGGAGCTGGATAAGTGTCAGAAGGAAAACGTAAAACTCAGGGTAAATATGGTACCACTTGTGCATCACCTCAAATGTAAGAAAAAATCTCAAGCAAGGCATTTTCTACAAGAAAGATAAGAATTCAAGATGTTTTGCAGCAGAAGTAAAGTCTGGTCCTCAAGTGGCTATAATGTACAGTATAACTTGTCCAAACTGTCTAATTGGGATACCTGTGTACAATTTACACTGTAGTAGATATAATTATAAAAGTAATACTGTAAGGACTGGTTTAGTTGTTAACAGGTAGTGGATGCAATGGGATATCTTCATAATATAGTGGTAGATATAAGGTTGTGTAGTTACAGCTAAACTAGAAATAAGGGTGGAAGGTATCCAATAGGGATAAACAATATATCTGATAGGTCAAGGTATTAGCTGAATGTTCAATAACCTGTTTCTAGTTGATAAAAATCTTATCAATATGATATATGGACAAATTCTTCAAATGCTTCTGTTGATCTAAAAAAAATATTGTCATTCTGCCGATTACGATAGTTACTTAACTATAGAGTGTGAAGCTAGGATACAGGTATTTTGTCAGTATTCTTTTGAGGTTCTGAGCTTTTGAGCACACAGATAATATGTATTATTTGAGTCCAATGTTTTTGTCTTTGCAATTACTTGTATATATGATGTTTTAATATCAATTTCAGGACAATTGTGCTGTGATGCAGTCTTCAATCCAAGAGTTTAAGTAAGTCCATATTTGAGTTCTGTTTATTATGCATTCTATTTCTTTTGAAACTTCAGACTTCATTCATTTCCATTTAGAAAAGTGTTAATTTTCAGTTATTGGAAAACTTTATGAAATATGTCTATGATCTATATTAGAATAACTCCTCTTTATCAGGGCGACGGTACAGAGCAATGCTTATGAGTTGTCGGAGACTAAGGGCCACGCATCTCGTATGTTACATGAACAAGCTGAGGAGTTGAGAGAATGTAGTCAGTCGGCTACGGCTCTCACTGACAAGATGAACACCCTGTTACAAGAGCTTCGTCGTAAAGTCGGCATCTCCACACAACAGGTCAGTAGCAGCTTTTCTTTGTTAAATTCATCAGCAAAATGACATAAAGTTTACTGAAGGCTATTCCATGTAAACATTTACCTCAGTACCCATACAAACGGCTTTGAAATAAACCATTCCCATGTATGCTTCAATTTTCTCTCTGACTACGTTACTTGTACATCTGTTTTGAAATTAATTCCTGGAGTGATTACTGGAATATATATATAGTTAAAATGACAAATACATATCAATACATTCTAATCATAGAAAGAAATATATTATCAATGAGTATGTGGGATATCCAGTGGGATGTAATTTTCGTGTATATAACAGAAAAGATCTTTTTGTGTACCAAGCTTCTTAATGCTTAAAGATGATAGTCCAATGACAATAAACTACTGATTTATTTTCACTTTTCAGAATGCACCCACTAATTCTGAAGTTTGTAAAGAGAATCCTGATGTAGAGGAACCTTGTGAGAATAATAAAAATAAAAGAAATTGTAAAGCTAGAAAATCATTTTTGTCAGAGATATTCCTGGCCGCGTCCAAAAAGGAAACCAGTCTTGTCTCGCCTCTAAGGGAGGAGTACGGTAATGGATCGGATGAGGTAGGGGAAGAGAGTCCCGGGTCTGACCAAAACATCTCCGGGATATATCCTCTACAGAGTAGCACAGAGGTGAGCCCAGCCACCATCAGCAGGAACAAGTTAGGCTCCTCAAGTTCTAGTGCATTTGCACCAGTACGGACTGGTCAGAGCCTGATAGTTCCGCAGGCAGGGCCTTTAGGTTCATCTAGTGATAAGGATTCTACCGACGAGGCCATTAATGTGAACCAGGAAAGTAATACCTCCGAACCAGTCAGCCAACCAGAGGAGACTCTCACTCAACAAATCAACACAATCAACGAATACTTCACAGAAATCATCCGTCTAGCCAGCATTGTGGAGAAGGCATCACGACTGTCTATTGATGAAGTCAACGCTGATAAGTAAGCGGATTCTAGTCTTTTTGGCGGTCTGTATTATCATTGGGAAATAAAGTACCAAAGCTATCTAAATGATACTTTTCTACAATGCTGATTTATATATAATGCTTATGCATCTTCAGTATAATTAATTAAGATTGACCGTTTTGTAAAATGTTTGAAGTTATTAAATTTGTTGTTATAATTTTTAACCTTAGATAAACAACATGGAGTAATGATTATGTTGTCAAATCAAATGTTCTGTGGCCTGGTGTTGGCAATTACTTAAAGTGTGACAAACAATAACATTGAATTGCCTCTTGAAGAGAGTGGAGCTTATGGTGTTATCTGTAACTATGTGTACTGACATTGATTTCTACAATAATTTTGGATTATAGTTGTTGTGATAGATATGGACAATCATTTAAAGGAAGGAAAATGCTGAATTTTAAGAAATCCAACATGCCAAATGGGTCAAAATTACCAGGTCAGGTTTTGGTGCAAGTCCAGAGATGAGCTTTGCTGTTGTTCTCCTTGAGGAATAGTTGTAAAATAACCACTACAAAGGAGACTTTTAACAGATTTGTACAGTTGCATCTATTCTAATAAAGTTTACATTTTGTTGGTTTGTTTTAGTGAGGAATTGCGACAGAACATCCAGAGACTACAGATTGTAGAACAGGATGTTGTGAGGAAGGAAAAGGAAGTGGTACGACAGAAGGAAGTTATAACAACACTAGAACAACGACTGGAAAATATGGCTGAGAACCTCGAACGTTTCTCTGACCAGGAATCTCTCATTATGGTAAGTAACAGTCTTGTGACTGAGTTTGAGTCACCACCAACCTTGCATAATTTTAAGAACCTGGAAGTTTCAATGATGTTGGTTGCAGTCAAATATAACACTTGTTATGACCCAGAATAACAGAAATGAGAAACCAGCAGCTAAATTCAAAACACAATTTAATTATATACAATATTATACAGAGATGGTTTACAATATCTAAAGTAATTGGTGGTGGTACAAGAGTAATACGATGATTTAAAGTGTTACTTATCTGTATGCGAATGTCCTGGTATAATCCTTGATTCTTCCAGGTTTCAAATTAACAATAATCAAAAATCCACGAGGAAAATGAATGTCCACAGATGATTTGTAAAGTTCCAGGCAATATGAATAAATCCACACAAAGTGTTGTAATAATCCACAGATAAAGTCACAATAGCTCTCCCAATAGAATCTAATATGGCACTGTACAACTCTTGATATGTCTCATTACAGGTCTCATTACAGTTCTGATTAGCTTTGGACAGTTGGAGTATATATAGCTAAACCCTATTTCAAGAATATTGGAGAACCTTCTACTTCTAGAAATATCTAACTAAAAACAGTAAACAAATAAACACACAGAACTTTCTGGAAATAGATCATTCTAGATCTCTACTTATAATCAACATTTTTACAAACATATTTGTTTATACGATGATAATATTCTAGAAAGTTCTATAACCTAAATTAATTATGTGAACTTTATAGGATGTATTGATAATATAGCTATAGGAGTTATCTTCCCTATCTAATAACTACATGTATTTAGTGTCATACATAACACACCCCTCCTTAAAGAAAAGAAAGTTTTCTTGAAAAGGAAACTTTCTTGAAATATCAAGTAACGTTTAAATCCTTGATAAGGCATCAGCCAGAATATTGTCTTTCCCTTTGATATGTTTGATGTCAAGATTGTACTCTTGCAAAGTCAAACTCCACCTGAGAATTCTTTGATTTTTGTTTTTCATTTTCCCAATGAATGTTAATGGGTTGTGGTCGGTGAAGACCAACACAGGCACAACTGTAGTGCAGAGATACACATCAAATTGGTTCAAGGCCAAAATCAACGCTAAACATTCTTTCTCAATGGTGGAATAATTTCTCTGGTGTTTGTCAAACTTTTTCGAGAAATAACAAATTGGATGGTCAATTTGTTCAATACCTTCTTGCATCAAAACAGCACCAACACCTACATCGCTGGCGTCAACAAACAGTTTAAACTGTTTATTAAAATCTGGAGCAGTCAGAACTGGTGAGTTTGATAATATGGCTTTCAATTTCTCAAAGGCAGACTTACATTCGTCTGACCAGACAAATTTGACATTTTTCTTTAACAAAGCAGTAAGTGGAGCTGCTATAACAGAGAAATTTTGACAAAATTTTCTGTAGTATCCAGCCATACCAAGAAATCTCATCAGCTCTCTCTTGCTTCCAGGAGTTGGAAAATCTATAATTGATTCTACTTTGGCCTGAACAGGTTTAACCTGCCCCTGTCCTACAACATGGCCTAAAAATTCAACAGTTGCATGACAAAATTCACATTTCAATAAGTTTACAGTCAATTTCATAGTAGTGAGTCTTTCGAAGAATTCACGAATCCCGCGTAGATGGTCTTCCCACGTGTCGTGGTAGTTGATGACGTCATCAATGTATCCATCACAGCCTTCCAGGTCTGATATCACGCAGTTAAGAAGACGTTGAAATGTTGCCGGGGCATTCTTCATACCAAACGGCATAACTTTGTACTGGTACAAACCTTGTGAAGTTACAAATGCAGACACTTCTTTGGCTCTTTCTGTTAATGTCACCTGCCAATATCCTTTCAACAAGTCAAACTTGCTTACGTTCTTAGCTTTGCCAACTTTGTCAATACACGAGTCAATCCTTGGAATTGGATAAGGGTCTGTTTTACTGACAGAGTTAACTTTTCTGAAGTCAGTACAGAACCGGTATGTCTTGTCTGGCTTTGGTACCAGAACACATGGAGAGCTCCATTCACTTTTGCTTGGTTCAATAATATCATTTTCCAACATGTATTGAATTTCTTTCTTTAAATGTTCTTCTTTCAAAGGATTGACACGGTAAGGATGTTGCTTGGCAGGTGTTGCATCTCCCACATCCACGTCGTGATAGATAGCATCTGTTTTGCCTGGTGTATCCGGAAACAAATGCTTAAACTCAAGTATCAAATCTTTCAGTTCATTGCGTTCCTTTCCTGATAGATGACATAGTTTCTTGTCCAAGTTCGCGAGCACATCTGAGTTCCGTAACTTAAGACCACAGTCTAAACCTACATCTTAAGCTTGTACACCACCATCTAAGTCTAATTTACAAATATCAGCTGTACTTTCACTTTGTGATGGTACAGAGGCCAAAGTAGCAATAGGTTGAGAGGTCTTGCTCTCTTCTCTATCTACATATTTCTTAAGCATATTAACATGACATAATTGAGTTTTCTTGCGCCTCCCTGGAGTTTGTACAATGTAGTTAACATCATCGACCTTTTTCTCAACAACATAAGGTCCAAAATATCTAGCTTGCAAAGGCTGACTCGGTATTTGTAATAGAGCCAAAATTTTGTCACCTGGATCAAAACTTCTTGCACGGGCATCTTTATCATACCATGTTTTCATTTTGGTTTGAGTAACGGCCAAATTTTCTTTTGCTAGTTCACATGCCCTTGTCAACCTTTGCTTAAAGTTAGACACATACTCTAAGATATTCACTTTAGAATCTTCTTCCAAAATTTTGTCTTTCAAAATTTTCAAAGGACCACGTACAGTATGTCCAAACACAAGTTCAAAGGGACTGAAGCCAAGAGATTCTTGTACAGATTCTCTAACGCCAAACAACAACATGTGTATGCCTTCGTCCCAATCTCTTTTGTTTTCAAAACAATAAGATCTCATCATATTCTTCAATGTCTGATGAAAACGTTCTAAAGCACCCTGAGACTCTTGATGATAAGCACTAGACTTATACTGCTTGATCTGGAGCTGGTACATGAATTGTTGAAAAATACCAGACATGAAATTCGAACCTTGGTCCGACTGGGCAGCTTTTGGAAGACCAACCAATGTAAAGAATTTAACCAAAGCCTTGACTATGTTAGGGGCCTTAATATTTCTGAGTGGAATGGCTTCAGGAAAGCGTGTGGAAGCACACATAATAGTTAAAAGATACTCATTCCCAGACTTAGTTTTGGGTAGAGGACCTACACAGTCTATAATGACTCTACTAAATGGTTCCTCAAATGCTGGAATTGGGTGCAGAGGTGCCACAGGGATTTTCTGATTAGGTTTCCCTACCACCTGACAAGTATGACAAGACCTACAAAAATCAGCCACATCCCGTTTCAACTTGGGCCAAAAGAAGTGATCTAAGATCCTGTTATAAGTCTTGGTAACACCTAAATGCCCTGCCATAGTTACATCATGAGATAAACTCAGAATATCTTGCCTATACCTCGGTGGGACAACTATTTGATTGACAACCTTCCAGTCTTCTTTGGGAGACACATCAGGGGGCGCCACTTGCGCATCAACACACCTGACTGACGGAAGTAACAAACCGGGACTTTCTCAGCCTCTTCCTCACTCAAAGCCCGATTACACAATAAGGAGATTTCAGGATCTTTCTCCTGTTCTACTATAAGCTCCTCTCTAGACAAAGATGATTTACTCATCATGTCAGACAAAGAAGTACCCTTGTTAGGAACAACTCTATCACTATCAAAGTCTACAGGATTGCTCAAAAGATCACACTTGCTCCCGACATCCTCTATATCATGAGCCAAGAAAGTGTCACCTAACCCTGGACTATAATGATCCTCAACTACTGCAACATCAGAAACCTTCTTACTCATTGAACGAGTTACAGCACAAGAAGGGAAAATACCAGGAAATTCCTGTTGAATAGTCTCAGCATCATCTGTTTTATCAGGGATACTGGACACTAAGGGATCTACCCTAACTTTCTCTCCAGCCAAGTCATTGCCTAAAATGAGCGACACGCCCTCTATGGGAAGTTCCTGTCTAACACCAATGGTGACAGGCCCAGTAACCAAGTCTGACTTTAAATAAACAGAATGG
The DNA here is from genome assembly GCF_041381155.1 of Argopecten irradians. NCBI lineage: Eukaryota > Metazoa > Mollusca > Bivalvia > Pectinida > Pectinidae > Argopecten > Argopecten irradians. Next base: position 39,850,582 of record NC_091142.1, read on the forward strand.
AGAGGCACATTAACAAAACCTAACTCTACACCTTGAAGCAAAACACTACTACCAGATGAGGTCTCCTCAGACAAAGGCACTACGCCATCTAATATCAAAGAATGAGAAGCCTCAGTATCTCGCAAAATCTTCACAGGTTTCAAGTTGGTAATATCACTAGTAAGTGAAACAAAACCTTCAGAAATGAAGGGAGAGTACTTCTCCAAGACACTATCAGACTCTGAGCTCTTAATTTCAACAGACACTTTAGAATCTTCCACAATATCACTAAGTTTCTGACTAGGCTTTGACATAGCTAACACAGAAGGAACTGACTGTTTACGCCTTTGCTCCTTACGCTGGAGAGAATAACATTCAGACATAACATGCCCTACTTTCTTGCAGTAATTACAAACAGGACCAGAAGAAGACCCCCACACCTGCCCTATGATCTGTTTTAGAATCAGACTTAGTTTTATCACCTAATTTAGGTTTGTCGTTGGAAGGGCCACTAAAGGTTGGGTTCCTAGGCTGACCAAATTTACTAGTACCTGTGGTACTGTTTTTGTCTTGAGAACTGTTTTTAACAAATGAGCCTTTGTGGGTGAGAGCGTAATCATCAGCCATTGTAGCTGCTTCACTAAGTGTTTCAACTTTTCTCTCATCTAAGTTAGTTTTTATGTTTATGTGGACACAACGTTTAAACTCCTCTATCAACAATAATTGCCTCAATTTACCGAAATCCTCATCAATTTCTTTAGAATCACACCACCTATTAAATAATTGTTCTTTTTCTCTGGCAAATTCTACATGAGTTTGTTCATCTCTCTTTCTCGAGTTTCGAAATTTCTGGCGGTAAGCCTCAGGAACTAACTCATAAGCTTTCAAAATAGCTTTCTTGACTACTTGGTAATTTGAAATCTCATCTACAGATAAAGAAGAATAAATGTCTCTAGCTTTACCAATCAAGACACTCTGAAGAAGCATTGTAAGCTTATCTTCAGGCCATTTCATACTATCAGCTATTTTCTCAAAATGCAGAAAATACTTGTCAACTTCTTTCTCTTGAAAAGGAGGAACTAACCTAATGTTTCTACTGACATCAAAACCTCTGTTTCCTTGTAAACCCTTAAAAGTTGAATTACTTGAACCGTCTTGAGAAGCTAGTTCTAATTCTTTCATTCTAAGTTCTGTTTCAGCTTGAATTTTCTGCTTCTCTAGCTCTAACATCTGATCTCTCTCAATCTCTTTTTCTTTTAATTCTCTTTCAATTTCTTTTTCTCTTAACTCTTTTTCTTTGTCTATTTCTTTTTCTCTTAACTCCTTTTCTATTTCTCTTTCTCTCATTTCTTTCTCTTTATCTATTTCAATTTGTCTTAGTTTCATTTCATGTTCAAGTTCCATTTGTCTAATTTGAATTTCTGAACTGACTGTTTCCTCTATACTATCTAATGCACTAGAGTCAAATTTGCCATTGTCAACAAAATATCTTATAATTACATTCCTAATTTCAGCTTTCCTCCATATTAGTTTTGATAGTAAGGCCTAAATGTTTACCCAATAACAGTAAATCCTTCTTACTAACTTGCAAAAGAACTTCCAGGGATGGCGCTTTAACAAACTGTTCTACCTGCATAGTAGTCATGTTTATCTAGCTGTTGGTTTCAAATGTAAACTCCAAGTTTAAACACAAATTTTGAAAATTTCTTAATTAATTTTTCAAAGTTAGATTTCACAAATAAAATATCAATCTCGGACACGAGCCCCCAATTCTGTTATGACCCAGAATAACAGAAATGAGAAACCAGCAGCTAAATTCAAAACACAATTTAATTATATACAATATTATACAGAGATGGTTTACAATATCTAAAGTAATTGGTGGTGGTACAAGAGTAATACGATGATTTAAAGTGTTACTTATCTGTATGCGAATGTCCTGGTATAATCCTTGATCCTTCCCGGTTTCAAATTAACAATAATCAAAAATCCACGAGGAAAATGAATGTCCACAGATGATTTGTATAGTTCCAGGCAATATGAATAAATCCACACAAAGTGTTGTAATAATCCACAGATAAAGTCACAATAGCTCTCCCAATAGAATCTAATATGGCACTGTACAACTCTTGATATGTCTCATTACAGGTCTCATTACAGTTCTGATTAGCTTTGGACAGTTGGAGTATATATAGCTAAACCCTATTTCAAGAATATTGGAGAACCTTCTACTTCTAGAAATATCTAACTAAAAACAGTAAACAATTAAACACACAGAACTTTCTGGAAATAGATCATTCTAGATCTCTACTTATAATCAACATGTTTACAAACATATTTGTTTATACGATGATAATATTCTAGAAAGTTCTATAACCTAAATTAATTATGTGAACTTTATAGGATGTATTGATAATATAGCTATAGGAGTTATCTCCCCTATCTGATAACTACATGTATTTAGTGTCATACATAACACACTGTATCTGGGAAAGTCATTACAGTGCTAAAAGTATATTGCCATGTAGCAATCTCAAATCATGCTATACCGTCTGGCTATAGGTTTATTCTAATTATCCGCATAGTAGATGTTTGCAACCATGATGTCAGTGTGAGCAAATCATGGAAATATTTTTTTTGCAGAAATAATTTGTTGGAAAGATCCAATTCAAATCTAAGTTAATTTTGACATCATGCCTGTTTTGGTGTATACGGTTGAACTGTTTGTAAGTAAAAGTCCATTATTTCAAGTATAAATCCTGACGGACCTGCAGATTTTGATATGGGTTTCTAATGGTTTTGTCAAGGCTCATCTGAAAACAATATAAAGTCACCAGATCCGTCTTTAATTCTTAAAATGAACAACTAGACCCAACCAGTTAAACCGTTTAAACAAAAACGGATGAAATTTCTTCTTTTTTAAATGATCTCATAATCGATTTCTGTGGTACAGAGCCAGAAGGCAGAACTGATGGACCTACGGTCTCAGCTGAGGGCGCTGGAAGGTGAGAAGCAGGTACTCAAAGACCAGGTGAAGGAAGCCGTGGGTAGGATGTCAGAGAAGTCACAGGGAGGAGAAGGATCATCTAATATCACAGAGGTCTTCAATCTTAAAATGAAGGTACATATGGACTGTGTACTACATATTTAATGCTCTTTTATTTGTGGCTTTCTATGGTTCTTGCATACAAGTACCGGTAGATGTTCCAGACCAAAAGTTGTAAGATAGGATATCCATAATAGGGTGATTAAAACTGAAAAACTTTGTAAATGGTGATACAAGTGCTAAATGGTAATTTCTGATCCTATTTAAGAAGTATTTAAACCTTTGAAATGTCAGTAAAATTACATAATAATACTCCCTGCATGCTGTCTGCCAATAAAGTACCAGGTAAGTAAGAAAGGGCCAATCAGTGACTTACTAACTCCTTACTGCTGCCCTTGTTTGTTAACTTTTGCTATTTCTGTCCACTCTATAGAATTAACGTAACAATAGAAATCAAGCTGAAGAACTCTTACAGGTAGATGGTATTAGACAATTGTTGACATGAAAAAAATATACAGATGTGTCAGTATAACATATATCTATAAGTTTTATGTTGTTTTTAAGATCCAGAAATTAAGGGACCAGCTGTTGAAAAAGGATGACTACTATGAGGAGCTCAGCAACAAGGCCACACGTCGGGTAGGCTATTATATACCTATAGAACCTGGGTTTTATTTATCTTAAATAATAGTTGTTCATCGAAAATTACAAGTTGTATAATTTGTTTTGTAATTGATGTAAAATAAATAAAGTTTATATTGATAGTTGTTTTATGTATTTAAAAAGATAAAAAAAAAAAACATGGTTTGAATTAACGTACATGAATATACATTATGTACATATATGTAATGATTTAACAATGTGTGCTATTATTGACAGATTGTCATGTTTAGTAGACATGCTAAGATCCTTTGTTTTTTCAAATTTTGATAATGATTTAGTAAATGTAGAAATTTTTCAACTTTAGAGAGGCGGAGAAAATCACTTTGAATGTTTTTTCTTTGATAAAAAGAGAGTAAGTTATAGGACATACAACTTCAATGTTACGGTGGAGGATGATAATCTTATGACAAAGATTTTAATTCCTGGTATAAAATGGGGTTGATCATGTTGTTGATATACCTGTAATCTGTTGCAGATAAAAGTGTTGGAGGAGAATTGGAGACGAGCGGAGGCAGAAGTGTATAGATTTGACGAGCTGATAGAAATTGTTGAACAGACACTAACAAAGCGTGCAGATCTTGTGACACAGCACCAGGAGTTGAAATATCTCCAGAAAATTATACAGGGCCAGAAAAGTCTGCCCTCAGAGAGAGACTCAGCTTCTGTGCCTCTGAAATCTATCAAAACTGCTAAATGGTGATGACATATATCTTCAATCTACCAACAAATTCTATATGGAAATGCCTCAACATCTTGGGTGGAAGTGTTTTTGAGATTATAAACTCATCCTTTGACAATGATATGATATGTGTAATAGTGATACGGAGATTAATGTGAAAAATCTGCAAAATATTTTGTATTCTCTCAATGCAATGCAGCTTAAATCGTTTAGACATTTTTTTTCTCAATCAGTGTAGATCAATGTATGTATGATCACTTAGAAATCAGGTTGATGTTGTTTCCTCACTAGAAAAACCCCTAGAAATTCAAGAACAATATGCTGTATATTTCTATTCTGTATTTGCATTTTACACAATTATCTACCCTTGCAGGTAGGTATTGATTGTTACATATTGTATTTGTGTGGATATTAACTATTTTGCAGGGAAATATTCTTACCTGCAAGGGCAGGTAACTCAGTAATATGCCAATATGTAATAAGGAATAATTTTAAATACATGTACTATTAAAATAAGAAATATTTGTTAGGATTAATATATTATTTCATGTTATCCATAGCAGCATTCGATTTGTTTCTGACAATTGTTCATGCAATGTTTGTTTTAAAAAATGTGTCTCAGTTTCTTTTTTATAGGGCATTTCCCAAATTATCTGTTGGAAGGGTCAAGGGCAGAGATTTTTCTATCCTTTTTGCTTAATTTTGGGAAACAAAATTAACTCTCCACCACTGTCTCTTGAATTCAAATGCAAGTGCATATCCTTTCTCCAACCAGAATAATTTTTGACTCTTTATTAATTTACTGCCAATAATATTAAAAATTAATCGGTGCATTGAGAACCTAGAAAAAAAGTGACAACTTGGGCACTTAACACATCTCATCTTTCACTTCATATTTGACTGCATATGCTTTGTCTAAAATTAAATCAAATATATGATATTCTTTAAGAGTAATGATAAAAATATATATAATACTGACACGATTATAGTATTGTCATAATGATAAAGGTTTTACAACCATTGGTATAGCCTTATTTAAATCTTTTTATTCAAGAGAGTTGTTTTTCTGGACCTATCATATGTCATTTTTATCAATTCTGTAATGTCACTATCAAGACATATGTCTTACTATCGATATACATGTATTTACTGTATTTAAAAACATCTACTTGATCAAACAACTGGAGGATACAAACTCCTGTGATAAAATACAGTAATAAGAAGAATTGCAAACTTGTATTTAGAAATACTACCAAAATGTGTTCATTTTACAAATATTAACAGCAGATGATCTTAAATTTTAGACTTGTATATTTTAGTCTGTATTCGTCAACAATCACTTACTAGTAACAAATTACTCCTCACATCTAATTTAATTTTACCGGTATTATTTATTCTTCAATGTAGAAAATTGTTTGTCTTATTTTTCCTCTGAATTAGTGCCTATTGAAACTTGTATATATCTTAATTTTTATTACTTACACTTTTATGATAAAATTGGTAATAAATTTGTTTAATTTTTTAGAAATAAATGTTCAAACATTCTTTGTTCTTTTTTGTTATATTTGCTAAGTATTTCTTGAATTCATGCACTGATATACCTATAGATGGAATCAAAGTGCAGTATACTGGGTAGCTACCAAAATATTGCACAATTACAATATATATATAATAAGCTAAGTGTGGAGATTGAGGAAGGACCAAAGTGACTTGACTAATTTCATATCCTATTATTTACATTTACATGCAAGGTCATTTAAAAAACTTACCATGTTCAGGAGGTGGATAAGTTGTGTCGGAAGTATTGATAAATCACATCCAGTTTGCAGGTTATCAAAAATATGTAAGAAAAAGATATGGTCTATGGAAAGCTTTGAAATACTGGTAAATTAAATCAGATGTCTTAATTAATATATTCATTTGAAAGTCAATGCGTGGCGAGGGATAACTCATCTAAAGGCTCTATCTGAAAGGTTTTACTAGTTTAACGTCCTGTTAACAGGGTCATTTAAGGACATGCCAGATTTTGATGGTGGAGGAAAGCTGGAGTACCTAGAGAAAAAACATTGACAAGTGGTCAGTACCTGGCAACTGCCCCACATGGGATTCAAACTCGCGACCCACAGGTGGAGGGCTTGTGGTAATATGTGGAGACAACTTGACCACTCTTCCACTGCAGCTCCTTGTCTGTGACAGGTTTTACTAGTTTAACGTCCTGTTAACAAGGTCATGTAAGGATGTGCCAGATTTTGATGGTGGAGGACAGCTGGAGTTCCTAGAGAAAAAACCCAACGACTAGCGGCCAGTACCTGGCAACTGCCCCACATGGGATTCGAACTCGCAACCCAGAGGTGTAGGGCCTGCGGTAATATGTTGAGACAACTCGACCACTCTTCCACTGCAGCTCCCTGTCTGTGACAAGGAATGAACAGTTAATGGAGTTAATGTTGGATGGAGAGGTGCGAGTTTACTAGAAAATGGCACAGCTTGATCTACTGCTAGAGGCCTGGTACAACATTTTTAACCAACAGTACATATACACATATATTAGGTACTATCATATGTACTGTTGGTTAAAAATTTTTGGCATGATCCAAACTAAATATCTGACCATGTCAAGTTGTCAATTAAGTCATCATTGATAGAAGTTTCAAGAATAAAAATAATAAGGGTCGTCTAGATATCAAAGGGAGCGGACTCCAAAAAATCGGTAAGTTCATGCATTTTTCTAATTAAATACTGCTGTCAAATTCATATCTTAGAATATTAAGCTAGATTTCTTCCAGTTTTTAGTTTCTTTAACTAAATGCTCCTTCACTGACAGAGTAAAAATGATACCCATCATTTGAACAATAACTGATCTTGTATATATGTGTTAAATTAACACAAAACGCATAAAACATTGTTTTTTTGCTATCGGTACTTGCAGTACTTCATTTCATATAGGGCATAATGTCGTGGAATTTTTTACAGATGCAATATTAATTATTTTTAATATTTTCAACTTAAAGTAAAATCAGCAGGTCCAACTTCAATCGTGGCAATGGTGTAAATCTAAGTAACTTTTGTATCTGAAGAAAAAATACTAATACGTCTGCTCTTGTTTTTCAAACGGTATAGAAAACATTAAAGATGCTCCACCGCCGACAGAGCATAAATAATGTTAATCATTTGAACAATAATTGGTGTTTAATCGTGTATATATATGCGTAATTAACACAAAAAATAATATAAAATAATTTATTTTGCCTTTGGTGCATGCGCAATCAGTACTTCATTCCATAAATGATATAGTGTCACAGAATTTTTTCAGGATGCAATTAATTATGTTTCATATTTTTAACTTGAAGTAAAATGAGAACTTCAAACTTTTCATTGGTGGTAATGGTGTTAAGTAAGTAACTTTTGTAACTGAAGAAAAATACTAAATCGTCTGCTCCTGTTTTTTATAGTGAAAAAAATACCATTTGTTAGCGGTGGAGCATCCTTAATTTTTATTGATTTAAAAATTTTAATTTAATTTTTAATTTAATTTTTTTAATCAAATTGATTTCTTATCTTTCATTAATATCAACGTTTTTAACCAAGCACAAAAATATTGACCGTATCCAAATAATATGAGGACGATCGATATTTGGTGGCTTGATACCATTTTCATAATAGATTGGTTATCTCCCTTGATTTCTTTACCGGAAGTACATAAAATCATCTGATAAATATTGTAGAAAGACACGTTGTACGGTATATTTCTAGGAAGATTGTGAGCATATTGACTCAAGTATGTATAAGTATTCTGAAAAAGAAGTACAGAAATTAACGTTAGAGCAACTAAGACAGAAATTAAGGGTAAAGGGACTGAAAACGAAGGGCCGTAAAAAGGAGTTGGTAAGGTTAGGATGCCGGTTGTCAAAATTTGCCACTGACCATTTTCCAGCACGGCACGTTGCCAATAGCCTTTTCATATTGTCCTCAACGTGTAGTTTTCTTGCTTTCTGGTGACACTGGAAAATCTCAATCGGTCTTAATAGAATGATTCGTAGTTTACATTTGCGCTGATGATTCTGGATCAGGGGTCGAGTTAGTTGGAGTCGAGTTGACTCATTTTCATTTCAAAACATAAATGGGAGATTTTTTTCCAGTGTCTCCTCATCTCTATATTAGATTTCTTTTTTTTTCTCAGACAGACTAGTAATAATTCACTAAACATCATCAGTGTTTGTTGTGTGCTTGTAGCTGAAATTATTCATTGTGGTCAACAATATGAATTAAATATTTGCAGGGTATAAGACCTTTCACTTTCAAATATGCAGGGTAAGGCCTACATATAACATTCCCTATTCATATGACTGGTCTTCTATTGGTGATATTGATTATCTGGTCTACTACATTAATGTAAAATCACTAGTTAACCATTCCAAATCCCACAATTAAAGCTTTAATTGTTGAAAAATATCTACAATCAAGTAGCAGGAAAGGTAAGAGGCATGATTTTAAGATGGGGCCTTCCAAAATAACCATGCAGAAAATTGTAGATTAATGACCCAGTCAAGTCCATACTCTATAAATAATTGATATGCCTGCTTCTGAAGACACAACTACCGGTACAGAGTATTAATTATTCATATTCAAACTGTAGCTGTGAGTGCTCCCATATTCATGAAGCTTTTGAATCCTGTCTGCATGGTCACCAATTTTAGTCACTGCAGGGGTGTACAATTCTACTAGCCCGACGTCCGGGGCTAGTGAATTTCAGGTCAGGGCTAGTGGCTTCACGATCATTACTAGCCCGTGGGCTAGTGGAAATTTCTGTTAAAATCCTATATTCACATTGAAATTTTAGTTGTAAATCAGCAGTTTAGCCTTTTATTGCCGTTCAGAATTCTAAAATTCAGTAAATGTGTCGTCAAAACTGAAGCAAACGATATCGATGCATACCACAGGTGGTTCCCAAACGTATAACATTCTTCATCTAGGTGCATCAAACGTTTTGTTATGTAATTGATGAAAATTAAGCGCTTGAGTGACCCAGATGACCATGTGTTTGCCGAGGTTGCCGACAGACAGGGAAAGGGAAAATCTTGATTTCTTGACTCTAGATAAGAATCAATTATGAAGTGACAGTTTTATTATCTAGCATCATTATCATTTTAGTGTTATAAATTTGAGTATATGGGGGTTGGATTCAGAAAGTACTACTGCTGTGAGATGGATAGCGGATCATTTTGAAGTAATTAAAATACACGGTAAAATGTACATGTTGTCATGTACGTATACACTTGCAGATACATAGGTAAAGATACATAGGTATGCTTAGTTAACACAGCTGACACAAATAAACTCACTGAATGTTTTTCAAAAGAACTTAAATAGAGGTTTCATAATTATCGGTACAATATTTTTGCGTATTTTTCATCTTATCTTTCGCATATTTTTATGATATATTGAAAACTTGTAAATGAAAATCAGCAGTGCTAATTAATAATCATTTACAAAATATTTTATTAGTAAATTGTAGAATTGATTTTGTGTAGTTCTTGGAATAAATCTATATGAAATTGGCATCATTTTATTCAAATACGAATGTATCATGCAAATGTTACTCGATAAAGGTTTATTTCAATGCTCAGAAAATTAGGGAAAATAAGTAAGTGTTCAGTAAAACAGTAATTTCAATTAAAGATTTTTTACAGAATTTTCATGAACAATACTATTTACTAAATTCATCATACCTATAAAATGAACACAGCTAGCAGATAATAGATACTGATTGTTCACTTTACATTTTCCTGCTAAGCTTTTAATATCAAAGTTAAACTTTAATAGATATACTGATTATGTTTTCTTTCTAATGATAGTTTTAAAAGAAGTATCTGAGTGAAATAAGAACCATAATTTCAAATCTAAAGAATTTGCATGCGATGGCATTGTTGCATTATCAATATTGACTCAAGAATGTTTTTACTAAATGAATACCTGGTACCTGTGAACAATTGGTGTGATATCTTTATTATTAGAATGGTATTTAACACACTGTTAGACATGTACTTCTTTTGTACAGGTTTGTAAAAAAATCCAGATAGAGTAAAATGCACATATAAAAACGAACGAAAAATAGGGCTAGTAGACTTCTGATCAGGGCTAGTGAAAAATTGATGCTACTAGCCCTTGGGCTAGTGCAAAATTTTCAGAATTGTACACCCCTGTAATAGATGAGAGCTAAGTGGAAAAATTGAGTCCAGAAAGGCTTAAATTTGAACCAAGGGCTGCCCAAACTTAAGACAGAGTTCTAGATTTACAACTTAATGATTTTAACACTATCAGTGATTTGTACTGTTTAGTTTAATTACTTTGAATATTGTTAATGGTAGTTAGAATACTTTAGACTACTCATTGCAGGTTTTAACTGATTGGTAAATGCCTTTCCAATTATGCTCATACCAATTTGGTCATAGTATCTTTATCTTGCCATTTGATTTTACTAGTAAAGACACTTGATTGTAAATCCTCTTTGTATATACATTATTTAATAGTTATGTGTTACTGGATGGGGTTCAAAACTATGATAGACTACCTGGCAATTAGGTAGCTCAATTGGCAGAGCATCCAGCTGGTGTCCAGAGCTTATCCCTGGTCTGTCAGTGCCTTTTTCCGCCCCTACTAAAATAAGTTATAAGGTAAAGAAAGATTGATATATAGTTATAGATAGTCAGTGTCTCTGTGATAGATAAATCTGTTCACTGTAGTTTTCATGTATATTTATTGATTTGATGGGTTATTTCTCTCCATTTTCTGGCTCTGACTTCACATTTTTTCTTGATTTTCAAACTTATTATTTTTTACATCAATTTATTTTCATTTCATCATTTTTATGCAGCAAAAATGGTACACATCATGTAAATAATAACTAATTATTTACCCTGTTGTCATCAATCCTTAAGTATTCCCATCACTGACAATGTGCCTAAGCAAAACTTTAAGTGTTCACATGTCTTTTGAAGTCTCTCATGATACCATCTACATGTACAGTTTATCTCTTTATAAAATGACCATCTTCAAAAATGTAAAAATTCAAGATGTGTACCCATCTCAACAAGTTTCCAAGATATCAGCCTGCCACCTCATGGCAAATTCCCACAATATCAACCTTTCTTTTGACAGCTTTCCAAAATATCAACCCATATCTTAGCAATATTTCCAAATATCAACCCATATCTTGGCATATAATAATAATCCCAAAATATCAACCCTTATCTTGGTAAATTATCCCAAAATATCAATCCATCGCTTGACAGTAATCTCCCAAAATATCAACCTGTCTCTAAATAATCTCCAAAACTATCCGATTGGTTTCCTGGTCACACACCATGCCCTGTCATACAGTCATGTCATTTGTACGTTTTGTAAGAAGTCTATTAAGGTATTTATATTGTGGCATCACAAAAATGATAATAATTCTGAATGATTATCTTTCCAGTTTACCTAGAAATCATCTAATTTCAATTCTTGTATAGACTTGCATAGGCTTGACAGTTTTGCTAATCATATCATCTTAAACTCTAGTGATATATGTGATAGTAGATTGAAAATGTTACTCTCAGGGCTTAGGGCTATATTATATGGAAGTGTCTCTTAAAACCATGAGTCTCTACTATTTAATATTGGTTTGGTTTGATTAGTTTAATGTCTTATTACCAGCCAGGGTCATTCATAGGATGTGCTCGACTACCTGGTGAAAAACCTCCAACCTACAGTCAGTACCTGGTAATTAAACTGCCTCACACAAGATTCGAACTTGACCCAGAGGTGGGAAGGCTTGTGGTAATATGTTAGGATACCTTACACCCGGTCCACCCCAACTGCGAATGATAAATATTATGAAGTTCCTTACCGTCAATCAATTGATTTGTAACACAGCGAGAAATTTTGTACCGTGTAGCGATAAACGCTAACACTCTACCGACACAACGTGGCTATTTTTAGACTCGAGTACTGTCGCCAAATCCACAGGTAAATCGCGGGGCGCTCTGGCTACATCAGCTATACCAAACACAATCGTAAATGTTACAAATACCGTAAAAACTTTTGTTACTTACATAACACACCAGTGTACTTTGCACATGTATTTTTTCTTATGGCTTCAAATGCTGAAAAAATATCTACTATCGGTATATTTTGCGCATTCAAATTTTGGGGAAAACGATGTCCGGGGAACCACAAATTCAGTGTTATAAAGGTGGTAATTTCATTGCAAAACATTCACAATAAATGCTTGACAACTTGCACAAAAAGTGTTGTATTTAGAAGAAATAACATAATATAATTGCACTGTGTTTGTTTTCTTTTATTGGCCACCGTAACTGAAACAGTGAAATATATTTTATTGCAGAACATGTCAAAAACATTGGCAGTCCGCCGTATTCGATCCGTACACATGTCAATGTCTGGAGATATTACACATGAATAGTTATCAGAACTATTTGAAAATATTATAATTTAGTTACTTTAATATTGCCACAATAAGTTTTAAGTGTGTTTGAGATCATTAACAAACTTTAAAGAGCATTCCGATAGCATTTACGTTTGGCTTGCAATAATCACATCGTGAGTGAACTCACTATCTGTACGGCACCAGATCCAAGCTGATGGCTAATTATATATAACAGTACGGTTAAAAATGCCACTAACCTTGTAGCTTGTCAGTTTTGCTGTAATAATATTACAAACCACTTATTGAAAATCCTAAATATAGGACAGTTTAGGACTCGTCTTATAAATCCCACGTGTGTTTTGACTTTTTGCACACGGCCTGCAGCCGGGACATGTTATGGCGGTTCCCTACGTAATGAGCATAGCTAGATCTATAAGGAGTTTCATATGCAGTTTTACTAGAAATATGAAGATTTGTTAAAATATCTAAAATAAAGAAATACTAGTCAAGTGAATTTTTATGCAATTTGAAGAATATTTGTTTTGTTTTTAAGTAGATACAGACGCATTGTTGATGATATATAGATCGGTTAAGCTAACTAGCCATTCAGTTTCGTTAAGCTGGATGAGAGGCCCGAGCGTAGCATCCAGTACCAGTTTACCTGTGGATTTGGCGACAGTACTGGAGTCTATAAATAACTACACTCATTCAATACATCGATACAAGTCAGCGGTAGAGCGGTAGGGGTTTATATACACGCATCGTTCGCAGTTGGGGTGGACCGGGTGTAACACTTTTCCGCTGCAGTCTGATTTCCCAAAGATTCCCTTGGGCGACACAGTTGAAGATTCTATCGAAGTTAACCATATGTTTTAATTTTATGTTAGTCAATGTCCCTTTATGATTTACAATTTTTTTTCCAAATGAGATGCATCCATCATCATCTCAACTCGATGTAAAAATAACACTGAACAAAACAGATATATAAAATATGCTCAACTGTTGATTTATGTTTTATTGGATTCTATTTATAGTCATTATTCCAGTGTCTAGCAAACCTTGATTAAATATTCGCGTCTGGAGACACATGATAAATGCCAGATTAGTTTAGTTTCTTGAATCAAACAATATTTTAAGTCCTCTTCAGATTGGGTTTAGAAACTTGAAGAGGATTCCCAGCAACCACTCAAAACTTATTTGTCCAGTCAGAGAGATCGTAGAGAGGAAGTTGTCCTTTCTCGGATCCAAACTGGTCATGCATATCTTACCCATGTACATCTGCTGAGAGGGGAGGGTCCTCCTACATGCCATGCATGTGGCTCTCCGCTTACTGTAGAGTGCATTTTATTACACTGTGCAGATTCAAATTTGTCAGAAATAAATATTTTGACGTTGTCTCCAATTACTTTTGATCGCTTTTTCAATTGTCTCTTTTTTTAAACACATGTGTCTAAAACACATGTTGAATGTGACTATTCAAATCGCCTTTCCCTAGGACCCTAGTTGTGCATATTGGACTTTGGGATCTATGGGTGAACAAAATGGTCGCCAGGCGGCCATCTTGGATTTTGATAATCACCGCTATATGTCAAAAATTACTGAAGGGATATCTATCATATTCCATGCGTAGGTTCCCTTTGGTATTTAGTTGTGCATAGTACCTTTGGGACTGATCGGTCAACAAGATGGCCAACCGGCGACCATCTTTGATTTCACCTCTGTTTCTTAGAAAGCAATGAAGCGATCTGTCTTAAATTTCATATGTTGAATGTTTGTAAAAGTCTGAAAAGCAGGGAAAAGATCCCTCTATCCATTTTCAGACATAGATCATTCTTTGGTGGGCGCCAAGATCCCTCTGGGATCTCTTGTTTTATTATTTTACCCATTTTTAGCCCACCATCATCAGATGGTGGGCTATTCAAATCGCCTTTCGTCCGTGGTCCGTCGTCCGTCCTTCCGTCCTTCCGTCCGTCCTTCCGTCCGTCCTTCCATCCGTCCTTCCGTCCGTCCTTCCGTCCGTCCGTCCGTTAACAATTCTTGTTACCGCTATTTCTCACAAAGTACTGAAGGAATCTTTCTCAAATTTCACATGTAGGTTCCCCTAGGGCCCTAGTTGTGCATATTGCATTTTGGGACCAATCGGTCAACAAGATGGCCGACTGGCGGCCATCTTGGATTTTGATAGTTAAAGTTTGTTACCGCTATTTCTCAGAAAGTTGTGAAGGGATCTTTCTCAAATTTCACATGTAGGTTCCCCTAGGGCCCTAGTTGTGCATATTGCATTTTGGGACCAATCGGTCAACAAGATGGCCGACTGGCGGCCATCTTGGATTTTGATAGTTAAAGTTTGTTACCGCTATTTCTCAGAAAGTTGTGAAGGGATCTTTCTCAAATTTCACATGTAAGTTCCCCTAGGGCCCTAGTTGTGCATATTGCATTTTGGGACCAATCGGTCAACAAGATGGCCGACTGGCGGCCATCTTGGATTTTGATAGTTAAAATTTGTTACCGCTATTTTTCAGAAAGTTGTGAAGGAATCTTTCTCAAATTTCACATGTAGGTTCCCCTAGGGCCCTAGTTGTGCATATTGCATTTTGGGACCAATCGGTCAACAAGATGGCCGACTGGCGGCCATCTTGGATTTTGATAGTTAAAGTTTGTTACCGCTATTTCTCAGAAAGTTGTGAAGGGATCTTTCTCAAATTTCACATGTAGGTTCCCCTAGGGCCCTAGTTGTGCATATTGCATTTTGGGACCAATCTGTCAACAAGATGGCCGACTGGCGGCCATCTTGGATTTTGATAGTTAAAGTTTGTTACCGCTATTTTTCAGAAAGTTGTGAAGGGATCTTTCTCAAA
Source organism: Argopecten irradians (assembly GCF_041381155.1). Classification (NCBI taxonomy): domain Eukaryota; kingdom Metazoa; phylum Mollusca; class Bivalvia; order Pectinida; family Pectinidae; genus Argopecten; species Argopecten irradians. The sequence goes on from NC_091142.1 coordinate 39,866,235, forward strand.
TTTCACATGTAGGTTCCCCTAGGGCCCTAGTTGTGCATATTGCATTTTGGGACCAATCGGTCAACAAGATGGCCGACTGGCGGCCATCTTGGATTTTGATAGTTAAAGTTTGTTACCGCTATTTTTCAGAAAGCTGTGAAGGGATCTTTCTCAAATTTCACATGTAGGTTCCCCTAGGGCCTTAGTTGTGCATATTGCATTTTGGGACCATTCGGCCAACAAGATGGCCGACTGGCGGCCATCTTGGATTTTGATAGTTAAAGTTTGTTACCGCTATTTCCCAGAAAGTACTGAAGGGATCTTTCTCAAATTTCACATGTAGGTTCCCCTAGGGCCCTAGTTGTGCATATTGCATTTTGGGACCAATCGGTCAACAAGATGGCCGACTGGCGGCCATCTTGGATTTTGATAGTTAAAGTTTGTTACCGCTATTTCTCAGAAAGCTGTGAAGGGATCTTTCTCAAATTTCACATGTAGGTTCCCCTAGGGCCCTAGTTGTGCATATTGCATTTTGGGACCAATCTGTCAACAAGATGGCCGACTGGCGGCCATCTTGGATTTTGATAGTTAAAGTTTGTTACCGCTATTTCTCAGAAAGTTGTGAAGGGATCTTTCTCAAATTTCACATGTAGGTTCCCCTAGGGCCCTAGTTGTGCATATTGCATTTTGGGACCAATCTGTCAACAAGATGGCCGACTGGCGGCCATCTTGGATTTTGATAGTTTAAAGTTTGTTACCGCTATTTTTCAGAAAGTTGTGAAGGGATCTTTCTCAAATTTCACATGTAGGTTCCCCTAGGGCCCTAGTTGTGCATATTGCATTTTGGGACCAATCGGTCAACAAGATGGCCGACTGGCGGCCATCTTGGATTTTGATAGTTAAAGTTTGTTACCGCTATTTTTCAGAAAGTTGTGAAGGGATCTTTCTCAAATTTCACATGTAGGTTCCCCTAGGGCCCTAGTTGTGCATATTGCATTTTGGGACCAATCGGTCAACAAGATGGCCGACTGGCGGCCATCTTGGATTTTGATAGTTAAAGTTTGTTACCGCTATTTCTCAGAAAGTTGTGAAGGGATCTTTCTCAAATTTCACATGTAGGTTCCCCTAGGGCCCTAGTTGTGCATATTGCATTTTGGGACCAATCTGTCAACAAGATGGCCGACTGGCGGCCATCTTGGATTTTGATAGTTAAAGTTTGTTACCGCTATTTCTCAGAAAGTTGTGAAGGGATCTTTCTCAAATTTCACATGTAGGTTCCCCTAGGGCCCTAGTTGTGCATATTGCATTTTGGGACCAATCGGTCAACAAGATGGCCGACTGGCGGCCATCTTGGATTTTGATAGTTAAAGTTTGTTACCGCTATTTCTCAGAAAGTTGTGAAGGGATCTTTCTCAAATTTCACATGTAGGTTCCCCTAGGGCCCTAGTTGTGCATATTGCATTTTGGGACCAATCGGTCAACAAGATGGCCGACTGGCGGCCATCTTGGATTTTGATAGTTAAAGTTTGTTACCGCTATTTCTCAGAAAGTTGTGAAGGGATCTTTCTCAAATTTCACATGTAGGTTCCCCTAGGGCCCTAGTTGTGCATATTGCATTTTGGGACCAATCGGTCAACAAGATGGCCGACTGGCGGCCATCTTGGATTTTGATAGTTAAAGTTTGTTACCGCTATTTCTCAGAAAGTTGTGAAGGGATCTTTCTCAAATTTCACATGTAGGTTCCCCTAGGGCCCTAGTTGTGCATATTGCATTTTGGGACCAATCGGTCAACAAGATGGCCGACTGGCGGCCATCTTGGATTTTGATAGTTAAAGTTTGTTACCGCTATTTCTCAGAAAGTTGTGAAGGGATCTTTCTCAAATTTCACATGTAGGTTCCCCTAGGGCCCTAGTTGTGCATATTGCATTTTGGGACCAATCGGTCAACAAGATGGCCGACTGGCGGCCATCTTGGATTTTGATAGTTAAAGTTTGTTACCGCTATTTCTCAGAAAGTTGTGAAGGGATCTTTCTCAAATTTCACATGTAGGTTCCCCTAGGGCCCTAGTTGTGCATATTGCATTTTGGGACCAATCGGTCAACAAGATGGCCGACTGGCGGCCATCTTGGATTTTGATAGTTAAAGTTTGTTACCGCTATTTCTCAGAAAGTTGTGAAGGGATCTTTCTCAAATTTCACATGTAGGTTCCCCTAGGGCCCTAGTTGTGCATATTGCATTTTGGGACCAATCGGTCAACAAGATGGCCGACTGGCGGCCATCTTGGATTTTGATAGTTAAAGTTTGTTACCGCTTTTTTTCAGAAAGTTGTGAAGGGATCTTTCTCAAATTTCACATGTAGGTTCCCCTAGGGCCCTAGTTGTGCATATTGCATTTTGGGACCAATCGGTCAACAAGATGGCCGACTGGCGGCCATCTTGGATTTTGATAGTTAAAGTTTGTTACCGCTATTTCTCAGAAAGTTTTGAAGGGATCTTTCTCAAATTTCACATGTAGGTTCCCCTAGGGCCCTAGTTGTGCATATTGCATTTTGGGACCAATCGGTCAACAAGATGGCCGACTGGCGGCCATCTTGGATTTTGATAGTTAAAGTTTGTTACCGCTATTTCTCAGAAAGCTGTGAAGGGATCTTTCTCAAATTTCACATGTAGGTTCCCCTAGGGCCCTAGTTGTGCATATTGCATTTTGGGACCAATCGGTCAACAAGATGGCCGACTGGCGGCCATCTTGGATTTTGATAGTTAAAGTTTGTTACCGCTATTTCTCAGAAAGTTGTGAAGGGATCTTTCTCAAATTTCACATGTAGGTTCCCCTAGGGCCCTAGTTGTGCATATTGCATTTTGGGACCAATCGGTCAACAAGATGGCCGACTGGCGGCCATCTTGGATTTTGATAGTTAAAGTTTGTTACCGCTATTTCTCAGAAAGTTGTGAAGGGATCTTTCTCAAATTTCACATGTAGGTTCCCCTAGGGCCCTAGTTGTGCATATTGCATTTTGGGACCAATCGGTCAACAAGATGGCCGACTGGCGGCCATCTTGGATTTTGATAGTTAAAGTTTGTTACCGCTATTTCTCAGAAAGTTGTGAAGGGATCTTTCTCAAATTTCACATGTAGGTTCCCCTAGGGCCCTAGTTGTGCATATTGCATTTTTGGACCAATCGGTCAACAAGATGGCCGACTGGCGGCCATCTTGGATTTTGATAGTTAAAGTTTGTTACCGCTATTTCTCAGAAAGTTGTGAAGGGATCTTTCTCAAATTTCACATGTAGGTTCCCCTAGGGCCCTAGTTGTGCATATTGCATTTTGGGACCAATCGGTCAACAAGATGGCCGACTGGCGGCCATCTTGGATTTTGATAGTTAAAGTTTGTTACCGCTATTTTTCAGAAAGTTGTGAAGGGATCTTTCTCAAATTTCACATGTAGGTTCCCCTAGGGCCCTAGTTGTGCATATTGCATTTTGGGACCAATCGGTCAACAAGATGGCCGACTGGCGGCCATCTTGGATTTTGATAGTTAAAGTTTGTTACCGCTATTTCTCAGAAAGTTGTGAAGGGATCTTTCTCAAATTTCACATGTAGGTTCCCCTAGGGCCCTAGTTGTGCATATTGCATTTTGGGACCAATCGGTCAACAAGATGGCCGACTGGCGGCCATCTTGGATTTTGATAGTTAAAGTTTGTTACCGCTATTTTTCAGAAAGCTGTGAAGGGATCTTTCTCAAATTTCACATGTAGGTTCCCCTAGGGCCCTAGTTGTGCATATTGCATTTTGGGACCAATCGGTCAACAAGATGGCCGACTGGCGGCCATCTTGGATTTTGATAGTTAAAGTTTGTTACCGCTATTTCTCAGAAAGTTGTGAAGGGATCTTTCTCAAATTTCACATGTAGGTTCCCCTAGGGCCCTAGTTGTGCATATTGCATTTTGGGACCAATCGGTCAACAAGATGGCCGACTGGCGGCCATCTTGGATTTTGATAGTTAAAGTTTGTTACCGCTATTTCTCAGAAAGCTGTGAAGGGATCTTTCTCAAATTTCACATGTAGGTTCCCCTAGGGCCCTAGTTGTGCATATTGCATTTTGGGACCAATCTGTCAACAAGATGGCCGACTGGCGGCCATCTTGGATTTTGATAGTTTAAGTTTGTTACCGCTATTTCTCAGAAAGTTGTGAAGGGATCTTTCTCAAATTTCACATGTAGGTTCCCCTAGGGCCCTAGTTGTGCATATTGCATTTTGGGACCAATCGGTCAACAAGATGGCCGACTGGCGGCCATCTTGGATTTTGATAGTTTAAGTTTGTTACCGCTATTTCTCAGAAAGTTGTGAAGGGATCTTTCTCAAATTTCACATGTAGGTTCCCCTAGGGCCCTAGTTGTGCATATTGCATTTTGGGACCAATCGGTCAACAAGATGGCCGACTGGCGGCCATCTTGGATTTTGATAGTTAAAGTTTGTTACCGCTATTTTTCAGAAAGTTGTGAAGGAATCTTTCTCAAATTTCACATGTAGGTTCCCCTAGGGCCCTAGTTGTGCATATTGCATTTTGGGACCAATCGGTCAACAAGATGGCCGACTGGCGGCCATCTTGGATTTTGATAGTTTAAGTTTGTTACCGCTATTTCTCAGAAAGTTGTGAAGGGATCTTTCTCAAATTTCACATGTAGGTTCCCCTAGGGCCCTAGTTGTGCATATTGCATTTTGGGACCAATCGGTCAACAAGATGGCCGACTGGCGGCCATCTTGGATTTTGATAGTTAAAGTTTGTTACCGCTATTTTTCAGAAAGTTGTGAAGGGATCTTTCTCAAATTTCACATGTAGGTTCCCCTAGGGCCCTAGTTGTGCATATTGCATTTTGGGACCAATCGGTCAACAAGATGGCCGACTGGCGGCCATCTTGGATTTTGATAGTTAAAGTTTGTTACCGCTATTTTTCAGAAAGCTGTGAAGGGATCTTTTTCAAATTTTCATATGTAGGTTCCCCTAGGGCCCTAGTTGTGCATATTGCATTTTGGGACCAATCGGTCAACAAGATGGCCGACTGGCGGCCATCTTGGATTTTGATAGTTAAAGTTTGTTACCGCTATTTCTCAGAAAGTACTGAAGGGATCTTTCTCAAATTTCACATGTAGGTTCCCCTAGGGCCCTAGTTGTGCATATTGCATTTTGGGACCAATCGGTCAACAAGATGGCCGACTGGCGGCCATCTTGGATTTTGATAGTTAAAGTTTGTTACCGCTATTTCTCAGAAAGCTGTGAAGGGATCTTTCTCAAATTTCACATGTAGGTTCCCCTAGGGCCCTAGTTGTGCATATTGCATTTTGGGACCAATCTGTCAACAAGATGGCCGACTGGCGGCCATCTTGGATTTTGATAGTTTAAGTTTGTTACCGCTATTTCTCAGAAAGTTGTGAAGGGATCTTTCTCAAATTTCATATGTAGGTTCTCCTAGGGCCCTAGTTGTGCATATTGCATTTTGGGACCAATCTGTCAACAAGATGGCCGACTGGCGGCCATCTTGGATTTTGATAGTTTAAGTTTGTTACCGCTATTTCTCAGAAAGTTGTGAAGGGATCTTTCTCAAATTTCACATGTAGGTTCCCCTAGGGCCCTAGTTGTGCATATTGCATTTTGGGACCAATCGGTCAACAAGATGGCCGACTGGCGGCCATCTTGGATTTTGATAGTTAAAGTTTGTTACCGCTATTTCTCAGAAAGTTGTGAAGGGATCTTTCTCAAATTTCACATGTAGGTTCCCCTAGGGCCCTAGTTGTGCATATTGCATTTTGGGACCAATCGGTCAACAAGATGGCCGACTGGCGGCCATCTTGGATTTTGATAGTTAAAGTTTGTTACCGCTATTTCTCAGAAAGTTGTGAAGGGATCTTTCTCAAATTTCACATGTAGGTTCCCCTAGGGCCCTAGTTGTGCATATTGCATTTTGGGACCAATCTGTCAACAAGATGGCCGACTGGCGGCCATCTTGGATTTTGATAGTTAAAGTTTGTTACCGCTATTTTTCAGAAAGTTGTGAAGGGATCTTTCTCAAATTTCACATGTAGGTTCCCCTAGGGCCCTAGTTGTGCATATTGCATTTTGGGACCAATCGGTCAACAAGATGGCCGACTGGCGGCCATCTTGGATTTTGATAGTTAAAGTTTGTTACCGCTATTTCTCAAAAAGCTGTGAAGGGGATCTTTCTCAAATTTCACATGTAGGTTCCCCTAGGGCCCTAGTTGTGCATATTGCATTTTGGGACCAATCTGTCAACAAGATGGCCGACTGGCGGCCATCTTGGATTTAGATAGTTTAAGTTTGTTACCGCTATTTCTCAGAAAGTTGTGAAGGGATCTTTCTCAAATTTCATATGTAGGTTCTCCTAGGGCCCTAGTTGTGCATATTGCATTTTGGGACCAATCTGTCAACAAGATAGTCCACCGGCGGCCATCTTGGATTTTGATAGTTAAAGTTTGTTAACGCTATTTCCCAGAAAGTACTGAAGAATTTTTCTCAAATTTCATATGTCGGTTCCCCTAGGACCCTAGTTGTGCATATTGCATTTTGGGACAGATCGGTCAACAAGATGGCCGAAGGGCGGCCATCTTGGATGTTGATAGTTAAAGTTTGTTACCGCTATTTCTCAGAAAGTAATGAAGGTTTTTTTCTCAAATTTCATGTGCAGGTTCCTGAAGGGGTCTAGTGCATTTTCGGACTTATCGGTCAGCAAGATGATCGACAGGTAGCCATCTTGGATTTTGATAATTGAAGTTTGTTTCTGCTATATATGTCAGAAAGTACTGAAAGGATCTTTCTCAAGTTTAATATATAGTATGTAGTAAAAGTTTGAAAAGCAGGGAAAAGATCCCTCTTTCTGTTGTCAGACATAGATCATTCTTTGGTGGGCGCCAAGATCCCTCTGGTTTCTTATGATTGTTGTGTTTTAATTGGGAAAAACATTTTATCGTTCAGAATTTTTGAAATGCCTTACAAACCATAAACATTGAAAGTATTTTAGAATGCTCTTTTTTTATCGTAAAGTATGTTTTAAAAGCTGTATCAATGCTGATGTTCGTTGGCCCTAAGTGACCCTGGCTGTCGATGGGCTGTTAAATAATAAAAACCAAATAGAGACACATGTGTCGGCTCAGATAGTGTGACATACTGATGAGGAAACCTATTGATATGTACTGTCTGTGCTATAGGATTGATTAAGTTAAATAGTGATGGAGTATTCGCTGGTGACATCTGTTACATCATTATAACAGCCATACATTGCACTTGTATAACTCTCGTAGAACATCAAATTATTTTGTATTAGGTCTGCACATTCTGGTATCATGCATCGTTTATGGAGACCTTTGGACATTACAGCAAGGTTATTTGTGATTTATTGATGATACTGATTTACTGTTGTATAATATTGATTAATTTAGAGAGATAAGTGTTGATTTGATATCATGTACATGTCAAACAAATATTTATCATCATATTCACATGATCACGTACACATGTATGTGTCTGCATGTCATAGCTCTTCAGGATTATATTCACAGTTGTAAATATTATACCATTCATCTACACCATTATGTTTCTACGGCATATTGTACAAAAGTTATAATCAAATGCAAAATGTTAATATATTGATGTTGTTTATAGTAAATATATATTTATTTATACGTAATGATTGTAAATTTATGTTGTTTATATATTATGTATCTATATTTACACCTATCAGGTCAAATCTTGGTAGGAGCTCTGATTGTGTGTAGCTGGCTTATCACACTGCCTGAATCCTATAGGGCCATGTGGTTAATAAACGCATGCTTTCTTATGTTGTAATACCACATTTCTTGTTTACATTATGTATTGCATATTTCTTTGTTTTGGTGATACCTTAACCAGTTTATGACTGCTCTTGATGTGTATTTTCACCTGTTTCAAGCTTTGATCTGCTTATCTGGAGATGAAATGTAATTATTGATTTTCTGCTTTATCAAAAGCTTATGATGGTTTGTAGTGAAAGCTACAAAAAAATTTGCAGACTTGCTTCAAGTTGTTTAGTTTTAATATTTAATTTGCAAATTAGCTTACAATTTAATTGATTTTAATAATGGATTTGCTCTTTTCTTTCTCAGACTAATTATTTTGCTCTTTTGAATCACTATTACATAAAATTTGTGCTGAAATATTTTTCTTTTAATTTGATTTATGTGTGTAAACTTGATATAATTTAATGTTCCTTTCAGTGATATAAATCACAGATGTAGCTTTAGATATTGTAATGAAAATGTGATCTACTTAGTTTGTTTATGGACTTTGTTTTATCTGTTATCTTAGATTGAGTAAATCTTAGATTGAGTAAATCATTTTTGTGTCAGGATCATGTAGCCTGTATATAGTAGCATACTATAAACCCAACTTTCTTTGCCATACAATTTTCTTTCGTGTAGTTCACGATCAAAATAAATTCACACAGGTTTATATTTGCGAATTAACATTTACATTATTTATATTTATAGAAAATTCGATTGAATATTTTTAAAATCAGTGAATGTTACTGGTGATCTTCAGTAACTAATTTTGATATGAAAATCGTGAAATTTGAAAGGCGAGAAAGAAAGTTGGTTTACAGTATTCATTTTTAACGAGTAATATGATTTATTAATTAGTATTATTTCTCTCCTTGTAGGTGAACCGTCTGTTACAAGCTAGCAAAGGTGAAATGGATGGCGGTCTAAGGTTGGACGCAACTAGACAACGCCCCAAGGGGTCGGGGAGTACAAATGGTCAAGTCAGCGACACACCTCAGTCTAATATAAACATGCAAGAAGTTTACCATCGTGAGCGCATTGAGCGTGAAAACATAGTGATATGGAAAAGTCCTCTTACAACACTTCAGTTCTTCTTTCTAGAATGTATGCTACTATTATCCACCATTATGAAAAGGTAATATTCAAGTAATTGTATTTCAAAAAGTTTTTTGAAACTTCATCCTCAATAACCCAGTCAATTTATATATCTACACTTTGAAGTTAATATAATTATGTTTATGTTAGGCCAAAATAAAACATGTCTGTTTAGGTTACCCGACCGACCCTAATTTTTTACCCCCGATCCTAATTTTTTTTAGAGTGAAAAACACTAAAAAAAAAAAGAAGAAAAAAAAATCCTCCCGACCGACCAACCCTATTTTTTTGTCAATGTAACCCTAAACAGACATATTCTTTTGGCCTTAGTTTATATATCATCAAGGATGTGAAATTTTAGCTTATCAATATGTGAAAAGATTTATGTGTCTGTGGTGAATACCAGACGCAGCATACCTCTAGGCTAGAGAAGACTTCCCTTTAGCTCGATCGGTTGAGCATCAGACTAAGAAATCAGAGGTCCGAGTTAAATCTCTCTGAGTTAAGTGTAGCAGAAGTAGTGCTTATGTTTTTGTGTAAATCATGAACTCTTTTACATTACATTAAATTTTGTCATTGGTAGGAACTTTGGATAATTAAAGGTGTAAAACAGAAGCATGTTCTAAAACTAATACAGGAAGAATACATAATGGAAGTCTACTAATATAAGTGATTCTGCACTTGTACAGAATTTTTTATATTATTATACTATTATTATTAATTGTTATTAAATATATTTTTTATTTTTATTTAGTTTGCTTGATGCACAGATCAATATACAATATAATATACATGTATTAATTCGAATAGATAATATCTTAATAAAAAAAAGCATTCAAAAATTTTAAAAAATATAGGTTATATGATTGAAATACATATGATGTACAGGTGAGATGTATTTAACATATTTTCCCTTCTAATTATAAATGAAATTTAGATATATTCCCACAAATCACATATCGTCATATGATCATTTACAACAAATAGTTGCTAACCAACCAAAGAATTTTGATGATTTTGTTTTTACTAATTATGATTGATTTTACAGATTGTGGAAAAGAAAGGCGGCTGTAATACTAGTACTGATTGTATGCCTTGCTATGTATACCTTATACCTAAACGAAGGTCCACACCAAAAGGTAAACACCAATCATATCTTGTCATAGGTGTTAATCTAGTAAGTAGTGATAGAATGGTCATGTATGTGTATATGACAGAGTTATCTACCATTGCTGGTAAATTTTATATTGTGTCGTCATGGGTTAATGAGCGCTATAGGTCTACACAATATTTTATTTTCTGGAGAGAGAAACATAAGTGTTCACTCTCAAAATGTGAAAATTAGCAAAATAGACAATCACGCTGACAAATGATAATACCCTACCTTCAATTTAGCATACAGAGCTATGTTATCATAGTTTGTAGATATCATTAGTAATAGTACAAAATATTTAATAATGTTGAATAATAAAACTTTTTGTATGGTGTAGAATACAAACCATATTAAAACATGATTTCCATTAATGATGGATGATGATGTTTGCAGTATGTACAGATAATGGAGAAGCACCTGCTGTGGTGGGCTTACTGGGTCGGCCTCGGGGTCCTGTCTTCAGTAGGACTAGGTACAGGCCTACATACATTCCTTCTATACCTGGTAAGTATTGGTTACATGGATTTAGTTTTATAAGGTTGAGTCGTATGAGCTAAGAACAAAAATGAAATTAGCGAAGGAATTATATTTGCAAGCAAATGTCTGCTTCTGAAATAATATTACTATATATATACTGTTATGTTATTTTTGTAGGTAAATAGTTTCATAATTTTAATTGAAATAAAGAAAATTAAGTTTTAGTGTTTTGTTTTCAGTTTTTAGAGATATAGTTAATAACCAGAAAAAATTATTACTTGATTCAATCATTTCTCAATAATTCACAGATAATTTTTTTGCGATCATTGCAATGTCCTAAAGTCACAAATATAACTGGCTATATTCAGTAAAGTTAGAAGAACATTGTATTTGTAAAAACTGTCATCTGGCTTAGTTCAGATGTTGATTGATAGCTATAAATGAAATATGTATAAGGATTAACCACACAGCTGTTTCCATCAGTGTATATTATCATTTTGATAATTTTTCCCTAGGGCCCACACATAGCATCGGTAACATTAGCAGCCTATGAATGTTCATCTGTAGACTTTCCTGAGCCACCTTACCCATCCAAGTAAGTCAGACACAGTTATAGTACAATGTTCTGTAATGGACACATTTCCTATTTGTTTATGGAACAATTTTATATTTGAAGAAATTCTTATAAATCAACAATTGTTGCATTGCCCAAATCAAGAGAACAATTAACTCTCAGCATTGGATACAACTAGATTTCGTGATCTTGTTTATTTTCCTTTATTAACAGACAAATAAAGGTAACTCATTCATTTCATAATATCATAATCAATTATTCCAGTTTCAAGAGAGTTCTAATAAATTAACTTTTAAGTAGACATAGAAAAAGAATTTCAGAATTTTGTGTAATTCATGGGTATCATATTATTAGTTTGTTAATGTGTTATTATCCTTGTGTTTTAGAATCATCTGTCCTACAGAGGTAGAGGATGGGTCAGGCCACATCTCTATGTGGACTATCATGAGCAAGGTCCGCTTAGAAGCTATTATGTGGGTAAGTGGAAAGTATTGAGTTGAACCATGTTTTATTAGGTCATCTGACCCAAAGGGTCAGGATGACCTATAGTCATCATGCACTGTCCGTCGTCGTCCGCCGTCCGCCGTGTGCCGTGCGTAAACTTTTCATTCAAACAACTTCTTCTCAATATCCGTAAGGCCCAAAGTACTCATATTTGGCCTGTAGCATACTGGGATGAAGAACTATCAAAGTTGTGAAAATAAATGACATTGACCTACTTTCAAGGTCACAGGGGTCAAAAAGGCTAAAATCTTTGAACGATTTTTTCTAACTAACCAAAAGGTCCAGGGTACTCATATTTGGCCTGTAGCATGCTGGGATGAAGGGCTACAAAAGTTGTGAAAATTAATGACCTTGACGTACTGTCAAGGTCACCGGGGGTGAAGTAGGCTAAAATCTTAGAACGACTTCTTCTAAATAACCAAAAGATCCAGGATACTCATATTTGGCCTGTAGCATGCTGGGATGAAGGGCTACCAAAGTTGTGAAAATAAAGGACCTTGACCTACTTTCAAGGTCACAGGGGTCAAATAGGCTAAAATCTTTGAACGACTTCTTCTAACTAACCAAAAGGTTCAGGGTACTCATATTTGGCCTGTAGCATGCTGGGATAAAGGGCTACAAAAGTTGTGAAAATTAATGACCTTTATGTACTGTCAAGGTCACTGGGTGTCAAATCGGCTAAAATCTTTGAACAACTTCTTCTAAATAACCAAAAGGTCCAGGGTACTCATATTTGGCCTGTAGCATGCTGGGATGAAGGGCTACCCAAGTTGTGAAAATAAATGACCTTGACCTACTTTCAAGGTCACAGAGGTCAAATAGGCTAAAATCTTTGAACGACTTCTTCTAACTAACCAAAAGGTCCAGGGTACTCATATTTGGCCTGTAGCATGCTGGGATGAAGGGCTACTAAGGAGTGAAAATTAATGACCTTGACGTACTGTCAAGGTCACCGGGGGTCAAATAGGTTAAAATTTTTGAACGACTTCTTCTAACTAACCGAAAGGTTCAGGGTACTGATATTTGGCCTGTAGCATGCTGGGATGAAGGGCTACCAAAGTTGTGAAAATGAATGACCTTGACGTTCTTTCAAGGTCACAGGGGTCAAATAGGCTAAATTCTTTGAACGATTTTTGTTAACTAACCCAAAAGTCCAGGATACTCATATTTTGCTGGTGGCATGCTGGGATGAAGGGTTACGATAGTTATAAAAATGAATAACCTTGACCTTCTTGCAAGGTCACAGGGGTCAATTAAGCTAAAATCTTTTAACTACACCTTTTAATTAGCCAAAAAGGTCCAGGGTATTCATATTTAGTCAGTAGCATGCTGAGATAAAGGGCTGTCGAAGTTGTGGAAATGAATGACCTTCACCTACTTTCAAGGTCACGAGAGTCAAATATTGAATGACCTTCACCTACTTTCAAGGTCACGAGAGTCAAATGAAATGATCCTGACATGGTCCCGATCAAGTGTTGTTATATTTTATGTCGATCCAAAATCCAAGATGGCTGCCACAGATGATCCAAGATGGCTGCCACAGATGCCATCTTGAAAACACATTTTGAACTTCTTCTCAAGTTCTACCAGTGCAATTTAACTGAAACTTGAAACATGAAATGCGGCTGATATGATCTTGTCAAAGTGTTGTTATATCTCTGGTTGATCCTAGATTAAAGATGGCTGCCATGACACCATATCTAATTATTTTCCTATACAGCTATTGCCAAGATAGTCAGATGACCGTTAAGGCCCTTGGGCCTCTTGTTTTTATACTGCCATTGAAACCATTCAGTGTTGAGGTGCTTGTAATGCTGGAAAACCAACTTACTTTTGTGTGCCATGAAAATAACTCATGAAATAATATTGTGAAAAAGATTTTAGGCATAAAAATGCAAAATTGAGATACAAAAATAATTTGATTTACAGCACAAGTAAAATAAATACAGTAAAATAGAAACAATAAATGCTATCCAGGAAATTATCATTGATATTCAATTAAATTGATAAAATGTGATTATAACAGGGAGCAGGAACAGCTATAGGTGAACTGCCGCCATATTTTATGGCGAGGGCGGCCAGACTGTCGGGTTCCCATGATGACGATGAGTTTGAGGAGATAGAAGAACTGTTACAGGAGAAGCAGGTCCACCCTGACGATATGGTAAATACTAGATATCATCACAGTTGACAAATAAAATGCTAAACACTAACGAAGAAAATTAATTTGATGTGTGGATTGTGTTAAGTTGAAAAAAATTAATCACATTGACATCATTTAATTAAGGAGTCTGTAAGTTACTTTTGGTTTAAAATGTGTTTGTTTTTCATGCTTAACAAAGTTTACAAGCTAAGCAGTGTTTTCTTTCTTTGCTACAATGTTTGGGAGAATAAACATATATGTATTGCATTCCTTATTCATCCCTTCTGTCGTGATAAAATGTGCCCTCTTCTGATTTCATATAAAAGTGAAGGCATTTGTCTTACAGACATTTCTAGTTTGTATAAGGTTTTACATTAAATAATTTCATACATTTTGTGAACATAAAAATGTTTACCGGTAATTTATCATTTGCTATTTTTTCAGTCTTTCATGGAGAGAGCAAAGCTAGGTGTACACAATTTGGTACAGAGAGTGGGGTTCTTTGGAATTCTTGCTTGTGCATCAGTAAGTACATGTACATTAACTTTGGTATATTCTGCATGTATATTGAGTTGAATCTCTTTAACTCATGCTCATTTATATTTTAAACTTAATTCCCTGTAAGAAGCTTGAATTTTTGATGGCCCTGACAAAATTGTTTTGTTAAGATTGATTCAATCCTTACCTTGGTCTCATTGTCTATGAGTTAACGAGGTAACAAGGTTTTACTATAATAGAAATTAATATGAATTAAACCAGATGAAAAGATATCAGTGTTCTATGGTTATTAAATATGATAAGATACTTTACAAAGAAAGACAATCACTTATAACTACATTAACTTGCCACCTTACAAAGATTGCCAATTGTCTTTTCCAGATTCCAAATCCCTTGTTTGACCTGGCTGGAATCACATGTGGTCATTTCCTTGTGCCATTTTGGACTTTTTTTGGAGCAACATTAATAGGAAAAGCTGTTGTTAAGATGCATATACAGGTTTGTTGAAGTTCCTATTACATGTACATGAGACACAGTGTCATAGGCATAAATAATGTTTTCCCTATAAGACAATAACATATCTAGAACCATACAGTTTCAATATAATTCACTTCTATTTATGGTTGGCTTGCATATTAATACTGGTTGCTCTAACACATGTTAAATGATCCAGACATTAATGTTTGTTATGAAAATATTTTATTGCTTAGAAATACATTTATAGATGTTGTTACAGAATGTTATGTCTTTTGTCTTTTTTTGAGAGAACAAAACCAGTACTCACTGCGATACCTTGTTAAAGATTAACGAACTCGAGAACATTTGGAATAATTTTTATAATCAATTTGATTTGTTCTGTTTTTCAGAAGTTATTTATTATCTTCATGTTTAGTGAACATCATGTAGAAGGAGTTGTAAATTTGATTGGGTAAGTACTGACAGTCTTGTAATGGAACTGATATCAGTAGCTTTATGATTTGAACTCTCCATTTTAGTTATGTAAAGAGCATTATAATAAAAATTATATATTAATTCTTGTATTAGAAAATATCAAACAAAGTATATAAGCTAATCAGAGAATGCTTTTACTACTTCTGAGTCTAGTATAGGTCAATACCATCGCATTTTCTACTAGATGGTTTTCCATCTATTGAGTGATGAATATTTATAATATGACATCACAGATGATGTACTATGTGTGATATTTTTATTTCAGGTACATCCCCAAGTTTGGTAAATCTTTACAGTCACCTTTCAAGGATTATTTAACGTTACAACGTAAGAAACTTCACCGTGAACAAGGCACAGAGGTGACCAATGTAAGTATTGTAGGGTTCATATTGTATTATGAGAAGGTGTAGCTGGTTGTTTTTGCAGTTTTATGGGACATTATGATGATCGCAAAAATTTGATCTACAAAATACAGAGAAAGGGTAAAACAACATTAACCCTGAAAGGCAGATCACAAAAATCTAAAACTGTAAAAATTTAATTTTCTTGTTTTGCTATAGAATTGTGAAAATTAAGTATACTATAAATGAAATTAACTCAAATTTTAATCTGTGAATGTTATATTTTGCAATGGAAAACATGAAATTTACTAGCCACAAAGACAATTGGTTTGCAGTATTTATTTGTAGAAATTAAGTGCACAAAGAAACTGGTCCTACATGACATTGATGTGCTATATTTTTACACAAATTGTTTTTTTATTTACAGGAATCTAATCTGCTAGGCTGGATATTTGAGAAGGTGATTATTGTAATGGTTCTATATTTCCTGGTATCTATAGTCAACTCTACAGCTCAGAGCTACCACAAACGGGTGTGTAAAGAAAAACGGAGTAAGGCCTGAGCTAACTCACAAAGGATGGTGGTGCAATTTAGGAAGTGAGAGAAAGGGAAGCGTGGATCAGTCCTGGACATTCATGGACATTAAGGTTATAACTTATGTCCTATATTCTGTGAAAGTGTGAAAACAAAACCAGTCCTCTTCTCATTTACTTTACAAGATAACATACAATCTGCAAGAATTAAAACAAAACTCAATATTATTTTCTGTTAATTAGTAGAGATTCCAACATTAATTTTGATTTTGTAAGAATTACGTATGGTTTGTGCCTTTTTGGTCCCCAAAATTATCAAACCTGTTATTCAATGATTAAATTATTGAGTTTCAAAAATTGACTACATTCTTGAAGCAGAATTGGTATGATGATTGTGAATCATTAAAGCTGCTGTTACTTTATGATGGTAACTATCCTAAACATTAATTGTTACCAACCATAGAGCACACCCTTTTCTCTATTTTGTAGATATAAAAAATAACTTGGATGGTTAACATGGCAATATAAGCAGCTAAAACTTGTATGTAAATTGAATCAATGATATACTGAATAGTTCAAATACAACATCATACGATATGAAAATGGATGGAGTTATTGACCAAAAAGGGCCTAAACCATACATAGTCTTTTAGTTATGGAAAAAACCTCTATATACAAATATATAGAAAATGTGTAAAAGATAAAGGATACAAATACAAAAGTAGATACAACACTAAAAAGGATTACAAGCATCCCTTTTCTAATGTTTAGTTAATGAGGATGGATATTCTCCTTAGCTCAGGTGAACTTTGTGTGATGTGAGTGGATGTTTACTGAACATTGGTTGTAAAATGCCATTCTCATACTCAAGATATTTACATTGTTTGAATATTTATTCTGATGAAAGTAGCTATTTATGTCACATTGTAGAAATTTCCTTGTTTCAGAGGTAAGCTACTTATTACCAGAATTGATAACAAATTGTTAGAATTGCCATGCACAGTGAATAATGGCATATCATATTTATGCACAGTACCTCTTAAAAGGAGAGAACTTAAGGGGAAATAACTCTGGAGCCTTAAGTGAATTAGGTCTACTTTATTGTATAGGAAGTAACTAAAAGTGCACTACGCCAAGTTTATATTTTGGGCTTTAACAGTACTCCATATTTGAGTTTTTTTGACAACAAACACAAGAGTAAGTAGATTAATTATGAGATTACTTCCAGCAGTCTTTGTCCTGTTTTGTGAGCTACACTATTTTCAAATTGTGAGATATTGCTCATTCTCTTTTTGGTGTGAGAAAGCCCGGACATTAATTAGTGCATAAATGATAATTTTGTTTCAACCTTTGATAGATCCAGTACTTATCTATAGGAGTAGATAATTGTGTACATAGTACATATATCACATGATAATGGAAATACATTTCTTCTGCAGTAAACTGAAATGTCTCACTAATTAAAGGAAGCACACCATAGTTAGCAATTTATTTCCGAGTGAAACATGTTGATGGAATACAGTCATGTTCACCACAAAGTGGTAATGTATATGAAATAGTATTTATGATGTGTATTGTATGTCTGTTTACTGATCAAATTGTTTTGTTTTTACCATTAAAAAGACCTCCCTGATTTAAGAGAAAATCAGATTTGCTTCCTGTTATTCTGGCAATTCTGTGTGTTCATTTTTTAAAACTTTTGAGGTTTTTGTTTACTTAGGCTATTAGTTTCCATTTTGTTATTTTTATACAAGAATGATGAAAGACAGAAATTTGATTATTCAAATAAAAACAAAAATGTTTATTTTTACCTGTGTATTTTTTACCTGAAATTAACTTTCCTTAGATCGTTATAGTGCATAAAGTTAACATCAAAATATTACATGAAGTGTGAAAATTGTTCATCACCGTCAGTTCATATCATAATATTCATAAATTGTTGTAAAATTGTGACACTCTATGTTTGTTTTGTTGGTATTTTGTTTATTTTATAAAACTAGAAATTCTTAGAACATGTCTTTAAATGTTATTCATAGTCTGAAATGAAATCAAATATCCTCATTTCCACTGCTTTGTATGTTTAGTACAATGATTTACTTGTTGTAGGGACCCTCAATTCTGTTTAACATTCCGCCTAGTTATTAAATCCTCATTTTTATTTCACCGTTGATTTACCAGATTATGTGTCTTGAACAATCCTGATATTGGTCAGCATTATCAAATTTACCAAAGTGTTTACCTAAAATGTGTCATCCTTGATACTCCAGGGATGACTATCACTTCCATGATATCCACCCCTGGACTATGCCGTAGCTTAAACTGAAGGCCCTATGTGCAACAACAGAGGAGACAGGTAGTTTGGTCCTTTGACATACAAAAAAAATCGAAGATCAGTTTGCTGTGTTTAGAAATGGTTGTCATTCTCTGAAATATTTCAGAAGAAAGTCTTTGTAGGTCTTATTGGTCAGTTTTTCCTCTGAACTGCCTTGTAGTTCTACGATAATATAGCCTAAGTATGGATAAAAAAAAGATTGATAGTAACCACTGGAGTATTGAGGATGAGAATGTTTATGCAGATATGGACTTAGATCGATTACATTAGATGTGCAGTATAGCTATGCTTCATGTATCTCGTGTTGTGGTATTGTGTACATGTATAACAAATGAAATGTTCCTGAATATTTTCTATTTTGATTTTGAAATAGAGCAATTTCTGACAAGTTTGTGGGTGGTTAAAAATCCGTTTTAACAAATCAGCCAAAATTTTATAAACGATCACAACCTAATGTATCAAACAATTTTTATTGTTGTATACACATTTACGGTTCCACCTTAACCACAAAACACCAATTTGTTCGAAACCAGAAACATTTCCTGTGTTACTGTACATTATTGTGGCCACTGACATTACTGGAACACCAGATCGGACCACATTTCTCGAAACAAATGTAAGTCAAAAACGATCTTATGTCAAAATTTTCAACATACCGATAGGTTACATCATAAAAATAACTTGAGTTTATTCTTCAGTCATTGCTTTTGTTTCGAGAAAATAGGACCAGGCCTGAATCAATTCAGGTACTTTGTGCCTTTTGTTAACATTTTAAATTGCAGTATTTCAGGATGTAGAGTTAGAAAATATTTTTAGATAGGAAAAAAAATTAAATATTGAGATTTTATTTAATTTGACAATCATATCAGTAAAATAGTATTTATATTATACCGTAGATGGGTAATTAAATATTTGGAATATGTGACCAAATGTAGTTAAAAAAATGTTGATTAATTTTATTTAAGTATTATAAAAACTTTCTTGTTCCAGATGCAATAGTTTACTGCTTGCTCAAGTTACTAGTATTTCTAACTTATTTCTAGATATCTATAATCTTTGTACTAATTAATCAGAATAGCTCAGATGTTGGAGTAAATGAACTGGGTTGTATTGTGTTCAGATATCTATGACATTGTTATACGGGTACTGGACATGTGTTTATGATACTGATAGGTATGTGAAAATGCAGGATTAAGTCTCTATAAGCTGGTTCCTTTTCATGTGTTGTTTTGTGGCATACCATCCCAACATGTCTTGTCACTTTGATGGATGGCTTTGATGGATGGAGCAGGTATTGTAGGGGGTTGGGGGGGGGGGGGGGGTATATTAACTTATATGTGCTATTAGGGAATTTCTAAAGGTTTGATATTGTAGATGATAAAAGTGCTTCTAGATTAAAAAGATAAAGATATTTAATTGATAATACAGAAGGTACTAAACATATTGTCTGACACATATTGTTTGATATTTTGTACAGTTCCATCATATCCGCTCCATACATCTTGATATGTATATTCATTAGCAAACTCTGTTCTCTTTGTTTTGATTTTTATATTGTTTTGTAATGCCTAATAATCGATTGGTGTAATATATATATTAAAGATGCTCCACCGCCGACAGAGCATAAATGATATTCATCATTTGAACAATAATTGGTGTTTAATCGTGTATATATATGCTTTATTTACACAAAAAATAATATAAAATAAATTAATTTGCCTTTGGTGCATGCGCAATCAGTACTTCATTCCATATAGGATATAGTGCCACGGATTTTTTTCAGGATGCAATTATTTATTTTTTCATATTTTTAACTTGAAGTAAAATTAGAAGCTCAAACTTTTCAATGGTTGTAATAGTGTAAAGTAAGTAACTTTTGTAACTGAAGAAGAAAAATACTAAATCGTCTGCTCCTGTTTTTGATTGTGAAAAAATGTCATTTGTCAGCGGTGGAGCATCTTTAAGTATCATTTGCAATTTGATCAAACTGTATTGTTGATATTACCCGTCGTTATACCCTCTAAAACCTGTACACAATTACCAGCGTGATCAATGTTTACTAAATCTGTACAAAAATGGATCAGAGAGAACTTGTGGAATCCTGTGCTAATGGAACATTTTGCTTCACGGTATTGTATAACTTAACCTCTGTCTATTCCTAAAAGAATGCTGTGTGAGTAGTCTCCCTTGGAGTGTAATTGGAATTTGCCCTCTTAATTAATTGTTGATGTAAGTTTGGAGACAAACAGATTAAATAACTAGCAGTATGTTCAATATAGATCTAAATTTTACTTGTATGTACTAGTCAAACCTGTCTGTAAAGACCACTCAAGGGGCAAGAAAAAATTGCTTTAAAGTCCAGAGGTCTTTATGCACACAAGTCAAAGTTTTACAAACATAAGTAACTGAACATTTGGGGCCCTCAAAAATATGTTGTTTTTTCAAGCAGGTGGTCTTTATGTAGCAGTTGTTGCTAAGGCAGGTTGCATTGTACTATATCCACAGAATTTGCCACAGACGAGATGATATATCTATGCAGTAATGACTGTGATAGCCCTCCCCAACCTTGTTCAGTAGGCTCATAATGTTAGGAAGAAAGCTTTTTAAAAGCATGCTGTCAATCTGTAATCAAGACTTTAGCGTAATTATCTTAGATTAAAAGTCAATGAAAATTTTGAATGATGTTTTACTACATTCACCAACTTTTGTGATAATGGGTACCGACTGTACATTTAGGTTGATGTTTTTTCTCCTGGTACTCTGGCTTTTCTTCACTTTCTAATCCTGGCACATCCTGAAATGACTACAATATGTTATTAGGATTCAAAAGAATTAAAAATAAACCCAAAGACTCATAATTAAGTTCATGTAATATGGAATACAATGCCAATAAAACATCGTTAGATCCGTGGGAATTTGTTATTTCTACTCCTCAAAGAGAGGGGAGAGGTGCTAATTACGGCAAATATGGTATATAAACTTTTTAAGCTTTTGTTCCAAATTTCTGGCCCTATAGTCATAGAAATTTTACTAGTTTTGCACTGTATGTGCTGCTTTTTATCAAGATTTTCTTTAACTTAAATTATTCAAGAGCTTGCCTATAGTTATCCTTAAAACAAATTTTCTCAGCAGATGGCATTGTTTTCAACTGATTTTGATCAAACCATTTGTTTAAATTAAGTACAATGTATTTCAGCGTTCATAGGGGTTTTTGCTTTGTATCATATCATGTGTGGTGTACTACTTGCTCAAGTAGAAATATTTTATTTGTACATTCCTGTTGTGTTATTCCAGACAAACTAATTCATCTTTTCATCATTATAGGGCCCAATGTTTGTATCTTCATGAAATATTATTCAGTGACCGTGAAGAATGTTGAAACAAATCCAGTGAAATTAGAGTGAATAGATTTTAAGATTAAAGCTAACAAAAACAGTATTTCAACATCAGTTTTAGATTAAGTTCTTGTCTGCTCCAAACATTTTAGTTACCTATATTTAAAGCTTCAGCCAAGACAGGAGACCAAATTCACATTGATATGGTTGATTGAACTTGATCTGAACTACATTTATAAATCTGATAATATTTGGCTTCATGGACTGTTATGTATTGTTTCCTGGTACGTATACTGGGTCTTTAGTTATCACACTATACCATTTACCCTGTACCTTTCTGACTTATCCCAGTTACTTCCTTTTGTGTCACTGCATCAGATATTACTTCCCTTCCGTTCACTCTGTCAGTTGCTTAGGCCAAAAAAATAATGTCTGTTTAGGGTTACATTGGCAAAAAAAATCGGGGTCAGTAGGTTGTCATGTTATTTTTTAATGTCTTTCACTCTAAAATAATGGCTGGAACCGGAGTCCCAGATCGAAATCGCGACTTTTGTTGTTTTTTTGGGTTTTTTTTCGTAGAAAAGTGGAAAACAAATTAGGGTCGGGGGTAAATATAGGGTCAGTTGGGTAACTCTAAACAGACGTATTTTTTTGTTTTGCCTTATTGAACTTTTAGCCTTTCAGCTTACAAGTAAAAGTACTGACTAAGTGAATGATGGGAAGTATTTCTGACAGAGTGAAACAAAGGGAAGTAACTCTTATAGTTCAGAATGCCCTGTAATTAATGTTGTATGATGATTTGATATTTTGTTATTTATTTCATAAAGGATTCACAACACCATTGATTACTGAAAGTGTTGCAGAGAAACATATGTAACTTAGAAGTGCATTAATTTCTCTTTTAAAAAAGCAATGAAACCTATTAAATATGAAGTATGAGAAATTTCTGTTTGAGTGTATTTGTAAAAAATGCCAACGTTGGTACTTGTGTATTAATAAAATTCTTTATGAATGAGAAGATTGCTTTTATTTCATTATTCCATATTGTTAGCTCACCTGGTCCAAATGACTTCTTCTCTGCAACTAAGCATGGTATAGCACCCATTATGCAATGGTAGCATCCTTATAGGGTGGGGATTCCAAATTGTGCAAATGATGGGGCTGACCCCCCGGGGGCCCTGAGGGGCGGGGTCAAAAGGGGTCAATTTGGCTATTTCCATATAAACGACTTCTTCTCTGAAACTAAGCATGAGATAGCATTCATAATGCAATTGTAGTATCGTTATAGGGTGGGGATTCAAAATTGTACAAATGATGGGGCTGACCCCCAGGGGGCCTGAGGGGCGGGGTCAAAAGGGGTCAATTTGGCTATTTCCGTATAAACGACTTCTTCTCTGAAACCAAGCATGGGATAGCACCCATAATGCAATGGTAGCATCCATATAGGGTGGGGATTCAAAATTGTACAAATAATGGGGCTGACCCCCCGGGGGCCTGGGGGGCGAGGTCAAAAGGGGCCAATTTGGCTATTTCCGTATAAACGACTTCTCTGAAAATAAGCATGGTATAGCACCCATAATGCAATGGTAGCATGCTTATAGGATGGGGATTCAAAATTATGCAAATGATAGGGCTGACCCCCCGGGGGCCTGAGGGGCGGGGTCAAAAGGGGTCAATTTGGCTATTTCCATATAAATGACTTCTTCTCTGCAACTAAGCATGGTATAGCACCCATAATGCAATGGTAGCATCCTTGTAGGCTGGGGATTCCAAATTGAGCAAATGATAGGGCTGACCCCCCGGGGGCCTGAGGGGCGGGGTCAAAAGGGGTCAATTTGGCTATTTCCATATAAACGACTTCTTCTCTGCAACTAAGAATGGAAGAGCACTTATAATGCAATGGTAGCATCCTAATAGGGTTGGGATTTGAAATTGTACAAATGATAGGGCTGACCCCCGGGGCCTTAAACGGCAATAGATGCGAGGTCAAAAAGGTCAATTAGGCTACTATTTTCATATAAATTACTTTGTCTCTGAACCTATGTATTGGATAGCATATTTGTATGGTATCAATAGCATCATTGTATGGTTGTGATTCAAAATTAAACTTTGGGAGTAAATTTTGCTTATTTTTCTAATTGTCAGAGTATTGTGATAATTACTAACAAAAAACCAGGTGATCGATACAGGCCCTCTGGGCCTCTTGTTGTTTATATAGACCATAGGTTCCATTGACAGATTTTCAGTGCGAGCAGTGTTGAGTGTGTTAATCAGTGGGTGAAGCTTTATTTTGAACAATATTACAACACCAACAAAGACAGAAAAAGAAAGCACTCATGATCAGTAGCTTTTGATTTGTGTAACACTTAGCTGTACTCGATTCACAATCATAAAATTGTTCATAATCAGATGACATATTATTGTGTCGGACTATAAAGATGATATTATTCATATACATTATATTTACCTGCAGTATAAATAATTAAGCAAGAACATTATAGACTGTACCTGTATAGATATTCATGATTACAAGTACATATATATTGAGTTTAATATAGAAGAAATTTACAAAAACAACAATTCATTTAATTTGAATATCATGTGCATCAATTTTGTGTTTCTCACTTTTCGGTCTAAAATATTTTAAGCAATGAATATTTCCATTGGCTCACTTTTGGCCTTGAGTTTGAGCAATCGACCCTGTGAGGAAGACCGGGTTCTGTCCCCATGCTGAGACGCCATAGTAAAAATAAAAGTGGTAGTTTCTCTTCCTGCTTAGCATTCAGTTTAACGTGTTCTGCAGACAGTTGTTTGGGTGTCTTCGGGAGCATGCTTAAGTGAGATAACACTATAAAAAGGACGAGTTACATAATCACAAAGAGACACAACAAAAGTACACTGCTACCTACTAAAGCATAGAGACATTCAAACACACGACACATATAGGGTTGGTCGTCGTCCTTTAATGACCTCAGCTGTGGATAGGACCTTTAAGTCCAATCAATCAACCATTAAACTAACCAACAACCTGTCGAAAATACTTTTTTTAAATGATTACTTCCCTTGATTGAAATATGACACATGTCGTATTTACTGGGATTGGATGTGCATTCTCTAGATGCTATGAAATGCTTAAGGGTGTATTGGGGCAATTAGGGTTAAAGATGTCTATTCTTTACATCCTATTGTGTCTCGAATGCTTTTTATTCTGTGAGGTAGGCTCAGGGTTCTGTCCCCAGGCCGAGATACACCATAGTCTATAAAAGTGGCAGTTTCTGCTCCTGCTTAGCGCTCAGCATACATGGAGTGGGACGACTGGTTGGCCCATTTTCAGTATAATGTGACCGGATGGAAAGTGTTGTTTGGTGTCTTCGGCAGCATGCTTCAGTGATATAGCACTATAAAAAGGGCAACAGTTCCACTATACAAGAAGACACAACACAAACATACCGCAGTCTCCCAAAAACACGCACATCGCACTACATAACACGGGAGGCCGTCCTTGCATGACTCTTGCTGATAATAGGATGTTAATTAATCAAACAAAAATGATTGACCAATTCCTTCGGATTGATGCCTCATACACTCATTAAAAACCGCTTATTTCTGAAAACATGACTTGAAGTCTAAAAATAAACCTCGACATTGGCCATGTTCTTTCCACAATTTCCCTTTACTTGTCATTATACGGATGACCTCTTTTAACTCGTCATTCCAGTATGGTTTCAAAAGTTTGTTAAATTGACATTCTCGAACTCAACATTTTGAAGTATTCAACAAAACAGATTTTAGAGTGTCATAATAATTATCAATGTCATGTCTTTTGGTCATTGGTGGTCAGCGTGTTAGGTTCAGACACTTTGCATTTTCTGCTGAAAAGTAGACCAAACTAAGGTCAAGCCATTAAAGGTCGAAGAGGCTTCCGGTGGTCGAGAGAATGGACGTTTCCCTGGACTAGCGAAACTAAAATGGATCCAACTCCATCTGCATATAGACAATGACTTCCAAGTAAGTGTGTAGTATAAAATGAAATGCACCCCGTATACCGGGTACAGGGTCCTGTGCACACTTGTACAGTGTATGTGCACTCCTTCAATAAATCCATCCCGTCTTAACTTATGACAATGCATTTTCTTATGTGTCGTATATAGTACATATACACTACGGTTTTGTATGTTACAATTTTTGTAAACATTGTGAAAAAATAATGAACATGTTTAGACTTCGATTTATACTCATTGTTACTCTGTTGAACTGTTGATAAATATGAATAAATATCTACAGTATGGATTATTCATTTCATATATAGTTTTATACTGTAAGTGTTCTGTGTAAGAATTGAGAATCGTAATGGTTTTTCTAAGTGTTTGAATGACCAGTACACGCAACCAAACAAGAAAAAGAACTTGTATAAAATGTATATGTCAAATGAAATTATGGACCTTTGGTCCGCTTATTACTGGTATAACGGTCGTATTAGTTTTTTTTACAGACATGTACAGTTTATTGCATTCTATAGTATCTGTCGGTACTGTACGTACATATTACTACTAATTGCATATTATCGGTCTGTCTGTTTGTACATGTATATGTGTGTCCGTCATGTTGTCTGTCTGTTTGTACATGTATATGTGTGTCCGTCATGTTGTCTGACTGTCTGTTTGTACATGTATATGTGTGTCCGTCATGTTGTCTGACTGTCTGTTTGTACATGTATATGTGTGTCCGTCATGTTGTCTGACTGTCTGTTTGTACATGTATATGTGTGTCCGTCATGTTGTCTGACTGTCTGTCTGTTTGTACATGTATATGTGTGTCCGTCATGTTGTCTGACTGTCTGTTTGTACATGTATATGTGTGTCCGTCATGTTGTCTGACTGTCTGTTTGTACATGTATATGTGTGTCCGTCATGTTGTCTGACTGTCTGTTTGTACATGTATATGTGTGTCCATCATGTTGTCTGTTGTCTGACTGTCTGTCTGTTTGTACATGTATGTGTGTCCGTCATGTTGTCTGACTGTCTGTTTGTACATGTATATGTGAGTCCGTCATGTTGTCTGACTGTCTGTTTGTACATGTATATGTGTGTCCGTCATGTTGTCTGACTGTCTGTTTGTACATGTATATGTGTGTCCGTCATGTTGTCTGACTGTCTGTTTGTACATGTATATGTGTGTCCGTCATGTTGTCTGACTGTCTGTTTGTACATGTATATGTGTGTCCGTCATGTTGTCTGACTGTCTGTTTGTACATGTATATGTGTGTCCGTCATGTTGTCTGTCTGTTGTCTGACTGTCTGTCTGTTTGTACATGTATATGTGTGTCCGTCATGTTGTCTGACTGTCTGTTTGTACATGTATATGTGTGTCCGTCATGTTGTCTGACTGTCTGTCTGTTTGTACATGTATGTGTGTCCGTCATGTTGTCTGACTGTCTGTTTGTACATGCATATGTGTGTCCGTCATGTTGTCTGACTGTCTGTCTGTTTGTACATGTATGTGTGTCCGTCATGTTGTCTGACTGTCTGTTTGTACATGTATGTGTGTCCGTCATGTTGTCCGACTGTCTGTTTGTACATGTATATGTGTGTCCGTCATGTTGTCTGACTGTCTGTTTGTACATGTATATGTGTGTCCGTCATGTTGTCTGACTGTCTGTTTGTACATGTATATGTGTGTCCGTCATGTTGTCTGACTGTCTGTCTGTTTGTACATGTATGTGTGTCCGTCATGTTGTCTGACTGTCTGTTTGTACATGTATATGTGTGTCCGTCATGTTGTCTGACTGTCTGTTTGTACATGTATATGTGTGTCCGTCATGTTGTCTGACTGTCTGTCTGTTTGTACATGTATATGTGTGTCCGTCATGTTGTCTGACTGTCTGTTTGTACATGTATATGTGTGTGTCCGTCATGTGTGTGTCTGACTGTCTGTCTGTTTGTACATGTATATGTGTGTCCGTCATGTTGTCTGTCTGTCTGTTTGTACATGTATATGTGTGTCCGTCATGTTGTCTGACTGTCTGTTTGTACATGTATATGTGTGTCCGTCATGTTGTCTGACTGTCTGTTTGTACATGTATATGTGTGTCCGTCATGTTGTCTGACTGTCTGTTTGTACATGTGTGTCCGTCATGTTGTCTGACTGTCTGTTTGTACATGTATATGTGAGTCCGTCATGTTGTCTGACTGTCTGTTTGTACATGTATATGTCTGACCAGGTTGGGCACATGTAAATGTATTGCTATTGTAGCGATATATAGCTATAATAGCTATTTATAGCTATACAAAACTGACGGTAAACATCATTTTTGAAGATAAAAATGAAAGCAGTTTTGATGGGGTATAATTAAGCTAATTAAGTTAATTATTGCTCTATTGTTTTAAACGAAAAGTGGTTGCATAGTGGTCAAAAAATAGTCCTTATACACATTCCCTGCAAGTTTCAGGAATCGGTTTTGACCGCAAGCATTTTTATCTCCAGAAATGTTGTTTTTCACCAGTTTTGTATAGCTATAAATAACTATTATAAATAAACATCGCTATAATAGCAGTAAATTTACACGTGCCCAACCTGTTGACAAATCATCTCCCCGTACTCTGTACTACATATTATATAGTACTGGAATCAGAAGTCTGTCTGTCAGTTCGGTCAAAATCATTTCTGTGCACTCTGTATTACAAATTATTTAAAGCAAAATAGTCAGGTACGTACCTTTCTCAAAGAATTTAATTCCAAACACTTTAATCCAAAATTTAGAATATATCTCAATTGTTTGCCTACTCCAATAAATGATACATTCCCTATTACAGGCATAACCTTTCAGCTGGTTTATGTATACCATAGTTGAAGTCTCACGTGCAAATAAGTAGGGGCCCGTTTTGAATTAGTAGCTCGAGTTCGCATTATATTCATATACACATGTACCCACGCGGGCGAATTTCTAGGACTGCCATTTATTATCGTGTCCCTGTGTTATGGCCTAGGACGCGGAAAGCATGGTCACATTTAATCGGAAGATCCTATTTTGGTATAGGTGAAGTAAGGTGTAACATGCACTTACAAGAAAATAACGATACCCCCATATTGATATAAAAACAATAGTAATAGTAATGTTTCAAATTGTAAAAACCATGTAAACTTTTATATCATATTTATTATAACAATACCATTACAAGTATCTCTCCAGCACGCGAATGCTGTCATTTCTTAGCCATATTTTGTCAAAACTTACATGTCTGATAACGAAAGTACATTATTCCCTATAGCTTATCGTATATAGATTTATTGTGTAATGTAAAAACAGCTTTATATCTATCAAATTTATGTCTATGATTACGTACATGTATCTTTTT
Source organism: Argopecten irradians (assembly GCF_041381155.1). Classification (NCBI taxonomy): domain Eukaryota; kingdom Metazoa; phylum Mollusca; class Bivalvia; order Pectinida; family Pectinidae; genus Argopecten; species Argopecten irradians. The sequence continues at coordinate 39,895,334 of NC_091142.1, forward strand.
ACGTACTGATTATATTGACCAAGATATTTGTGAAGCTGATGTTGAGACTCACTCATTGACCCGCTCGATCTTTATCTTTTACTAAAATAAAACATCTTTATTCATGTAAAAAAAATTTTACCGATTGTTTTATTTTTATAAATCTTCAGCATTTTCTAATATGCTCCAGCAGCAGTTCGGCCCTTTTGAACAGGACTTATTGTAATTTCAAAACTTAAAGATTCAGTTTTAGAGTTTTAAACCCCTATATAGTCTTTATTATCTGCTGGACGTTATCTAAAAATAATATATATTACATGTTGGATCCTTTTTGCATTTTAAATAATGCTTTTTTTTTCTTTGTATATATGTTTGTGTTTATACGCACTGTTTTGTTAATGAAATATTCAAGTCACCTCGATCAACTTGTTGTTCAGAATGTTAACAGTAATACAAATGATTTACTTATGAATTCTAAATATATGTCTCCTTTTCATACCTTCGCTACGATTGTCATTCACCACTGCTCCAGCATCAGGACTTATCCCCCACTCACTGCTTTGATATTTGATAATGGTTAAAATGAATTATATCCTTGGTATGGGAGCGGTGGTGGATGGCAATTCTCAAAGCATTGGTATCTCTGACACCTTCCTGAACAAATCTTTCGCGTATATTAAGTGTATTCTTTTAAGATTTTGCATCCTTCTATTATGTGGTGGTATCAATCTAAATCCAGGCCCGAACCAAAACATTCTGCTAGAAAATATATCTTTATGTCACATAAATATAGGTTCATTGCGTAACAAGCTCCACATTCTTGAAGCCGAATATTCTGATTTTGACATATAGGCCATGGGCTAGGAGGGTCCCACATGCACCCCCCCCCCCCCCCCGAACCTCCGAACCAATATTTTTCTGAACCCTTATGACCCACTGATCCCAAATCAAAATGTAAACATTGCATAAGTTGGGATGAACTTCCGGTTATGACGTCATCAAGATGGCCGCCATCTCGAATTTCACTAAAAATTGAAAAATAGTCATAACATTAACATTTTTCAACCGAAGTAGACAAATGAGGTACGAAAATGACCACAATAGAACAACAAATACATATCAGGACCACAAAATCCAATATATGTAGTGATTTCTACACAGGAAATGAAAAAATCGGATTTAAAGCTCAAAAATGGTGATTTTTCAGCAAATTTTTCATATTTTGTTTGACGCAGCAAAAATGTTTCCCAACAGCAATCTATTATTTCTAATAAGTTTTTTGACCACTTGTCAATCAGTTTAAGCAACAAAAACAACCAAAACCAATGTTAACATCGTATAAGTTCCGGTTATGACGTCATCAAGATGGCCACCATCTCGAATTTCACTGAAAAAATGAAAAATAGTCATAACATCGGCATTTTTCAAACTGAAATAGACAAATTAGGTACCAAAATGACCAAATAGAACAACAAATACATATCAGGACCACAAAATCCAATAAATGTAGTGATTTCTACGCAGGAAAATGAAAAAATCGGATTAAAAGCTCAAAAATGATGATTTTTCAGCAAATTTTTCATATTTTGTTTGACGCAGCAAAAATGTTTCCCAACAGCAATCTATTATTTCTAATAAGTTTTTTGACCACTTGTCAATCAGTTTAAGCAACAAAAACAACCAAAACCAATGTTAACATCGTATAAGTTCCGGTTATGACGTCATCAAGATGGCCACCATCTCGAATTTCACTGAAAAATGAAAAATAGTCAATAACATCGGCATTTTTCAACTGAAATAGACAAATGATGTACCAAAATGACCACAATAGAACAACAAATACATATCAGGACCACAAAATCCAATATATGTAGTGATTTCTACGCAGGAAATGAAAAAATCGGATTTAAAGCTCAAAAATGGTGATTTTTCAGCAAATTTTTCATATTTTGTTTGACGCAGCAAAAATGTTTCCCAACAGCAATCTATTATTTCTAATAAGTTTTTTGACCACTTGTCAATCAGTTTAAGCAACAAAAACAATCAAAACCAATGTTAACATCGTATAAGTTCCGGTTATGACGTCATCAAGATGGCCACCATCTCGAATTTCACTGAAAAATGAAAAATAGTCATAACATCGGCATTTTTCAACTGAAATAGACAAATGAGGTATCAAAATGACCACAATAGAACAACAAATACATGTCGTGACCAAATAAGCCAATATGTGTAGTGATTTGAACGCAGGAAATGAAAACAAATAATATTTTAAGCTCAAAATGGTAATTTTTCAGCATTTTTTCATATTTGGCTTGACGCAGCAAAATTGTTTCCCAACAACAAATTGTTATTCACAATCAGTTATTTGACCTCTTATCAATCTGTTAAAACAACACAACAAAAATATATAGAAATGCAAAAAAAGAATGATTGTTATACCCTCAATTTTATTGATTAGCAGCGTCTCAAAAATAACACAACACCTACTGATAGCGTAACAAATGTAACCTAAGCTAAGCCTGTGTTTTCGTTAATATCATTAACAGTTCCCAAAGCGTTTGTGTCTTTGAAAATGAGCACATTCATTGTTTATTTCCTATGCATAGCATAAGCAAAATGTCATATGGTTACTACAATGTCACTAATATGTCTTTCACTGGTTCTCAATGATAACCATTATCATTGTGCGTGCTTTCTCGCCTCACTGACCTATCCACTGAAGAGACTCGGCATATCTGGTAGCTGGTACATGCAGTCCGAATCAGAGTACTCGAGATATCAGTATCCAATTCGTCGAAAGCCAGATCGACGTCTTCGATGTTGATGAGCTCATGTGACACTGCATTACCAGTGTTGTTCTAGCCTTGTATGACCCATGCATGACCAGAGTTCATATTAGGAACAACAGGTTCAGGGATGTGGGATCTCTTTCAGATTCTAACATATCGTACGTATATGCTGTTTCAGACTTCTCCGGCATAATGGAAATTACACCAGATGCACATTCTTCCAATGGTGGAATTGGTTCTCTTAAGCACATAACTCCATAATTCGTATGAAGTACTATTCATCAATCTTGTGGACCCTCGTGCAACCATAAATGGCACTGGTGATATCATCGAGGTCATTAATGAGGGCATAAATGTTAAATGTTTTTCATTGGTCTGACTTTTCCCACTCCCTTGAAGGTGCTGGTTGTGTCACATCTGGTGTATGCGCAAAGAGACCATTGAAGACTCTCCAGTAAAAAGTTCTCTAAAGTGCTTTCCAGACTTGGCAAAGAGTGAAACTTCACTGCAGACCTCATTTATGACCTCAAAGAATCCACCTGTGCCACCTATGGTTCACAAAAAATAGGAATTGTGTTTCATACGAATTAAGGAGAACCAACTCAACCCTCCGCAGAATGTTGATCTGGTGTCTTTTCCATCATGCCGGGGAAGTCTGGAACATCATATACGATATGTGAATCTAGGTGAAACTAGGTTGGAAACAGGAAGAGCTCCCACATCCCTGAAGCCGATGTTTCTGATCTTAACTCTGACCATGGACAGTTGACAAGTTAGAACCACGATGGTAACCCGGTAATGTAATGTCACATCAGGTCACCGAGGTCGAAGACGACACTCTGGCGAGAAAGCACGCACAACGAAAATGATTAGCATTAAGAACTAGTGAAAGAAATATGTGACACTGTAGTAACCATCTTATATCTTGCGTTATACACAGGAAATAAACAATGGATGTGCTCATTCTAAAAGACACAATATGTTTCGAAAAGTGTCATGGTATTTGTAGTGTTAGCGGTTTGGAAAAAATAACAATCATATGCCGCATCCGGTGATGTTTTGTAAACCAAATGATGGTATAACAAATCTCTGTTGCATTTCTATATATTTTTTGTTGTTGTTGTTTTAACAGATTGATAAGAGGTCAAATAACTGATTGTGAATAACAATTTGTTGTTGGGAAACAATTTTGCTGCGTCAAGCCAAATATGAAAAAATGCTGAAAAATTACCATTTTTGAGCTTAAAATATTATTTTTTTTTCATTTCCTGCGTTCAAATCACTACATATATTGGCTTATTTGGTCACGACATGTATTTGTTGTTCTATTGTGGTCATTTTGATACCTCATTTGTCTACTTTGTTGAAAAATTCCGATGTTATGACTATTTTTCATTTTTCAGTGAAATTCGAGATGGTGGCCATCTTGATGACGTCATAACCGGAACTTATACGATGTTAACATTGGTTTTGGTTGTTTTTGTTGCTTAAACTGATTGACAAGTGGTCAAAAACTTATTAGAAATAATAGATTGCTGTTGGGAAACATTTTGGCTGCGTCAAACAAAATATGAAATATTTGCTGAAAAATCACCATTTTTGAGCTTTAAATCCGATTTTTTCATTTCCTGTGTAGAAATCACTACATATATTGGATGTTTTGGTCCTGATATGTATTTGTTGTTCTATTGTGGTCATTTTGATATCTCATATGTCTACTTCGGTTGAAAAATGGTAATGTTATGACTATTTTTCAATTTTTAGTGAAATTCGAGATGGCGGCCATCTTGATGACGTCATAACCGGAAGTTCATCCCAACTTATGCAATGTTAACATTTTGATTTGTGATCAGTGGGTCATAAGGGTTCAGAAAAATATTGGTTCGGAGGTTTGGGGGGGGGATGCATGTGGGACCCTCCTAGCCCATGGCCTAATATTATGCATATCCGAGACACACCTCGGTACTACCATATCCGATATTGATATTGCATTAGAGCACTATGCTCATGTATTAAGGAGGGATAGAGATAACAACGGTGGTGGTGTACTTATATACGCTAAAACTAACATTAACATTAGACGTAGGTTAGATCTTGAATGTCATAATCTTGAACTGATATGGTCTGAAATCACAACACATAATAAAACTATTCTACTTGGGTGTTTATATCGAACCCCTAATTCCTTAGTTAATTACTGGGACCTACTTGATGATAATATTAATAAAGTTATAGACACACAAAAAGACGTTATTCTTGTAGGTGATATAAATCAGGATATATCAAATCTTACTCCTAATTCACATCTTCACGGACTTTTACTAAAATACGGATTAGAAAATACTGTTTCTGAACCCACTAGGATTACTTCGACTTCTTCAAAATCATTAGATGTAATTATCACTAATAATACTAATTTAACGACTAAAACCACTGTACATACATACTCCATCCTGCAGCGATCACTCTCCTATAAGTTCCGATATAAATTTCAAAACATTTAAAAAACATGCATACAAAAAGATTCTCTTATACTTTAATAATGCAGACTAAGACGGGGCAAATGATTGGACTGTCGAACTACAAGGAAGTATTGATAATATGAATTATATTTTAACTGATAAAATTCTAGCAGCTATTGACCTATTTGTACCTCATAAAACAGTAACTATCAGACCCAAAGATAAAATTTGGATGACAAATGATATACGAGTAATGATACGTAGAAGAAATCGTCAACATTCCAAAAAGCCAACTTATATAACACTCCTGCCTTATGGAACAAATTAAAAACCATTCGGAATCAGGTTATTTCTTCAATCCGTGATGCAAAAGAAAAATATCTATCTAAACTTCAGTCCTCTTTAATTGATAAATCTATACCGCCTGGTAAATGGTGGCGAATAGCGAAGTCAGTTATGAATCTTAATAACAAAAATGAAACCGACGCTCCTCTGATTATTAATGGTGATCTAAAACTACATACTATCGACAAAGCTGAATCATTCAATGAATATTTCACATCTATATATGTTTCTAATAAGAATGTTGACGATTTACCTCCTGACAGTCCTCAGCCACAGCATACATTTTCCACTTCCGACATTACAGAACAAGACATAATTGATCAACTTCATCTTCTCGACAACACCAATAAACCTTCAGGCCCTGATACTATTCCTCCTCAATTCATAAAGGGTGTCTCTCAGTCAATTATAAAACCTCTTCATGTAATATTTAATAATTCTATATCATCTGGTATGCTTCCTGATGTGTGGGAAAATGCCAATGTTACACCCATATATAAAGGTAAAGGTTTACGAAAAGATCCTTCTAATTATAGACCTATTTCTGTGACTCCTATTTTTAGCAAAATTTTGAAAAAAAATGTGTTTAAAAATCTTTTTAACTAGCTTTCCAGACATAACATAATCTCCAAACATCAATCAGGAATTTTACCTAAAGATTCAACAACCTATCAACTATTAGCTAAAAATGACACAATTGTAAAGCATTTGGATAATGGCAAAGAAGTGAGAATGATATTTTGTGATATAAGCAAAGCTTTTGATCGTGTCTGGCATGATGGTTTAATATATAAGCTTAAAAAATATGGAATCGAAGATAATATGTTGACACGGTTTTCGTCTTATTTGAAGAATAGGAGACAGAGAGTGGTCTTTGATGGATTCAAATCTACTTTTAAATCCATACAGGCGGGGGTACCACAGGGATCTGTCCTGGGGCCATATCTCTTTCTATTGAATATTAATGATATTGGTGATGATATTTCTTCTAATGTTAAATTGTTTGCTGACAATACTTCCTTAATAAGCCTCATTGAAGGAACTAGATAGGAATCTATCGAAATTCTCAATAATTGATATGAGAAAAAATATCTTTGTGGGCTGAAAAATGAGGCATACTTTTTAATCCTGATAAAAATGTATCTCTTCTTTTCTCAAGGCGAGTTGACTCCCAAATATTAATTCCTGATTTATTTTTCAACAATACAAAAATTAATAATGTTACCAATCATAAGCACTTAGGAGTATATTTCAATTCAATGGCAAATTGGTCTACCCATATATATATATAATATGAGAAAGCATACAAAAGAATAAACATACTCGACCACTTCTCGAGTATTCTAACATAGTATGGTCTAATTGCAACCAATCTGAGTGTGATATTTTTTAGTCAATTTAGCTTGAAGCAGCACGCATTATAACTGGTTTAAGATGAGGAATAAGTCACGCTATAATTTATAAAGAATCTGGCCTAGTACCACTTATTAAACGAAGACATCTACATCGAAATATAACATTTTCAATATATTTAAAGTGAATAGTCGGGCAAGGATGGCTAAAGTCGGTAAAAATGGTGTGAATGTATTCAGTATAATTTCTTATGAAATAGAAAAATAAAATCTCTCGTCAAAATCTTTCTGCGTACGAAGAAATTAATTTAAAGTATAGGAATCGCTAAAACGTCCTCCCGGCTGACTATGTCCGTGGTTACATTTCCACGCAGCCTCGCTTTCAATGCTTTCAACTTTCCTTTACTTTAATGGTCAGAACTTGGAAACGTAAGCAGAACTTGGCCGTCGTATTAATATGTGAGAACTTTTGGAAGGCCAATGAACGCATTTAGACTGGTTTTCTTTGCCCGACTATTCACTTTAATAAAAATTGCCCTTCTCATATTTATGAATTATTACAACCCTCTTTAAATATTTGTGATAATTACAATTTCCGAGATAACAGATTATTTAATGTTCCTGCTGTTAGAACCCAGTTATATAAAAACAGCTTCTTCCCGTCTATTATGATCGAGTGGAACGAACCGTCCTGTCCATTTCCTACAATGTCATCTGTTAGATCCATCAAAAGTTTTACAGTAAATACATATATCTTTGATAATAGAGCTCAATGTTCCGATATTTTCAAATATAATGGTGATCGTATGTCAAATACTTTATTATGTCAGTTGAGAAATTTTGCTAGTAACCTTAATACGGATCTCTTTCATTTTCATCTCAGTGACAGCCCAGCCTGCCTGTGTGGATTTCAAAACCAAGATTGCGAACACTATTTTCTATACTGTCCTTTATACGCCAACCCTAGACGGCTCCTTTTTAACTCTATCTTGGAACTTGACAATGATATAAGTTCAGTGCTTTGTCAGAGATACCAATAGATTTCGCTGATTTTGTTAAATAGATTTCGTTGAATTCGTTGAATATCTTGTAAAATCTTTTTTTCCTGTATTTGTAATGATATGAACTAGGAGACATTTTGTATATGATATTTATCAATATCTAGCTTGATGTTTTAGAATATCATCATCATTAAATAAATATAGCAATTCAGATTATTCATGTATATATCAATATTAATTAATTTGTATCTACTGTTAATATGTAAGGAGAGGGCGTGTATAGGGATGTTGCCTGTTGCCCAATTCCGATTGTCTGTAACATCTGACAATAAAATATTCTGAAATGAAAAAGGTCATTTCTCTTTAGCTAAATATAACTTTTCAAACGGAGATAGGTCTGAAAAGTGCTACTACTGACATGGTTATGTGGCATTTATGTCTGCCGGTTAATGACATGTTTTGTCAAGGCGCTTGCGTGATCGCATGCACAATTTTTTGTTATCCAATACTTTCTCACCATTTTCTTGCCAAATTGATTTTAAGATTAGCGTATAGTGCTATCAAAATGCAATCTATCTATAAGAAGTGCACAAAAGAGAGACGATCGGAAACAGATAATGACGGTACTTTTCCCGGGGACTATCACCATTTCCTATTGTTTGTAAATCTGTCTTTTGTTCTTTATCTCTATCCCTTCATAATGAAATTTAAAGTTTATATTTACCGAGTATTTGAAATATGCATACTAAGCGTAATGCTCTTTGTATAGTAACTACCTGCATGCGTGTTTTACAGAGATTTGAAACTTTATGACATTACAGCTAGCTTTCAACTATGTTTGTATTTTGTTAGTTACTTTCGTTTATGGTGATTTTACGATATAGCTGTTTTGTTCAATTATAAAGATCCTATTTAATGACAAACATGTCTGAACTTTTATCCTGTTCGGAGAATCATATTTTATTAAAGATGTAAGATAACTCGGTAGTCTAGTAAATCGAGATAGCACAACAAGATATGGCTGACGTCTAAAGGTATCTTAACCATAACGGCTTTTAATTTTTAAAAGGTAATGGTAGAACGAGATTGATAATTTTGTAGAATCCCAACAGTTGTTAGCTTACCATTGATACTGCACTTATAATTACTCCCTGAACAAATTCAAACCTGGAACAGGTAGAGAACTGGAGCATTATAAAACTACATATTGAAACTAAAACACCTTTTAGAGAGCAAGTGCAAACGAGTTGGTCCTCTTTCAATATATTATTTATCCTTTGAACATGGAATCTTTTCCCCGAAATACTGATATGATTATATGTGCCAAACTGATTAATTAAAATGAACTTTTATGATACTAAGCTAAAATGTTATCAACATTTTGTGAACTACCACGGCATTAATTAATCCGAAATGAATTTCGGCAATATAATTCAATTTTGCTTGTTACGAGCATTGTCATTGGCTTAAAAATTACTTTATCAGCACATAAAGGAAAAATGGCATCGCCGTTTGTTACGTTGCTGCTGATTTGCTGAGATGACAGCGTAATGATTTCATAGACAAACGAGTCCCAAAATGAATTTTGAATATTGAAGAGATTATCTTTAGTAAATTGAATTATAAGGATTAATTTGAATAGATTTTTATGTCATGGAGATATAACACAAAAATCTGAGTGTACTCTCATCATAAATCGCTTCGCGGTTTATTTATAGTACACTCATATTTCTGTGTTATATCTCCATAAAATAAAAAAATCTATTCAAGTTAATCCTTAAATATTTCTAAAAATCATGATATTTGATATTATATTATCCCTTGTCGTGAGCAAAATGATTTGCACCCTCATTTCATACATTTATAATGTTTTTAGCCATTTCAAAGCGACATCTTGTGATGTCGAGAATCTAAATGTGCATATAGAAAAGCAAAGAACAAGTATTCTTCAAGTCAGCTTTATTACCGATGCTCTTTTTCTAAATATAAATAAGTCTAGCCTTTTCTGTTAATACTTTATTGTTTCTACAGCTCCTAACACCTGGCGAGTGTTAATGAACTTTAAACGTCCAATTATTATTATAGTATATAGATTGCAAGATAAAATCTTCCTTTTCGCAATTATAACAAACGTTGATGCTAGAATGTGGTTATATATCTGAACATATACTGTGAACACTAGTGTCAGAATTTATAATGGATGCGGGTCAGTGAATGGACGCGGGTCGATGAATCGTATCTATATAGTATGTCAGTGACCATGACTTTAACCGTCTTTTTATTCAAATGTTGTTTACTGGAGTGGATAATTTTGCTTTGAAATATTAATACTGAAAGTTCACGAAGTTTATTCCAGTGTGTGGGGATGTCATGCATTGGGATGGCGTTCACTGTAGGACCACAGCGGTGACAAAGGTTATTGAACTTTCATTATAACCTCATAAATTAAAGCATAATGTTGGCGAGATATTTCATCGAATACTAGTGTCTTAATTATACATTACCTCTCTGTTCATCAAGTACACACGAAATGGTTTTCAAGAACTGTTACATAAATTAATGACAAGCCAAGATGTCATTCATAAAGTCATGTTAATCCAGAGATCAAGAAGAATAAGGCAGTTTTGCCGTTTTTAGCTATTTTCCAACTATATTGAATAGTAAAATGATAACTGCGTGGCAACATTGTATTGTATAAAGCTCATCAGATTGTCAGACTGTACCTGTATAATTTGACCAACTCCAGCATTTCTTTTTCAGTAGCTATAGAAAATATTCAATAATCCTTCCTTCTTCCTTCTTTTTATTTACAGACCTTTCTTTCATTCTTTCTTTCTTTCTCTCTTTTTGTCAGCTTGCTTGTTTGTTTGTTTGTTTGTTTGTTTGTTTCTTTGTTTGTTTGTTTGTTTCTTTCTTTCTTTCTTTCTTTCTTTCTTTCTTTCTTTCTTTCTTTCTTTCTTTCTTTCCTTCATTCTTTCTTTATTTTTTTCTTCTCTCTTTCTTTCTTTCTTTCTTTTTGTTTCTCTCTTTCTTTCTCTTTCTTTCATTTCTTTCTTTCTTTCTTTCTTTCAGTAGTAGTTGCCTATTAATAAACGAAGTGACAGACAAATTCTCGTAAACATAATTAAGATGTAAACTATAGATAAAGATGGCCGAGTTGCTCATCCTTTATATTATGTATAGTCGGAAAGTCACCCCAACCAAACAGAGATTCAAACTATAGGTATGTACTGTATACATTTTGTATGTAGACTCCACTTAAAATCGTAACGTAAGCCACCGAAACTAAAAGCAAGGACCTCATACAACATTTATGTTAACATACAATTTGAAATGATATGACCCGGAACCAGAAAATAGCTGTCGATATGATCTTTGACTTCCATTTGTTTTGGTGTAAATTGCCTATGTATACAAAAAGCAATGGTTTGGCGATTGCCATGTCGGGCAACTTTTAAAACGTCCCTGAAATATGTATTATATCGGCGTTATGGGTTTTAGTTTATAGTGATTATGTATTCAATATATTTGTATTAAGTTATTTTATTTTTAGAATCCAAGTTACCAACTCTGTGCTAACACTAAATTTGTGAAATAATTCGGAAAACCACTGTAGAGGTCAACTAGGTCTAGAAGCACGATACTCAGAAGCTAACAGCAACATGTCAACTTAATTGCAGGTGGCCATTTTCAACAGAAACGGGAATTCAGATAGGTTTACCAGTGCATGGGATACACGTGCTAAAATACTGTATTTTCCGGAGTATAAATCGCGACTTTTTCCCCTGAAAATCGGGAGTGCGACCAATACACCAGTGCGTCTTACGCAGAAAGCACCAGCTGCAGCTCTGAAGTCTTCTAGACGACAAGTGATATCTTTAGAAAGATATGATAGACCGAGTGTTATTAGAAAAATATGATAGACCGAGTGTTATTTTCGTTGTAACAAAAAGCCTTGCATCTGAATTTTGAATTAAAATTAACAAAAAAAACCTGTATGTTGATATGTTAAGTTGTTTTCTACGGAAGCGTATTAGGCTCACGTACGAAAATATTTTTTAGGATAGCGAAAATGTTTTATTTGGCGGCCACCATATAATTACATATATATAATAAAACATTTTCGTTATCCTGAAAAATATTTTCGTGCGTGAGCCTAATACGCTTCCGTAGTTTTCTGTAAAGCTTCCGAAATACTATATTAGTGTAAATAGTCGCACAGAAAGACAAGGGAGTAGTTTCTCGAACAGAGCTCACTCAAATGTCAAAATCGAGATACCAACCCCTCTCGTAAATATGATGTTGGATGCTCTCAGTATTGAAGGCATGACTTAATTGCTGCTCTTCCGCAATTTCTAGTAAGCTTCTGTAAGGCAATTAATCATTAAATCGTATAATTATGTTGATACAATCTGATTAACACATGTGTCCATGGCCTCGTTTTCTTTAGTACTAGCAACGCAAAAGCCATGAACTGGTGATATTAATTAAACTGATGTTAACTAACAGACACAATGTTTGTATTGACTATCGGATTGAATGGTTGTTAAATGGTGACAATTTCACATTTATTTTACGATCAACTAATGGAACTTAATGTCAGAAAACCAAATAGTGAAACATCCGATCTGTATCCTGTTAGACACGTTAAGTAGCATTGGTTATACTCTATGTTGGAATGTTGGAAGTAAAAAAAATAATGGTGCGAGAAACCTTTTCGTATTTTTTTTTTTTTTTTTTTTTTTTTTTTGTCAAAAGAAACAACTGGCTGTTTTAACAAATAAGTTGAGGGGGAAATCGAAAAATCTGTTGTGTGTGTTTGAACTACAATTCTAATGATTACCTGTTCAAGGTCTGTCCTTAGTGTATAACTATAGTGATTCTCTACAATTCTGAACCAATGGATGAGTTTGTGTGCATTACCACATGTCTAGGTGTCGACGTTTAGTTTGTTGCGGGTTTAATTTTCGACAAAAAAAAGTAAAAATATGTTCAAGGGAAAGGTGCAGCCCTTTCGGATAATATTACATGTTAATTAGACGTGTAATTCCGCCTACTTCGATGCTCTATGATACGTTCCGATACAAGTATGTGTCATAAGCCATCGAAGTGCGGCGGAATAACAAGTCGAATTCTAATTGCATTGTATTCCTTGCATCAAGTAAGCATGTCATAATGATCGTAAGTCTTCCAGGCATTTGACCTTGGAATGAAAATGGCGATTGCAAATCATATCGCGCACATATGAAATGTAGGAACGCATATTTATAAAGATGATATTTTTCAACACATATTTGTATAGTTTGCTGAAATACACAAATTGTGTCAAAACAGCAAGATATATAGTGAGCTAAGACGCATGATAATAATTTATCAAGTTTAATTCAAATTAGTGAATTATTGGCATGCAAACTAATACTAGGTTAACACTGGAAATATATTTTGAGTAAAACACATTATCTAAAATAACCCAGGATATAAGAAATGAACATTCCAAACTAGGATAATATGATTAATATATAACAGAGGACAAATAGAGGACGAAAGTCATTTTGATAAGTCATATTTATTATTCAAAACATGGATGGTTATATATTGGTAATATTTCAAAACAGTAATAGAATTGAAATAATTCTGACAAACACATCATATCATTGAAAAATATCACAATCATCAAACCAATGAGTTAATGATGTTGTAATTACGTTAGTACGTGTAGTTGCTTTGTACCTCGGAGTAATTCTGAAGTATTTAGTATATGTTAGGTATAATGTTCATATTTAGGCTGCTATAGAGAACAACATGTTCTAAGACTCTCTGAACTTTTTTTTATCCTGGATCAAGTTTAGAAATACAGTACAATGAGTTCACGAACAATATTCTATGCTTGTTTAAAACGTTACGTTTTTTAACTGTGTATCATCACACATATTTTGGTGTTGTTGTGAATTCCGATTTGAAAGCGATTATCTTGTTTTTATCTTGTCCGTCTGATTTTTTTTCTCTCTTATAAAATCCTTGTTTACGAGGAGTCGTATTCCTTTTTATTTCTCACGTTATGCTTTGGAGCTTTCATACAGTATCGTAAATAATGCTTGAATAGAGAGCTTTTCATGCTGCATAATAAACTTAAGATTTCTGCTTAATTGACAAGTAATCATAACATTGTGCAGATTTGTCGGTTTTTACCTGTCTCGATTTTTCTTTCAGGTATATCTGATTACATTAAGTACAGGTGTGTTGTCGGCACCGATATGCATCTCTTATCCTATATCACATTACAGTCAAGTCACATCGCAATGAGTAAAAAACCACATAAATATACGATATGTCCGGATTTCTGCCGAATTATCCGAATTAACATCAGCTTAACATTTCTGGAATGTTGTAAATTGACCACATTTATTTTCATGCTGTCTGTTGCCTTCTTACATGGGGTTGGTATTCATAACATAATTAAACGTACACAATCTTAGCGGTAATGATATTGAATGATTTTATCGGCAGAAATTGTGCGCTAAAATGCGATTACTCTAATTCGTTTACTTTAATCTGAAAAGTCGCGGTCAAAGGGTGAACATTCCATTGTTTATGTCCTAAGAAATAAATATTGGTGTAGTACATGACATTTTTGAAGTTTCTGCCTGATAATCACTGGTTATTGGATTTCAGTTAAGGAAACAGCTGAAAAATTTGAGAAAGTAGGTCACAGTGACCCAGTAGTTTTAAATTATTTATAAATCATTAATTATGACATTAAAATGTTAATATTTTTACTGAAAACTTTTTCAACGATATGATAGCTAGACTTTGATGTTTATCTCCTCAGGAGAATATTGGAAAGATTTTATTCAGGTGATAAGGCCCTTTCTTTACATCGTGTCATGGATATATATACAGATGTATAACTTTATGAAAAGAGTCTCTATTATGTCTCTATTTTGAATGTTTGCAACAGTATCTTGTTTAAAATACTTTTTGATATCTATTTAACCATATTGCTTGAAGAAACATCAGGGATATATGCATGTGGGATATCATTTTATGTATTAGCTGGGTGGCATAGTTATCTTACGGAGAATAAACAACAAACAGAACTGACCGCTAGTCTTCCCTCCTGCATTGTTAGTGTAATGATTTTCCATATGACACAGCTTTGTCGCATAAAACCATTTTATTCAGATTTTTGAAGTGTTGCAAATGATACTTATTAATAATTAATATACTGAATACAATTTGTATGAAGTCAATATGTCATGTTTTCAACATTTAGCATACAGAATCAACTGTGAGAGTGTATAATTACTAGTTTGTAATGACACGAACATATTCTTGAAAAAGAAACCTTATCTACAACATCTAAATACAAAATCTCCCATGAAGAGTTTGCTAATTATTTAATTTTGAACATAAGTGCACTAATCACTAACCATCCTAATCCAATCTTTTTTACCTGGACGAGTTATATAATTAAACCCAGTCTACAACATCGGGCGGAGTATGTAATAAAAACTTATGTGACACATAGTTTTCAGAGCTTAGCTACACCCATGATCATATTTAAGTCATGAACTGGTGAAGGTCGTTTTATGTCCATGTACTTTATCTTGATATTGAAAGTGATATTTTCTACGCGTGATCCTCATTTTACAAAGTAATTATTTTAAAACCGTCCACACAATTCATGGTACGACTGCGCTAGGTTCGTTGTGTATTCATTGCCTAGAGATAAGATAGAAATAAGTCACTTAAGAGAGATATTTAAAAGCGATCCCTCGTAATACATTTCATGTAGAAAGGATACTTGTGTATGGATGTCATGCATATATTCAAAATTAAAGGCTGGAAAAAACGGACGTCATATTTATCACATCATTTGAATCATTAGAAAATTCGCTTATTCATTTTTTCTGTCATGAACAACCAAAAACACGTTTATAATTTTAACAGATTGACAGCAGGAAGCGCCATATGCTTCTTGGTGTTTTCCTTATCAATATCAAATAAACGATTATGAACAATGTTCAAATAATAAAAGAATAACACTGATATAGTAATGCATCTGTTTTATAAGAAAGACTAGGCCTGTTTTTAGAATGGTTAATTGGAAAAACGGAATTGATGATGATAAATCGTTATTTATTTTGAATTGACAATACAGGTAACAAGGAAGTTAAAATATTTTTACTGCTATGGCATTAATCTTAATACGCAGGACGGACTTTCATGATATAAGCGTAGGAGTTGGCTACAGACTATTAACACTCAGACAGATAACTACACCATTATTTTAGGTTAAAAATAGCGTCATTATCAGAAATGATTACGTGATACTCGCAATCAAGTGACGTATCAAGTTTGGTTTAGTTTGATTGGTTCAGCGTCCTTTTAACATGTAGTTGCTACTGGAGCCATTATGCGCCTACCTGGTTGATAAAATTAGTCCTATATGCTATTTTTCATTTTAGATAGAAAGGGAATTATGGAAAATTACATCCTCGTGTGACCGACATTTTGTGGGAATTGCTTCACTCCTTTTACTCACATATGCAAAGTAGATGATTATATAATAAACCCTTGCTACAATAAAGACTTCACATCGCCGTTTCCCCTACAGAATGGACAGACAAAGGTAGCAGTACGGTATGCAGCCAGCCTTTGTGTTCAATTTCTATTTATAAACTTGTTTTTATGTAGCCTTGTTCGTATGTAAACACGCGTGGATATTATATAATGTCACTATCCGCTATGGAACAAGCCTGCTTTGTCATTCTCTGGTCTGACTTAGAAAAACGGCATGGTAGGCGGCACTCCCCAGAAATCGGTCGACCAATTAAGGAAAAACATAACGCATACAAGTAAAAACTGTAATTAAAACATGTATTAATGCTGATTGGTTTTAAAGTGGTCAATTTGTAATAGTAATTTTAAGGAGTTCACCTCTGAGAAGTCAAAATTTTCTTGTATTAAACTTTTTATCTCATATAGATTTTTGGAAGTGCAGACCATAGAAGTAAATGGAAGAAACACACATGCGCGTGTGCTTGATTTGGACAGGAACATATATACATATATATATATATGTTTCTGATTTGGAGCTAGTGTCACTCAAAAATACCTATTATTGGCAAATTATTGTTTATGGGAATTTTGCCGTTTTGACTATATATATACACTATATTATAGCAATAATTTCCTAATATGGTATTTGTTATGTATGGATGTTTGCAGAATTTATTTTCATTTTCCAGTGGTCATCTTTAAAAATATACCAGTTTTGATAAATAAGACTATATTTTTCTCAGAATAACAACTTATGCTACCTTTACCCCTTTTGAGCTGCAAAATGCACCATTTTCAGCCATTTTTGTAAAAGTTAACCCATTACAGAAAAATTTCTGGTATTAAACTTTTGGAAATATTTTGCATATCAATCAGTAAAAAGTTGCTCTTTTTAATCAGGCAGAAAAAATTGGGTACGTGTGCTTTATTTTTGCCCTATTTAGATATACGTTTTCAATAAATGTTTTCCATATTACCATTGAATGTAAAGATGTGACAAAGGTTATCATTTAACACATTAATTCTTACTATTTTAATTACTACAAACCTAGCAATGATTTACAACAAATAAAATAGATAGAGCTAAAAATGCTATCCAAGTGATTTAAGTAAAAACAATTGAAGTGAAAAATGATAAAACTTTGGCACTACTCAAAGCTTAAAAAGATACATTTTCAATATGTACGCCAAATAGATAATTTCTTAAAATCTCCGTATAAAAAATCTACTAAAAATAATAATGTAATATTTTTATAAAACTTGCAAATGACAACTAAAGATATTGATAAATTTTTGAAAATCTCATTGCATCTTTGATCTATGTCGAAACGAGACTTCAACGGGACTGAAACCTCAGAAGTGTGCATCCTTAAGTGTTTGCCAATTTTCACCATAAAGTAAATCATTTATCGGCGAGATTAATTTACAAAAGCGAGGTTTACGACTTTCCGTTTTTAGAAGTGATAATCTAGATTTTAAGTACAAGTTGCATACCAGCTTTCAAAATCATTAAACATTGTTGCTCCTTAGTGATGTTAAAGGTTACGCGACAGAGAAATAGCATTACAGTAAGTAAACTTTCTTTCGCTCTTTCGCGGATACTATATTTAGTGATTCCCATTTGAACACGGGCCCGGAGAGATTAAATTTTCTAAACACCTTCCAATATATGCAAGCTAGGTATTGGTGGCGGAGATTGTCATTTACGAATTGACATTGCAAAAAACGCGCACGAAAGAATGTGGGTAATGAATTTAAAAAAAAGCATCCCATTTGTTAGGGCCTCCAAGCATTGTAGTGGATAATTTCAATAGTTTAATTTGAATGTGGTATACTGTCCTAGTTCCTGAGCCCATTTTGCAGACAGCACATGTAGAGTCCACGTGATAGTTTTTATATTGTAGACCTATTGTGATATTATTATCCAGACAACTCAAGCCGGCTCTTAAACTAGTCGTCATCTTAATCGTCACTTCACACATCGACCAACAATACAACGAAGGCAGGTAATCCTAGCTCATAGCGAAAATTGTGGTTGTAATAATAAATCTCTATTCAGTCATAGACAGTTGACCGAGGCCTTCCATCGAGTTCAATTGGGTATCTCCAGCTTGGGACGTAGATTTGAGATAATAGATTAATATGGATTTATACACACTAACTAACGACGCTTAATTCTAAACCTCACGGAAAGTCTAAAGCAGTTGTCGACCCTAAAAATTTGCAATTTTATTTGTCGACTTCCTATTGGTAGAATAAATAAAAGCCAGGAAGTCTACCGGTAATACATGATATTGATACACTTTCAAGGAGGAGAAATGTAAACCAAATTTGTAGTTCGCAAAAATAACACGCTTTACGGTATTATTTTACATTAATATAGTGAAATATGAAGATCGCTGTTCTGATGCTGCTTCGTTATTTGTAGACACTATGGCTAAATTTGTCGACAATATGGTGTTATTTTTCGAAGTGTTAAATATGATGCTTTTAAGGTACCGCACGTGACGTAATTTGTCATGAAACATGCAATTTTGACTGCTAAATGTTTTGAACATTCTGGGCCCGGGGCCCGGTTATTAAACGATTCTAAACTTCATCAATTAATTAGTGAAATTTCTATTTCTTATTTGCTGCATAACCTGTGATTAAAATCTTAAAATGAGCATGTATGTGAAGAATGGAATAATTTATAATTCTATAATGTTTTGTCAAGTTTGTTCTTTCAAGATATTATTATTTCCTGATTTTTCTGATTTACACATCATTTCTTTAACTGTGCTGAGCCTAATTATCTTTTGAACAACTGAATCCAGGCATTGTTTTGGACATTATAAGGCCTATATACTTATAGTCTGATGCCGCTGTGACGTTTTTTTTTATCTTAATGACGTCGAGATGCGATATCGTTGATACTGTAGTGTTAATTGGTAATGCATTGTTTAGAATACTAATGTATTGTAATCTAACTCTCTGGTGGTTTTTGCTGATCTAAAAGTGACATTTAAAAACATATGGATGCATTCTCTTGACATCTATTGACTCTGTTGTATACCGGTAATCTAAAAATAATGTGATCTACTAAAGAAATAATGGGATTTTTTTATTATTATTTTGTATTTTTAAACATTGAGGTTGATATTTGCTTATGCTTTATGATTTTGTTGATAAAATATGTTAAAATTTTGACTATTTGACAAACTTTTCCCTTTTTTTGCAATTGCAGGCTAGTTTCCAATATTTTAATAGAAAAAAATGTGGAACAGGTACCCGTTTAAGCACAGTAATTATGTATATATTGCTTGGTGGGCGTAATCAGAATTTCTTTTCATGATGTCAGTTTGTATGAACAAAAGAGGTCGTCAAGCTTGTGGACATTGTTGTTGTAAGTCAGGCGTATTACTTCCCTACAACACATTCTGCCTTGCATCAATGAGTCACTTAGACAGGACAGCGAACCGAGAGAGTTAATTGATCATAAATCATCAATTATATGTAAAAATCGGTGAATTGGGAGTTTGTTGGCCCTAATCCTGCACTAAAGAAAGTGTCCTACAAATATTTTCAGATTTTCTGTAAGAGCTTTTAATTTATATCTTATGACTACACCCACTTGCTGTTCTGATTAGCTATTTGTTGTTTTCTGCATAAATTGTACAAATATTTTCATTTTTTTTTAAATTTTTATCCTGCAACTTCCGCACATACTGGCGGATAACTACTGCCAGTGCTTCATTCGTCAATACGGATAAAGCATCGTCATCTCGGCTTTCCTAAGTCTCACACCAAACTAAACCTTGTATTGTAAGATACTAACCATGTATTCTCTATGTATATGCGACTGTTTGTATACTCTTTGTAGATTTTTACATGCCGTCATTCTACTGTAATCCAACTTCATTTCGCGATGACACAATTTCGCATTTTCATACCTAAAGACAGTTTATCTTCGTGATTCAAAGTTAAATGCTCTTTGTACATGTGGTCGAAGCCTGTTCTTGGCGATCCTCGAAAAACGCAAAATTGAATCGCACGCGAAAACGAGCTGGTTTACAGTTTCCAGTAATATAGATTTTAAAATGTGTAGTTATAAATGTAAAAATATTTTTTTTGTCTTTTGTTTGTCCGGGTTTCCTTGGAAACATTGTCGCACATCCTGTTGGTTTTATGATTCCTTTGTTTTCTTACATTCCTGTAAGGAAATATATATGTAGGCCATGATCGTGTTACATTTTCCCGCCGTTTTGTTCTTATCAGGGATGATAATATTTTTATTCAAAACGCATGCTCAAATTATTGAAATAAGATGCTCCCTTCTTTTTTTGTTTATGTTTAAAAAATGACGTTAATACACCTATTATTATCTAATTCTCAGCATAACTTTGGTAATTATTGCCAAATTGATATTCTGCATTTGTATATTACAGAGTTATATGCCCTTGCGGGTAAATACATGTATTATTGTGATTGCCAGCATAACGTCATACTTTTCAGAGAAAACGACGTGAGTTTCGCTCAGAAACTAATGGCGTCACAATGGTACCCATCCGCGAGGGAGCTAACTTTTAAAACATATGTAAAGATGAAATATTATGCTGTTCATCACATATCCCCTGCCTTCAAATCATCATAATGGGATAACACTGAGATAATGTTCTTCCTGATTTCTCTGAAAACCTTTTGCGTCGCGTATCGATACAATCTAACAATCTGAATAACTATGTAGGTCAGCAATTCGTGATCATAAATGTGCCTATTGTCGCCGATGCTCACACGATGGTAAGATGAAGAAGACACGAATTGCCAAGATCTCGCGATTGCCTTACGAAGGGCAAGATGAATTCAACACGAAAATGAACCTTCGTATGGTGTTCGGGCAATTTTTTGGCATGCCAAAGATTTTAGGGTCACTCACGAAGTTACTGCCGAAGCATGAGAACGTTCCTCGGCGATCGAATGGTTCGATGTACTCACGATCAGCGCCGAATTTGGAAATTTTATTTTTCGTGTGTCCATCCTATGTCAACTTGGGGACAGTGTGACGCCAGCATATCCAATGTACTTTCTGATTTCTCTGAAAACCTTTTGTTGCGTATTGCTACAATCTAACCATCTGAATTACTATGTAGGTCATCAATGCTATTAATTAGGTATTACAATAGCTCTTACAGAAAGGAGTCTATTTATGTGCAGTGATTCGCGATTCGGTTCAGTCATCAAACGTATCTTAAGTTGTCCTTAGTACCGACTTTAAACTATAAGTAGGTCATAACAGGTGATAAAATCTTAGCAAAAAATCGGTAATCTAAACCGTACAATTGTAGCAAAGGCATACCTAGGTTTGTTAAGTGTTAATGTAAAAAACTCGCATTGGATATACGGCCTTAAAGATAGACTGCTAGAAAGGAGAAAAGATTAACGAGTATTTCTCTGTAGACTGTAGCATCATACCAATGTGGAACAGCATTCATCATTATGTGAATTCAAATTATTATACGGAAAGACCATGTGCGAGCGAAGTTTAAAACCGAGCTTAAGGACATTTCTGTTTGCCCAAGCTGGTAAGCCACATCACAAATCCTTCCTATTGTAATATAACGGGAATAGTGTAGGATTGTTAGGTACCAGATAAAAAAACATCCACCTTTAATATTTTTACTTGATCGTTTTGGACAAATATAGATAACTTACCAGTACTACAAATGTAATGGAAACAAAACGATAGGTAGTGTATGCTCCGCTACCAACAGGGCATACACAATAATTATCATTTGGACAAAAATGGATGGCTTATCGTGTATATATGTCTGTATGTGTCTAAAACACATATTAAATACTTTAGTTTGCTTTACTTGTCGGCACAGTCATATAGGATATAATATCATGTATGTTTTCGGAAAGCAAAAATATTATTTTAAATTTTTTATTATTATATTAAATGGATATTTATTCTGAAATAAAATAAGAAACTCTAAAATTTTAAAAACCAAAATTTTCAATGATGTTGATTGAGTAAAAACTAAATTTTGTTAACGGGAACAAATTTTTGTGTTGCACCTTTAAAAGGTGCAAACAGATTGTCTGGTAATTCTACAATACTAAGATTATACAAAACTACAGTTTCGCTTAATTATATTACCAAATACTACACCCGGTACCTGTTTAACAGGTAAGGGACTAGCCAGCCGGCTGGTCGGTACATTGGGTACAGCATTTTCACTATGACGTTGTATATATATACAGGTCTGTTACGCCTAGTGAATATTAATACGCTGTTCTGTCATACTCACTGAAGTGTTACCTACTATATAGCCGGCACCTTATTAAAACTTATATACTGGGTCACACATATGTTTGTGGGTGGTGATATTTCTGCCTGGATTTGCAGATAATTGTTTAAAACAGCATATTCTCCCGAAGTGGCAACATACCTCTGATTCCTGTAGTGCAACCTCGTGCGTCTTGTGTTTTCACTTGTCCCGATGGTGTAATACGACATCTGCACCAGCAGTGAGCGGCTATTGACAGGTGAGATAACATGCATATATTTACACGTGCTTTATAGATATCAAATAACTTGTACGCATGTGACATTTGACAAAAACAGGATAAATAAATTCAATTTATAGTTGAAATCTCTACATTAAATTTTGCTTGGTAATCACACCTTGCAGAAATAAACATATGCGGTGGTTTTTTTCGGCGTAACTAGATATATTTGTCAAAATGATACATTACTAATAAGTACATATATATTTTTATGTTGAGTGAAACATTTATTTTGTTTTACAAATGAGCCATGCTCTAAATACATTGGACGTTTATATAAACTATTCAGTTACTTGATGAGCTTTACAAATGACCATGGGGAAACTGTCAACCACAGTGGACAATGGCGAAGTGGTGAAAAGGTCTAATCGTGTTGGTAGAAGCTCATACAAAGAGTAAACTTTTCACATCTGTTGTGAATAGAAAGTATTCAGATCTACGTAATTGAATGAATTGTAGCAAAATTTTCAAAGTTTGTTATGTTAAACTATCGAATGGTTCGTAATAACACCTTTACTCTAGGTTTAATGGACGGAATTTAGATTTTTTATTGCAGATCTGATACAAATGTCAGATTTATACATATGTATATAAGGCAATTTTAACAATAGTCAATACATTGATAGCCGTGCAGTCATTATAAAAGTTTTTGCATCACAGTTGATAAAAGTCTAAAATTTCAGAATTTTCGGAGCTATGGATAGGGACGACAAAATATATCTGGGATGAGGTCTATATTCGGCAGCCTGTTGATTGGATACAGGGAAGATGTTATACTGGAATCTCATCGTGTCAGGTCAGTACAACTAAAGGCTAACAGACGGATTATCCTTAACACTGAATCCATATACCACCGTACTAAGTAGGAAAAACACAGTTAGTCAACATTACGTGATAATGGGTGCCATAAACTTATGTAATCGCCGGTATCAAGTGGCGTAAGGCTTTCTATTATCAAGTGGCGTCAGGCTTTCTATTATCAAGTGGCGTCAGGCTTTCTGTTATCAAGTGGCGTAAAGCTTTCTGTTATCAAGTGGCGTAAGGCTTTCTATTATCAAGAGGCGTAAAGCTTTCTGTTATCAAGTGGCGTAAAGCTTTCTATTATCAAGTGGCGTAAAGCTTTCTGTTATCAAGTGGCGTAAGGCTTTCTATTATCATGGGCGTAAGGCTTTCTATTATCAAGTGACGTAAGGCTTTCTATTATCAAGTGGCGTAAGGCTTTCTATTATCAAGTGGCGTAAAGCTTTCTATTATCAAGTGGCGTAAGGCTTTCTGTTATCAAGTGGCGTAAGGCTTTCTATTATCAAGTGGCGTAAGGCTTTCTATTATCAAGTGGCGTAAGGCTTTCTATTATCAAGTGGCGTAAAGCTTTCTGTTATCAAGTGGCGTAAGGCTTTCTATTATCAAGTGGCGTAAGGCTTTCTATTATCAAGTGGCGTAAGGCGTTCTATTATCAAGTGGCGTAAGGCTTTCTATTATCAAGTGGCGTAAGGCTTTCTATTATCAAGTGTCGTAAGGCTTTCTATTATCAAGTGGCGTAAGGCTTTCTATCAACGATAAAGAGAACAAATATTGTATTAGTTGTCTGTAATTACTCCCAAAACTCTCGCTTTCTTTACGTATAACCCTTTAATATAATTCGTCTTACTTATTTTTTTGTATTCAGAATTAAATTTTATTTCATAATTAATCAAAGATAAAGAAAAACTAGTTTTTTTAATAAATCACACAATGCTTAGTATTCATAATGTATAACCCTTTCATATAACGTCTCTTAATTTATTGTATTTTTTTCTGAATCATAGTTTTTTTTGTGTTTTCAATAATTAATTGTAATTTCGTTAAAATGATTAAGTTGATATTTTTTTTATAAATATACCATTACTTTTTCACGTTTTCCTTAAACAAATTCAAATAGTGTGATAATAAAAAATGCAAGATATGATATAATTTAAAACATATAAACGATATTTGATATTTTCTGTTATCTATCGCATTGTAATACTTGTAATGATAATGTCGTAGTCTTTAGTACTCCAGCTTCCTGGATCCAACATAATAAACATCTAGTTGTATGTTTGGCAATTGAGGTCATGAACTTGTCATAGTACTTGAAGTATTATTTAAATAAAACTTGAACTAGTTTATTTACACTTAGAATAGTATAAATCCAAGATCATAGTAAGCATATAGTTTATCTATCTTGCATTATTTAGTTTGTAAAAGAAAATTGACGACAGAATTGTTTGATTTTTATCGATTGAAAACTTATCCGATATATGTAGCCCATTTACTGTTGTACTACAATCACGGGAAAAGTACATACTTCTATTGACCAGACACTGACCACTCTCCTTTATGTGACAATGCCACACTATGAAAGGGTGTCTATACCTAGTTATATAAAAGGTGATGACCGGTTTTAAATAAGTGTTAAGATTTGAGACCCATATAATATTTTCAGTCTATTGACCGTGTGGCGGTGATGATTCATTTTCAACAAAACCTAAGTACGTTATTAGAAATCTCGTTCATATGAATACGTCGTCAAACTCATTTAGTCTCCTAATTGTTCGAGGTGTTGTTATACGTGCACCTGCATTAGTAGTAGAGAACTGATATTTGTTAGTCAAGAAAACTTTATAATTATTAAAAAATATCGTTTATATAAAACTGAAAATTGAAGCAAACTATAGCATTGTGCACTGACTGATGTTAAGGTAGCAACATTGCATTATTGAACATTAAAGATGATGCACCATCGGCTGACACATGGAATTAATTACTTACATTAAGACGATAATGTGCATTAACCGAGGTCTATTTTAAATACCTATATACAAAAGATATGAATTATTTTGATTTTTGCGTATGTAAAACATTAAAGCAGAATGCAAATTAATTTCTTCGGGATGCAATTGATTTTATGTATCTTTTTGGTTTTAAAGTTAGATAAGAAAATCAGACTTTTCATGGATGGTAAATGTGCCAAATATGTAGGTATCGAAAATCAAGCATGCATTTCCTTGATTTTAATGTGTAAAATCACTATTTGGCGTCGGTGTGGAAACTTTAATTATCAGACTAGTAATTAAGGTCTTCTTGTCAATTGGTGATCTTCACAATGCAAAATAAAGCTAAACAACAAAATCGCATATGGACAAAGAAAGACAGCAAAGTCATATGGTTACTTATCATCACGTTTTTTAAAACAAGAAAAAGCATATTTTAGTCCTCATGTGTGTGTATCCTTGTCATCAGGTTCAGAAGGTCATCTGTTATACAGAGTAAATACAATCTCAGCATGCTATACGATAGGTTTATAGGACCACTATCCCTATATTTATGTGATGACCCCGTCACAAGTGCATCGTGTAAATCGCCCTCCCTATTATGTAGAAATATAAATCGGTCGTTCGGACTATTACAGACGCAATTTTCACTTTTAAAACAGGTTTAATTTGTTTCTGTAATCTAGATTGAATTTCTCCTTTAGTTGTGGGTTTGTCTACCAAAGGCTGGGTGCATGGTTTAAAAGACTAGATCGTGCTCCTCTGACATTTACTAGCTCTCAGTATATGTTTAGTACAACTTCTAAAGTTTACTGTATGAGTAGTAGAATTACAAATGTCTGTCCATCACAATGTTCGTAGATCGTGCCTAATGTAATTGTGTTCACACCCAAGCCTAATTCTCTCACATTTCGTTGTGTATCCGTTAGGCCGTAATAACGTGAAATGCCAAAGATCATGTCCTCACTACGTAAAATGTCGAAAAACCTATTCTGTTAAAACCATTCAACAATGGAATATATATTCGTAAATGAAAAATACATGCGATGGATTATTGACAAACGTTCAGTGAGAATTAAGTATCTTTATCACCATTCATATCTGTTGTTCAACCTTAGATTAAAACTTTACCCAACATTGTAGTCTAATGACAAAGAATTGTAAAAGGTATTTCGTTCACTTTCATTGGTAATTTTCAATGATTAAACATGATATAATTAGTATTGTACTTGGTAAGTTTTGAAAAAATAGCTGACTCGACAAAAATGAAATAGTATAAATAATAAATGATCAGATAGAAAAAAATGAAAATACAGAGACAATCACCATATGTCAATTTATTTTGCTTTGCAACTATTATTTTCAAGGTTGGCTATGACAGTAAATAATTATACATGTATATAAATAAACAGGTTTTTTCATTTCAAACTATATGCGAAACAGAATGATGCATTATTTCATTTCAGAAATATTTTATTAACAATACAATTATACATAAATACAGAATATCTATATACATTATATTGTCAAAAGAATAAGACAACAGGCATATTGCCTATATTAGTCTTCTTCTGTTACTTCCGGTTAGACTTGAAAGAAATATGGTATGTTTCACTCTATTACAAAAACATGGCATTACGTGTTTGGTATCGAACTCAGGAAAAAGGGATTTATGTTCATCGTGTAATTAAATGGACGTTGCATTATAATTAAAAGGATAATTTCTACTCAAAAAAAAAAAATTCTTAGCAAGCAAATGAAGTTGGTACATGTAATTTATAGAGTGAAGATATGCATTATCTTATTGTTTTATGTGTTCGACACATGTTACGTGACTGTATGTAAAATGTGTTGACGTGACTGTTGTTCCCTGTAGATTCACATCTGTAACGACTGTACTATCAAAAGAATCTTTCAGCACGTAACATTCGCTTGTGTACCTCACAGGCAGCAAGTGATTCAGTTAATCAAACTAATGTCAATCGTCAGTCTTTTCCGCTTGACCTGGCATGACTTTCAAATTAAAATATAATTTATTTCTTTTCTTATCGAATATCTTCTCATAACCATATATGTGATGTCACAAGCCTTTCACCGTCTTGTCATTTGTCAAGAATAGTTAGCTTAATATCTTGAAAAAATATAATTTGGAAGTTATTCTGTTGTTATGTATGGTATTCTCAGCTATTCAAGTAGAAACAAAATGTACGCTTGGTCTTCCTAGAATGTGTCATCGTTGATCTTATTAAACACATCCATCTTAAGTCATAAATCTTTACTCTGATCGCAAGATAAACATTTCCAAATGAATTTACTGATAACCACAGTTGTCAGGTTGATCAACAACAAGAAAATAGGTCAACGAAATCATTAAAGAAAACATTATAAAACTAATGAAGAAACTGTGTTCTGAGGCGTTAAGTTAATGGGTCAAGTGAAAGTTATAATGTTTAATGAGAAAAATCCATTAATAGTTCTCTAGAGAAACAAGGAAAAAATAGAAGCACTTCATAAATCATATTTCAAGTATCATAAATTAGCTCTATATCCTTAGTATACTCGACTATAAGTAATCTATAACTAAGAAGTTAGAGAATATGTCTCGACCGTCGGACAACACTTTCATAGCCAATAGAAGGCAGCTTATTTGTCCTTTCTTGACTTTACAGATCCATGATGCCCGACATGTCATCACTTGTATTCCACCTATTGGTTATGAGTTCGAAACTCATGTGTCGCGCATTGACCGTAGATTATTTCTCCCTGTACAATCACCAACAAAGTTTTTTGTATTTCCTGTTAGACTGGTCTGAAGAGTTTCTTTCTAAATGAGGATAACTTCTATGAAACATCTGGCTCCAGGATCATCAAACAATCTTAGGCTTAGGTTTAGGTTAAGCCAATCAAAAATGACGTAATTAGCTAAGTCTAATTAAAGATCGTTGTTTAGTGATCTTAGGGCTAGGTCTTTTCTCCATATATTAGTTATTTTTATTGGCCTCAGATACTCGCTCAGTGGACGATATTTTTTGAAAGCATGAAGTACATTGTGAGGAAGGAATAATGTTAAGCATGTGAGCTTAAAGGATAATCAGTCAAGCATAAATTAGATAGATCGCTATGTATCCAAATAGGTTTTCTTCTTTTTCAATTATTTGAATTACACCTAAAGAAAAGCTGATGTCTGAGTGGGCTCTTTATGAGGTATTTGTACTTAAATGACCACTAGGTTCTGTCCTGTATAAACTACACGCTGGACAAGCGCTATATATACGTTCACACAGCCGTAGGATTGGATTATATATATAATATTGCTTGTTTAACTTGTTTCACATTTTGATAATAGAAACATTAATCTGAAAACGCTCGGGAAGTTTTACAATCACAACTTTTGATAGAAATCTCCACAGGAGCTGTTTTCAGTTGACCAACATTTAAATAGGATAAACATCGACACAGGAACGAAAATTTAATTCAAATTCAATGTTGAGTTCAATGCGAATGATAGAATTGTATCAATAAAATGCGTTTCACTGTTTACTCCAATTTTAAAATAATTCATCTTTTCCGTAAGAATACTTATATTCTGCTTTATTAGCGGCACTTGTCAAAATCTCAATAACATTTGTTACGTCGTACTATCGACGTCTCTGCATATTACAGAGTTATCTTCCTTGCGAAAAGGTATCCATTTTGATGTCACTATTTTTGTGAACGTCATTTTCTTTGAAAAGTATGAGGTAACGCTCAGAAACTAATGACGTCACAATAAATACTGCAAGTGCCGTTGACTTTATGATATCCAAATGCAGAACACATTTTCTGTGGATATCGTGATTGGTCGCATTCTTTGTATTCATTAATCCTCAAATCTTCAAAATACTTATCTTCATTTGAGCGATATAAATTAAGCAATATCAGCTGTCAGAGTGGCCTAACAACGACCTCTGCTCTTATCGAAAAATGATTGTTATTTTTATATTTCACATCTGGAGATGTATGTGGTTTTAAATGACCGTGCTGCTCTCTTCCTATATCATTAAAAGTACATTATTAATAGCTATTTTTCCGGATCAGCTAATAGTAGATCTTTATAATGGTAAGAATATCATTTTAAGTCCATTTCAATGTTCTGGTGTATGATGCGTTAAGAGGAAGGCTGTGTAAACACATTAACCTGTCAATGTGGAGCTCCACTTACTTGTTTATGGACATGTAATTTGCCATCTTACACACTTTCCACTATATTTACTATAATAGTCTATTTTAATTCAATCTTGAAACGTTGCCCAACGTCTGGTCCCGATTTCTTGAAAGAAGCTTAATTAAAAAATATGCTTAAGTCAAAAAACCATTACGTACTTACATAAGTGAGTGACTTAAGTTGGTTTTTTCTTATCAAGGCTCGCTATAAAAAGGCTAGCCTTACCTGGATATAACATCTGTAAGAGGGAAGAAGCCCGGTATAACTAGGCTAGTATCATCTGGTTATAACACCCGTAAGGGGGAACAAGCTCAGCTATAACGGTGCTACCTAACCTGGTTATATCATCCTAAAGAGGGAACAATCCCCGGTATAGCTGCTAGCCTAACCTGGTTATAACATCCTTGAGAATGAACAAGCCTGGGTATAAACAGGGTAGACTAACCTGGTTATAACATCCTTAATACGGAACAAATCTCGCTGTACCTAGGCTAGACTAACCTGGTTATAACATCCTTAATACGGAACAAATCTCGCTGTACCTAGGCTAGACTAACCTGGTTATAACATCCTTAATACGGAATAAATCTCGCTATAACTAGGCTAGACTAACCTGGTTATAACATCCTTAATACGGAATAAATCTCGCTATAACTAGGCTAGACTAAACTGGTTATAACATCCTTAATACGGAATAAATCTCGCTATACCTAGGCCAGACTAACCTGGTTATAACATCCTTAATACGGAACAAGCCGCGCAATAACTATACTGGTCTAACCTGGGTATATCATTCTTATGATGGAACAAGACCCGCTGTAAGAAGGAAGTATTACCTGGTTATCTCATCCTTAAGATGTGACAAACTTTGCTATATCTATACTAGCCTAATTTGGCTATAGCACCCTTTACAGGGATCAAGTCTCGCTATAACTAAGCTAGCCTAACCTATATCATCCGTAAGGTAAATAACTGGTAAACATTCTTTGAAGTACTTATGTCTATGGGGAATTCTGTATCACCACACAATCCTAATACCAGGGACTTAACTACAGATTATAACACTTCAGCTGAATATACTAAACAACAATACCGCATGGCCTAGTATGTGGACTTTCATCTACATTGTTAACACATATCTATATCTGTATCACTATCGTCGACGATATCATACGAGTTAAGATGGTAGTGTTGTATATCTCTTATGTATACATGCATATTTCATGTTACGATGCGTTATCCGATTCAGGCATTTTAAGATTTTCAGACAAGTAATTGTTAAGTTGTTTTACAAGATTCAGCTTTATAGCCTTATTAGTGTGGCTTGTTGGATACTTGAACAAACTTAAAAAAAATTGTGTAAATAACTTGGATATATGAGTCAATGCCATGCCATGATGTATTGCTGCTGGTTTTATCCGACACTTATCTCATTTATAAAGGCGTTGTGGTACTGGTTATATATGTCAAATTCGTCTTATTTATCCCCGAGAGCAATGAGCATTTTCAGGAATCCCCCACGCTGTACGTAATTGTTATTGATGTCGCGCACGGTCAAATATACTTCTTACAACTCCATAATGAGGTCGGCATGGGTCGTGCATGTGTAATGTAATTATAGCTTATGCCACATCTTAATGTTTATGACACAACAGTAGTAGTTTTAAACTGTTTAAACAGACTATCCAAACACATCCGAAGTCACGATTTATCATTAAAACGTATGATCAAATATCAACTAATAAAGCAGTTTGTAATTTCAAACAATTGCACGAAATCACGAAATACCGCACTGCATCTGAAAGTATATAATGATCGTCCCGTCAACGATCAAGGTTATCTAGTGACGGCATTGATCGTATGTGAGGTGCATAAGTGTTTATAAGTGTTAGGACTGTAAGGCATTTGGGGCACTGTTGTATGTAAATTTTGTCCTTTCTTGATGTCAGGATTAATTTTGTACATGCCACTGGAAGGTATAACCTAACCAAAGACATAATGATATATTTACACAATAGAAGCAAATGTTTGGATTATCTTACATCATTTGAGGTCAATCAAACGAACTTTCCCCATTTCTTATTTTACATCGTAATGTGGACACCAGTGGCATTAAACCCTTTATCATTTGCTACTTATTTAGATGCCAGTTAGGTGAACTCTTCACTATTGCTATATGTATTTGGAAAATAATACAAAGTGCAATAACATATACGTGTACTTGCTTTTTTCGTGATTCTCTGTCATTTTCTCCATTTTGTACCTAAAATGGCCTTATAAGTAATAACAACTACATGAGACACAGCATGGATATAACTCTGTCTCCCAAAACACATTGTGTCCTACCCCAAACCTGATTTTTTTTTACATATGCAGAACCTAACGCACGATGTCCTTACACGTTGATGGGGGTTCTTTAAATCAAAACGTTGATGAGGGTTCATTAAATCAAAATACAGTCCTGATTCTGTATGACTTTGTATCTTTAAGTTTTTTTTGTTTCAGGTTTGATTTTCGTTCTGACCGTATCCCGTGTTTTTGGCTGTGAACACCAGATTTTCGTAGAGAAGGGCAGTTCTGTCTCGATTTTCTCTCCCGGGTATAATCAAGGAGGGTACCAAGTTGACCTCCACTGCAGATGGAATATATCTACTACCACTAATGTAAGTTATCTATAATATATACAACATAAGTGCAACGTTAAGAATAGATATACACTTTTATCAAATATCTTTTTAGAAAGATAAATGAACGTGATAATCTACTTAAATATTTTGTACTCTATTATATAGAAGTTCCACAACATGTGACTGTTGTTTATCATATTTATCATACTCGAGTTAAAAATTTGAAAATTAACTAACGAGGCAGGTTAAATAAGAGTTACACGTTGGAGAACTTGTTTATCTCCTTACTTTAACTTTATTTCCCGCTTATATTCGGGGAAACGTATCACCCACCATACACTGTTTCATAATATCATTCCGCCATAAAATGTTGGGCCTAAATAACTTTGAATAAACAACTACCTGTTATATTGAATACAATACTTTTTGAAAGAAAATGCGCCGTGAAAAATATTCCGTAGATGAAAGCCAATCGGTATCAAGAGAGGCAGGGATTGACCAATCAGAGACGCTGTAGGTGAACGATAACCAACTGCTATGGAATTTATCACATGATTTTCCATTATGAAACATGCGTAGGTGTAGGATAAAATGTTTTCAAAATGATGACATTTAAAAATGATAAGCATATACACATTATTAATTCGTCTCATTAAAAGGATGGACAATTATAATTTTTCAGAATTTTAAGAGACACAATGTGTTATAAGTAGGTTTTTCTTTAAAACTGACATTGATTTATGCATAGATATATGATTGCTTGTATTTTTATTGATATCGACAATGTCAGTCAATTTAACGGCGGAATACTAAGTTTTGATAAGCAAGGAACCCAATGGGCAAAATGTCCTAGCAAAACTCTTCACTTTGTTGTTCTCAAACAGTCCTTGTTAATTATGAAATCCAAAATATGAAATTTGCGATAACTATACAGAAAGAAAGATTTACATAACTTACTGTAGAATTTTAAGACAATTTCAGTATTGTTTGTCTTACATACACCTGCAATCAACGATGCCAGAAAAAACTGGAAAGTAAAAACGTTCATGCGCAATATTCTTGAATGACAGTACACATGGAAATCGCCATCTTCTCGGGAACAATGCGTTTATAATATATAGAATTTCCAGGAAATCCTATTTATGGAGAGAAAAATTATAATAAATGGCGTACGTCTTAGCTCGTCATCAACCTGTTTTAACTCCGTCATACAGCGACACCTGATAATAATCTCAGGTTAGATCGGAGTAACAATATCCAGGTGATAAGTATCACACACAATTATACAACTGAGAATACATTCAAGGCAGCGCTTTATTGAAACTCTTTATAATGGGAGATGTGCCCTACCCGGAAAACATAAAGAAATCTCTACTCAACGTCCCGTATCCCTCGTGATATGGCGTTCTCATCCAATCAGAGATCGTTGCGTAATCCATGTATTACACACAAAAAACCGCTAATTATCTGCCATATATCTAGTTTGAGCACAATAGAACACTATTTCCGTGTAATTTATAGGACAGCCTGACAAGTTGTATGGATTTTACATGTTTATTGTAAATGACTAACTTAAAATAGATAGAGTGCATTGTTGTGAGTTGGCTGTTTTGAATGAGTGGAAGGACATCCGCGATATCAGATTTCTATTACTGACATCAAACTTGCTTGGCTGCGACATAGACCGCCCCAAAAAATTAAAAACAAAATTTAAAAAGTAGGTCGGCTGCATGTAAAGTAAATCAACCAATGAAGTTGTAGAACTCCTCTAAATGCTGTGTAAACTGTGCATGGGAAACTATATATACGTCATATAATAAAAATACATTTGAAGATGCTCCACCGTCGACACACCATAAACGATATTCATCAATTTAACAAAATTTGTGTTTAATCGTGTATATATATATATCGTATATGTCTAATTAACATAAGAAACAATAGGAAATGATTTGTTTTGCTTTTGGTGCATGCGCAATCAATACTTCATTCCATATAGAACATAGTGCTAAGGAATTATTTCGCAATGCAATAAATTATTTTCAATATTTTGTCTTGAAGTAAAATTAGAAGCTGAAACTTTCCAATAGTGACAATAAGTTAGTAACTTTTGTAACTGAAGAAAAATATTAAATCGTCTCCTCCTGTTTTTGAAAGCGAAAAAAATGCCATTTGTCAGCGGTGGAGCATCTTAAACATGCAAAATTTCATAATCATTTGTTCAAAGACCTTTCTTCTTATTTTTCTGTTTATTTATTGTTTCCTTTACAGCCACTCCATTTCATCGTGGCTCTCTGTGTCGCTTCAAAGATATCAATACAAAGAAACAAAGCGATAATCACGCAATGCCTAATATAGCTATTGCAGTATACAAAACTCTTAAAGACTCACAAAAATTTAATGCTCAATTATGTTTTCTAAGATATGGAAGTTACAAACTTTTATTGAGGCATATAAACTTACGATAATTACTCGTAATATTACTGATAAAAACAAAACAAAACTAAAGCCGTCGATAATAATTGATAACCTTTATAGACATTGAAGACATTATAGCTCTCAGAGAGTCATGTCAGTTAGTACTCAAATACATAAAGTCAAAGCAAATTAAAATAACAAACTTTTTATTTACAGAAACTAAGATAGGTACTCGTAAAACTGCTGACATCGAGATCACCACGCTCTGTTTATTATATATACATTGTATTCATTGAAAATCAAATAGTAGCTAGCGGAAAGGAACGCATGCCTTTTAAAAACACATGTTGTATGATTTATGGTTCACCGTACCGTGACTAACTACTATCACACACACACTTAAGGTGAAGATGAAAGCCTATGAAATTCATTCATATGAAAGACCGCATTAGGTCCGGGGTCAGGGGTCATTGTACGGATTATGATTGTAATTAAGTCACAACAACCCCATAACACAGAAGTACCTATCTGTGGTTGATGACAAGTAATTACATACCTGTGCTATGTCACAGGTATTCCTTATTATTCTAGCTACAGTACAACTAATATTTACATACTTGTACTACGTCTAATATGATATACTGTAAACAGCCTAGGTTTCACGGCGACTTAATTTGGAGTTTTCCTGTCTTTTTTCATAGCGATTTAATTTCCCGGTCTAGATTTCAAAGGTACTACTTCAATTTGAAATATTGGCTCGGTGATTTATATATAAATCAATATTGTAGACATACAAGCTTTGCTCCTATTTGAATATTTTACCATATATATCTACCAGAACAATACTATCTATAATTATAGATACACTACAGTGTTGTGTCCATTACAAAACCTAATTAAGTTTTATGTTTAGCAATTAA
This sequence comes from Argopecten irradians, assembly GCF_041381155.1. Classification (NCBI taxonomy): domain Eukaryota; kingdom Metazoa; phylum Mollusca; class Bivalvia; order Pectinida; family Pectinidae; genus Argopecten; species Argopecten irradians. The sequence continues at coordinate 39,931,337 of NC_091142.1, forward strand.
AAAAAAACCCATATCTTTTCCTGAAATATATCGCTATAAACATAATACTTTTGATACTTACATATTTCTCTTCGTTGACTTTTTAAAGCCTGATTGTGTATACATTTGCATATACAAAAGGCTATTTAGCCTAACAACCATATCGACAGTGGTTTCCAGCTTTATTCTGTAAAAAAAAAACGAGACAACAATCTTCAGTTTGACGGCATATACGGTAGTATAACTCGCTAACGCGCTCCATGAAATATGTTCGTTGTCAACTGGGTTCATACTACCGTACAGTCAGTCAAAAAATATCAATGAAGAGCAAAAGTGTTACACTGTATGAGAAGACGAAGAGTAGAATTACAGGGGACAGTTCTAGGAGAATGTCAGACGCTTATTTAGTTTGGTTTGTTCCGATAGGCAGGTATTCGTAAACATTTTGACCGTAGCGTATTGAAATTTGATTAATACCACACATGTTTTTTTTATGTTTGTTTCTTTTAGGTTCTTATATTTACATATGCCCATGTATAGTCAATGGGAGGGTAGTTGCGTTCAAATTAGCGTAATCGCAATGACGTATGAATACAAATGCAGTGCATGTTCGGACTACATTTGTACTTCTAGTTCACGCTTCGATAAGATTTTGCGTCATAAGTTGACGGATTTCAAAATAACAATAAAGAGTTTTTATTAGATCCAATTAAATATGTATTTGACATCAAAACAAAAGATGTGATCAAGCATTGTAACGGTATTAAACAACAAAATGAATCGCTGGTCGGGACTACAACCGGGGAGGCTTTCCTCAGGAATGTTCGGGGAATCCCATAGTTACATCAGATGTAGGCCTACATGTATGTGTGTACGGTCATTCATCTCACCTAAATATACAGAACATCTGATTGTCAGTGAAAAATTCTGGGAGCGTCTAAGCGAACAATAGGTTAACAGATCATATACAGGTTTCCAGGAGAAAAAAACCCATTACAGGTAGCCTTTCCGAAACAGTATCATCAGTTTTAAATAGCCCCGTCTTAGCATTCAAAATAGGCCTACACACACGCAAACATTTGTCTATCCTCCGTACAATATTTAGTCTAAATCGCGTTCTTACATGACAAACATACAGCAGCTCAACGGTCCTTCCATCAATAGGCTATGTCACAGTAACTTTCCTCGGTTGAAAATCAAATAGGCGGCTCGCTCCACTTCGGACCGCCTCACTACCATGACAACGATACATACGGGTAGTCGTTCCGCCTTGGTTATCTCAATTTTTATTCGAAATGAACATTATCGATATATTATCAAATTGAAAAAATATACATATTTTGAAAATAATTGAAAAGTGTCATTGTTGTATTATAAACCAAACTGCAGCTATATAACATTCAACAATCGGAACTATATCTTCGGTCATCCTGACTACCGTAGTTATCCAACTTAGCAACCATCACCGTTTTAAATTTGACATAAAAGCGGATTTATTTATGTAAATATATAGATTGAACAGTGTTTTGATTGCGTTAAAGGTGGTATGAACGCAATCAAAACACTGTTCAATCTCTATTTGATGTTTTTTTTTGTTTATACCTTATAATGGTGCAATATCATGAAAATTTTATTTATATTTTTTTTTAATTTCTTTTAGGAAAAGCTGAACTTGACATTTTTGGATTTCAATATCGAGTACCATATGCTATGCATTTGGGACTATGTTTTAATATACAATGGTACATGTGGAAGCGCCGGAGACATAAAGCGGTACTGCGGTACTACCATACGAAACCATCTGTCTCAATCCGCCCATGTTTGTGTTGAATTCCATTCGGACGAGTATGTAACGACGCCTGGATTCCAACTCTTGATCACATCTGAGGGACAGAAAGGTAGCGTTTCAGTCACCGTGAAAGATATGGAAATAATTATGATCTAAAATGAAGTTTATATTTTATCGATCAGTGAACAGATTATTTAAATCTTAAATATAATGCTTATGTATTTCTTGTTATTTAACTTTCATATTATCATGCATTATTATTGCAAAACTATTTTCGGAATAGGCAAATCACAATTACGAATGTTTAAGATTCAATATTTTTTGCAGATCAATCACCTTCAACAGTAACGCTAGGACAATCATCATCAAAAACACAACCAGCATTCACATCGTCCACATCATCACTTAAGCCATCAAGTACATTATCATCGACAACATCATTGACATCATTACTGTCATCAACGTCATCATCGACAACGTCATCGGGATCATCAACGTCATCATCGACAACGTCATCGGGATCATCACCGTCATCATCGACGTCGTCACCACCATTAATGTCATCGCCATTACCAAATACAGTTCCTCCATTACCACCTTCGCCTCCCGCCCTGAGCGTGCAGACTTTACTGATGGGACAGAGCAGTAACGGTCTGAGTAACCCGACAGTAGTGGAGATGTGTCAGGACATCTCGGTATACCAGGCGGAACATCAGGCCTTAGTAATATCGCCAGGTTACGCCCAGAATCAGAACTACGGCTACAATAGAGACTGTCATCTTCAAATACTGAACCCGTCCAAAAAGGTAATATCAGTATTAACTTTTTTGAAAATTGCATTGTGCATGTGCTGACTCTTCTCATCAGTAATCCTCGATGCTACGCGGTATGTCGCAAACCACCATTGCGTCATCTTACTTACTTTCTTCAGATTTTATACTAATATTACATAATGCCCTCACTACTTTCAGTGGGAATCGATGTTTGCTTGACACACTTGCTCTAGTTTTAGGAAATCTGTGTTGTTTTCATAACCTTTAAGCGATATCAAAGTCTTATAATTTCCCTGGGATTTACCATTTTAGTTTGTTTATCTTGATCAGTGTACTTCATAAAAATCCTTCTAAATAAAAATAAAAATATTGACCTGATATTGCCGCTATTTATCACACGAAAGCATTAATAACTGTTTTACATTTTTAAAGAGGCAGATTTAAGATATATGAATCCAGTGGGAATCTTTTTTTAAAGTATTTCTTTTTTCAATTTTAGGTTGTGAAATTTTCATTCGTTGCATTCAATGTGGAAAAGCATTCATCTTGCCATTGGGATCGATTAGAAATCAAGGAAGACCAGGATAAAATATTGGCTACGTTTTGTGGATATTTAGCAGACACGTCCAATGGGCTGAGTTCATCTGCAACAGATATCAACATTGTCTTCATTTCTGATAACGTTGTCAGCTGGAGTGGCTTCCAAATTAAGCTCTCTCTACATGATCCAGGTAAATGTTATTTTCTTTCTTTTTTCACATTTTGTATAGGAATTCTATCTAGTGGGGTTTTTGCTACCTCGACAAGCATCTTTTACCCGTTAACAGAACAAAACTATATGTAGTATAAGTGACTCTCCTAAAAACCAGGTTTTGCGGTTCTCCATAAACACTAAGTTTTGTGATTCTGTGTAAATATCAAGTAAACTCAATATTCTATAAACTTATATTTTAGATATGATATAATTATGTTGTACAATAAGATTACCTCATATCAGAAAATATATAGATTATCTTAAATGTTACAAATATAAAAACAAATATCTTATTATTTTTACCCAAGGAGTTTGTAAATCATAGTATTGAACATCTTTATCAGTTACAGAGCCAGCATCTACTCCACCACCTACCACACAGACGACAACAACAGTAGTCCCTATGACGACCTCTGAATCCATCAGCACACCCGTCCCACCAATAATACTGGACAGCGGATATCAACAGGTTTATCTGAAAGACACTGTGAAGGTGTTCTCTCCAAACTTTGGTCCAGGCCAAAAGTATCCAGTTGGTATTACAAGCAAACTGAAAATCCAAGTTTCGGATGATCAGGTTAGGTCTTTTTTTTTTAAATTGAAACTCGGTTGAAATTTGTTTTTGTGACTATGTAAATATATAATTAATCAAACTGTAAAATGAAGCATGTGCGTTTTGTTATATAATATGATTTAAATTGTTTAAAGTCTGACAGAAGATTAAGACATGTTGACTTTAGTAACTGGTATTGATAACTGCTCTCAATAACAAGGTTAATTTTCATGCTAACACCATTCCATGTGGCTTTCGAGTACTAGTGCCATAGTATTACCCTGCAGTACCATCACAGAATGTACATGTACAAGTAACGCAATTTCTATCTAAGTCACGATAAAATACTTCGAAATGTCATAATCAATTAACGTTCTGTTTAATAGGCTGAATTCATGTTATGTACAGTTATTAATTGGAATTCATTCTTCAAATGAACATACAAAGAAATAACTACAAGATCGTCGCTTTTGTTTTCCTTCTTTTTTATTTAAATACAATAAGTGTTCATATAAATGTCAATATTGTGTTGACGCCATACAATCTAGATGGTACCCAGATTGTATTCATCTTGAGAATAACTTGAGTTTGATTGTAAATCTTAGGCTAAATGTTTTATTTTATAGAATAATGTCACACCACTTTAATAATGATTTTCTTTATTTCAGATCATTCATGTTAATGTTTTAGATCTCAAAGTGGAGTTTCATCCTTCTTGCTCATGGGACAGTCTATCAGTCTATGATGGCCCATCAAAATCATCAGCATTGTTGAAAACGTTTTGTGGCATCAAAGCCGGTATAGAAGTCAGCAGTAGCGGACCAGAACTGTTTTTGGAGTTCGTATCTGATTATATAGTACCGGATAAGGGATTCCAGCTCGATATCTCGGCATTAAAAGGTATATCCTGTTGAATTGGAAATAAATTGAAATAACGTTAGTTTCAGGCCAGGAAGATTGAAATTTCTTATTTTCTATGAGATACGATCATGAATTTTGCATAATGTTCATACATATTGGTATCACTCAATATTGAATTCTTTGTTATCGTTCCAGATTCATCAACAAAAACGACAACATCCATTCCTTCAAACAAAGCTCCATACTTGACTTCGCTCTCGACAACGACACTGCATTTGGCAACTCCTTCGAAAACAACTACAACCATGCAATCCACAACAACCACGACATCTACAAAAACTTCAACCACATCCACGACAACGACCACGTCCTCCACAACGATCATGACATCGACAAAGGTCACAACCACGCCCTCAACAACGACCATAACCACGCCGCCCTTTACGACGACGAAAACCACGCCATCAACAACGAAGAAAACGACCACCACCACGACGACCAAAACCTCGATCACAACACCAATCCCATCAAACGCAACTCCATCTACGACGAAGCACATGACTTCAAGTCCTCCTACCAGCCAAGCATCTGACACGCTCATAGAACTCTGCGCAGGAACGACGGCAGTCAGTCTTCCATACCAGGGAATGTACCTTACGTCGCCGAACTACCAATCTGGCAGTTATCCTACCAATGTACAATGTCACCTCACGGTGAATGCATCAAAACCTTGGGTAAGACGGACATAGATTAGACATGCATTGCAGTACTTTTAAAAGTTTCATTTATTTCTACAATACTTCCTTTATATATAGAAACAAGTAAATGTTATTAAGTATTTTATACCTTTAATCTCAAGTGAGAAGCTGTTGTCCGGTATTTCTGCTATACAAATGTGTTTTTTAGCTCACGTAAAATAATCTTTAAATGATTTTTGTTTTAGGCGATATCCGTAGAATTGATGGATTTAGATATAGAGGAGAATTCCATCTGTTCCTGGGATAGTCTGTCGATTTATGACGGACCCAATAGAAACTACCAACGTCTAGCTAAACTCTGTGGCAAAAACATACCTTCTAAACCACTGAAAAGTTCATCGAATTTCATTCATTTCTACTTCGAGTCTGATGTAGTAATCCCACGGAAAGGGTTCAAAGCTAGGCTATACTTTGTACAAGGTAAGCTGCATTTTCTTTTATTCCTATTGCAGATATTATATTTTGAAGAACTGTCAACATTTATGAGGCGATATGTATTATTTTCTGTTTGTTTGATTTGTTGAAGAAGACTCTTACTATTTTTATGATTTCTTGATTCTTCTATGAAATAAGTATGACTTTGTCCATTTTCAGATGAAAGAAGCTATATTTTTTCTTGTATTTCAGATTCAACAATGGCATCATCAACAACATCTTCAGTGAAAACAACAACATTCCCTAAAAGTATAATTGCTTCGACCACTGATATATTTAATACAACGCCGAAAACAATAGAGTTTACGTCACAGGGAACAACTGCAGAAGCGATAAATCCTACAGATTCAGCAACAAAAGCTACCCCAAAATCAACATTGAGTACATCTGATGTCGTACCATTAACAATGACGTCGACAATGAAGACGTCTACGATTATGACGACAACGAAACAACCAACAACGTCATCGAAACCAACAACGCCACCAGAAGTATTACCGGTCACGTCGATAACAACACCTTCAACGCCAATGTCAACGAGTAGCAGGACTACGACAATTACCAACACGGTGACATCGGCATCGATACCAAAACCAACAACTGCAGAACCATTGACAGTTCCAACAACATCAACGACGTCAACAACAAAATCAATAAGTACGGAAACAACAATTGTACCAAACACAACGCCATTGACAACAAAACCAAAAACTACTGAAACGCCATTAAAAGAAACGACACCAGCGATGTCGACGACGATGACTAGTCCCCAGACGAGTCTCACGACGACGGTCGATGCTATGATGATATTGCCACTGGAGTGCCGTGGAGTACCGCAGGTCCACATAGCGTCATCAGGAACCATACAGTCAGCTTTGATCGACCTTCCTCATACACTAAATATTACATGTGAATGGGTAGTCATCGCCGCAGTTAACCATGTAAGTATACTTGCACATGTGTTAAAATACATATATATGATCTACGATACAATGTATACCACTGATTGGAATGCAAATATGATACTATAACAGCACCGTCTTTTCTATCCATGATATTTTTTATTCATTATCAAGTGTTAAGAATGTGGGAAGTCAAACGTGATAATTTAAGATTATGCAGGGAATGCCTGTATTAGCATATCTTTAGATTTGGATCCGTATATGCTTTTATTTGCAATCGTTTTTATTTTACTCAAAGTGTAGAACTTTATGAGATATTATTTACATTAGGAATGTACAATATACGACAGTTTAATATATATTTGACTAAGGCTGCAGCCCACAGCACAATTAGTTGAATTTGCTCATTAAACGGAAGTTTAGCGGATCATAGATAGCTAATCGATAACTAATATGTCACTATTGTATTTAAGGTAATTGAACTGACCATGGTGCAGTTTGACCTTGGATCTGATTGTAGTACTAACCATATAACAGTGTATGACTCCTCCTCGTCTACTGGTCCGGTACTGGCTACGTTTTGTGGCGATAACATTCCCGCCATTGTCACGTCTACCACTAAGTCTGTATTAATAAGGCTAATTAATATCAATAGTCATCAGAAGGATGGATTTAAAGCATCTTACTCATCAAAAGCTACAGGTACGTAAACTAATAAACAATACAACAAAATTATAAAGTAACGTATCAGTGAATACTGCATGTTTAGAAAAATTATATTTCTCATAGTAAATAATTCTATACATTGTTATACATAATTTTTAAATAACAAAACGTTTCTAGTGATATTTTTGGATTATTAAAACAACGTTCATAGTCTCATAAATAAAAACCTTAAATGGTTGAAAATCCTGATGGCTGAATATGATTTTAACGGATGTATATGATAATATCATAATCACCCACTATACTTATACAAACTCTCGCTATCTATGTAGTGATGCCGCCGCCAACTTGTTTGGCTGGAGAGTTCGGCTGTCCTAGTGGTGAGTGTATACCGGAGGAGTGGCTATGTGACGGTGAGGTCGACTGTAAAGGCGCAGGGGACGAACAACAATGCCGTAAGTGATAATTTATATGAACGCACCTTGGCGATTATATTATTTTGGTGCATTTTCAAATATTGCGCGGACATGTAATTGCTCTTTTTGATTTTCTTTTTCAATTTCTACATTTTACTCCATTGGACGTTATCGTCAACGGCGGCTTAACTTAAGATCGAACTTTGTTTTGATAATTCATTTAACAATACAAGTTATGTTTTCGGGATGACTGGTAATTACGGTTATAAAGACAATGCTTCGCCTGCTTTTAGTATACTACGGACGGGCGGAGCGCCTCGCTTCAGCTGACAATGCAAGTTAAAACAAACTTTTGTGCTGAGAAGAAAAACAGTTGGTACTGTGCGCTTTGAGTAAATGACAAAATAAGATGCATAAAACTTTTAATTTGTATACAGTATATGACATAAAGATCACTGCTGTTACCTATGCCTACTTCTTTTACAGAAATGTGTTTGGATGAAGAATTTCGCTGTGGGAATGGAGAGTGTATTTCTGGTTTGTTACGTTGCGATGGACACGACGATTGTGTGGAAGGACTCGACGAACAGAACTGTGGTACGTAGTTTAATGATAACCAAATAAACGTGTTTTATGAATTCCACAAAACAACATCAAGACCATACGTTTAGTGCGGGGTTTGTTATCCTCCAAATACAGAAATGTATCCAGATACCAAAATGACATTGGTAAAGTATTATTTTCGTCAATTAGTGACGTGATTTATGACGTCACAACCGCTGGGAGGTTGGACTAATCGTAATCGGCCTATGTCGATTTAGCATTACACCTCTATTGAAATAATTAGCTGTAGAATACTGATTCTTTTGAATTTTACGATGTAAATCGACCAATGTATATCAGAGTTATTTCATTTTTTTTTGTAATTCACACATAGTCGTTTCCAGATTTCGGTGATGCTTTAAAAAATATTGTCCTCGATACAGTTTCTATCGGGAGCCCTGATAATTCCGTGATGGTGATGTATCACTCACAATGGTATCCGGTCTGTAGGGATGACTGGAACACACAAACTAGTGACGTCATCTGTCAACAACTGGCTTTCAGGTAAAACATTATTCATGTCGAATTGTGTCCTTTTAATTGTCTTCTAAATAATCAGACCGTCACATATATTAAGATATTAAATGAAAATACTGAACATGTCTTTTAATTTTACTTTTTAAAAAATGAAAAATAAAGATTAATAATTATTATCGACTTGATAGGTATGGTTGTCAATTACTCATCCTCGATTGCCAGTGGTTACGGTCACTTCTCTACTCATGGAAATCGAGAATGCCAATTCCTCAGTCATCATTTTATGTTCTTGAGTTTTGGACAAGTTTTAACTGATCATTTCACATTTTCCTGTTCCTATGCTAACCATCTATAATAAAAAAAACCTTGCAGTGATTCTACATCCATGACACCAGTGAGCTCAGACAACCTTGTGTACATGACACTTAAAGACAACATGATAAGTACATCATCGCCAATCCACACGATGTTTGAACCAACCATCAACTGTAATACAGGACAGAAAGTACAGTTACAATGTCAACACAATGGTACGCTAGCGTTTGACTTTTCGTTTAAGCAACAAAGACGGTGGTCTCTGGACTAATCGATATTTTAGAAGGTTTAGGCATACCAGAATTACTGTAGAAGAGGGAAAATAGATAAAAAAAGATAAATTGATCACTGTATTTAAGAGTTTTCTTTCAGGTCCATGCATAAATGTTTATAAACTAGGCCTTAAAGTTATATATGCCGTAACTGGCCGAAAATTTGGACATGTTATTTTTTCTTCAATTATCTATTTAAAACCATAAGTTTTAATAAATAAAGTTGTGAAAATCATTCAAATGGACAGACAATCACATATAATGCCTTATAAACGTTAGTTAGAACAAATAGGTTATGCACTGTGAAATTCTTGTTTTTTATGCCTTATGTTTAGATGGAAACGTACCTTCAGAAATCACTTTACAATTACTAATAATACTGTAAAAATGTGCAATGAAATTGGGGACAACAATATGGCTTCATGGTCTGACCGTATGTACTCATTTCACTACACTGAAGATGTTGATATAATGATTTTTGGCAGTACTGCCAAAAATTATTTTCAGCTCTTTTTTGTAATTGTAGAATTAAAACCAATGCATTGAAAGTATTGTAATTCTCAAAATGTTGGTAACTTTTGGAGTTGAATAACATATTAAAAGCTCTTCTTGATTAGTGACTATGAAAAATACGGCACATATAGCTTTAACTTCAATACTGTTAACCAACCTATTTTCGCGGTGTCATAAATTTGCGTTTCCATGTCTGACGTTTTTTCCACCTCTTTCAAATTCGCAATTTGTATAATCTAAAAAACATGGCTTTCTTGCAGGCGATACATTTTCGCAGCAATTTCTTTTCAGGAAATTTGATCGCACTTGAAAATAAGTAGGTTTACAGTTCATGCTTTATTAGTATACAGCTATTCCTTGTAACGTTTTGTTTTCAGGGTGCGGTCTGAGGAGTCCGAATACAATAAAACCATACATAATAGGTGGAACAAAGTCCTATCCTGGACAATGGCCGTGGATGGTGGCTATCAAAATCAGTCAGAAGTTCATATGTGGCGGCACTCTCATTGGCCAACACTGGGTCGCCACGGCCAGTCATTGTATAGAGTCGTAAGTACATATATAACATGGCATGTTCGTTATGTAAAAATGTTCGTTATGTTGCGGTTGCCATTTATCATGTATATAAAGACTTACTAAGAAGTTTTATGCATCATTATTATCGTTATTCCATTGGCTAATCATGAATATTTCTATCCACGAAATGATTTGAATGTTCTAAATCACGAAAAAAATATTCATAAATAATTTGCGTCGTACAGTACCATGAACTACATAGGATATCTTCAACATATATGTTATCATCGTGCAGTACAAAATGATCGTTAAATACATTACTAATAAGAAAATATTGACATTACTCAATTGAAAAATTATTATATAAAGTATTTAATTCATATCATATAATATCATAAACCAAATGACTCAAATTGAAAGTGATCTTCTACGAATCGTTCATTGTCATTAGATACCGGAATTTATTTTCTCGAATTTCGCGATTCAAGTAAATTCACGAAAGTTTATCTCTGCGAAAAAATATCTATACATCACTTGATATGAATGTCTATTCAATTTGTAAATCCGCTAATCTTTATCTTAGCCACGACAGAAAGTTGGTATACAGTACTGTAAACCGCTTTAATTTTCGAGACAATTTTTTCGCGTAATTTCGCTATAGAACTCCAACTAGAATCCAGACGCGAAAAATTGTAGAAAACATAATTACAAAATATACATGTGTATTTCTAATTAATAATACTCCGCCGCTGACAGAGCTTAAACGACTCTCATCATTATGAACAATAATTGTCGTCTACTCAAGACATGTAAATAAATGTGTAATTAACATAAAACATTATATAAAGATTTTTGACTTTGCTTTTGGTGGATGCACAATCATTATATCATTCCATACAGGGCACGGTGCCATGTAATTGTTTTCTTTCAATTAAATCAAATTATGCGGCAAAATTAACACGGAATAGCGCGTATGAAAACACAAAATTTAAACGTACCAAAATTTAACCAGCCTATTTGATACAAAAACACCAAGATTTCTCGACGCCAAAATAACCCGATTTACGGTACCCCTCATTGTAACTACTTTCGTTTCCTTGTATTTCAGGGTGTCTGCGAGACCGTACCTTTTAAATGTTATGATAGGTACCATAGCAATGAACCCAGCCGATCCTACTTACTACAAGGTCACAGAAATCATCATGCACCCAGACAATGCCTTCATCTATGAGGCAGATCTCGCCCTCTTGAGACTACAAAAACCTGTTACTTTCAACGATCACGTCAACTCCCTTTGCTTGGCAAAAGAGTCGCACATGCTAACCGGGAATTCTATTTGTTATGTATCTGGATGGGGTGTACGGACATTATCAGGTTACTATTGTCATATTAAAACTTTGGGTGTCATTTTTGTTGTATAATTCGTTAAAATAAATGCATTGCAAGATGAAATGAGATAAATGAGTATTTCTATTTTATTTTCCTCTGCCTGTAAAATAATAATGTCTTTAAAACAAGCTTTAAATTACAAACGATATACAAAAACAAATCAAGAAGGATTAAGTAACTTTATTTTACCTTTAGCAATATCTTTAGAATATGTGATGCTAATATATTGTATGATCACTTGAACAATGAAGTTTGAGAAGATTTGTGTTTCCGTTACACAGAGTATTACTCCACAGTAATGCCAGAACACTTACATCACGCCAAGATGAAGCTTGTGTCACACTCCAAGTGTAAGGAGTCTTACCAGGGCAAGCTAAAGGACACCATGATATGTGCGGGGTATGATCTAGGTCGGATGGACTCCTGTAAGGTAATCATTTCAATTTCATTCCATTGATATCAAATAATCTAAAGGATTGATTTAATTGGTTACATTTCTTATCTAAAGGGTGACAACTCCAATAGCATTTAGAAGAAAGATCCAGTCATGATTACTATATTAGGCAATCTTATGGTCAGAATGACAATACATATATAAAAATTCGGAAAAAATCACAGTAAACGTACATAGATAGCGAGGTAATAATATCGTTTTTGCGCTTTTTGTGCAATGCAATATATGAGCCGCTAAATGTGATTATATATACATATGTAATGTATTCAGTTTTGTGCATGTTCGTATAAAATGTATATTAATTATAACGATTGTACAGATCCCTTAGTGTGCTAACTTTTGTTAACGCTAAATAAAGTACATTTGCAGAAATTGATTTAGAAAGACAGTTAGCATAGCACTGTCATCTACTAACCGAAACAGAAGATAAAGTCAGGCTGGTTTATATTTCATATATCGCCGTATGACCAATATTCAATATTGGCATTATATGAAAAGAATTGATTTTAGGGTGACAGTGGTGGACCCTTGATGTGCCAAGTCAGTGAGGCCAGATGGGTTTTGGCCGGTATTACAAGCTGGGGAGAGACACCTTGTGGCCAAAGCATGAAACCAGGGGTATACACAAGGGTAGATAAATACAGGGACTGGATCATAGGAATCAAAGACGACCAAGGTAAGTATTTTCCTTATCATGGGAATAAAGATAAATACCTTTACTTGTAACTCTATGTAATATTGATAGTCATACATAACATACATACATAATGTAGCGATATTAAAAGATTTACTTTTGCCCATTTTGACGTAATCTGACTGTTTTAATAGGATAAGGAAAATATCAAGAAATTCATTACAGTAATCAAGCTGTTCTTAAAAGTTGTAAATGTACTTAAAATAGAAAAAAAATGTTATTTGCTTTCGTTGAAAGTAGCGGTAGCTCGATTAAACTTAATACATGTAATTATCGATATGAAAATATCCCAATAATGATTTTATGTTCAGTGTTGGGAACTTGAAGGTAATAACTGATATTAGTAATTCGACAGTTATTACATGTATGCTTAAATTGAGAAGGTGTTATTGTTTCAGGAACACATCATAATTGTACATACGAAAGTCCAGGTTTATGCGGTCATAATGACGTTTCTCTCAGTGAATTTATGTGGACTCGTAGGTCACACAGCCCAACGTTTGATCATACGTGGGGGAACTCCTCAGGTAAGTACAGCAAAACTGGTAGCCCCTCCAAACCGCGGCATGAAATGTGAGGCTCGAGCTCGTTGTTTCAATGCAGTTAAAGGCCCTCAACCTTTCCGAAACAGCTTTTAATTTTAAAAATTGGAATACAAAACGCGATCGATAATTATGTTACTTTTCATATTGCGGGACGTGTTGCCCGTCGTCGTCCTAAGTACCGCGCGGTGGTTGACTATTACTGCGCCAGACGTCAAAACAGCGAAATGAAAGTTATCATATATTACGCAGGAAAACTTGCATTTGTTTTGTGCTGTTATCTAATCTTAGGTCATCGATATGCATTTTCTTATGTTATTAATGTTATCACGAAACCTGTAAATTTTACTCCGGAAAGGAAGTGGGTCATTAAACAATCGTCATATTTAATTAGCGTCATGTTGAAATGTACAAAACTATAGAACATTAATTAACATAAATCAACGCTTTAATAACAAAAAGAATATAAGATTATTATTTTTTGTTATATAAACTTGTTTTTTTATTTTGGAAAATGATCATTCCTTTCGATAATTAATTAGAAAGCTAGAGTATTTAAATACGAAAGGTCGATGCTAAGAAACAATTGAATTGACTATCGAATAATATTAGTTTTGATATGCATTGGGAATACAAGTTTCATCCATTATCACGTGTATTAAACATGAAAAGTTTACATCTAGTAGTACATCTGTAAAGCATGTATGCATGTTTAGGCCTGGCAGAGTTATGGCCCTTCGTTGTACTGTCTGATAAGGATTTTCCCCGCGGTCTACACGTTCTACACGTTTTAAGGTTCATCTTCAAAACTATTTCCGTTTAGTTTTCAAACTCGATATTCCATAGATCAGTCTTAAATAAACTGGCTGTATATAGTGCTGTACCCCTTTATTTGGAACATATTCATGTTTCAAGTGTTTTTGAAAATGACCAATAGATCAATAAAGTTAGTGTTTCCATACCGGGTGAGAAAGATGCCATGGTTTATAAAAAGGTTTTAAATTTAGTTTTGAGCTATTTAAAGTTTTACAACATTTGCTTATCTGTCTTTAATGTAAAACATTTGGTCAGCTGATTCCACGTGCTCTAGTTTACCAGTAACATGATATGGCTCTGATTGCAGACGGGGATTCTAGTTAAGAGCCAGCTAACAAATGTTATATGTTATGACGGAGACTAATGTGTGGCTCCGATCTAAGTTTATGAAAGCTCCAGCTGTCAATATATTAGCTCATCATTTTACACATTAGTAATGTTAGACCAATACTTTAATTAATAATTGTTCCATAACAAATTAAACATTGCGATCTCCAATGCATATTGTTTTGTATTAAATTCCAAACATTATTATTTGTGCGATCTAATTCCTGTTTCTGTATTACAGGACATTTCATGTACGCAGAAAATCCAAACGGCCTAGGTGGTTCATATAAAGAAGCCATTCTGAAAATTCCACATTTCCATGGAGATGACGTAAAATGCATGTCACTTGCAGTTTTCTTCTATGGAACACAGTCAGACATGAAACTGAAACTCATTGGCCACGTGGCACCAGACATGACTCGACAGCTGTCTGAAATATCGTCATTTTCTAGTACCTGGGCTGTAGCAAACATTACCATTGACGGTGACGTCACGGGAGTCGATATCGTGGCAGTGAGAGGAACGCGGGAAAATATTGGAGTTGCAATTGATGACGTCACGTTCATTGGAGGCTATTGCCAAGGTGGTTGTTACTTCATTTATGTTTCGTTTTTTTTTTCATTCGTAAATAAACCGTAATGTTATTTTAATTTTTTAATTAAACAAATATAATCCGAGATATGGTAATTACAATTGGACCATTTGATTGGTTTTAGATGATGTTGAACTTAGTTGTACATTTGATGGCGGTAACACGTGCCTCTACACGAACGACAAGGATGGCCCACACGACTGGAACTTAGCCTCGTCTGCGGGGAGTGGTAAGGCTGTTATCATGGTGTTTACTATCACACTGATAACAACTAGAGTGTAGGCAAGACAGTGGCAATAACTGGTTTTAGATGGACGACTTGTTTGAATTGGAAGTGTAAATCCTAGTACATATGTGCAGTGCTCTAGAGTAAGCGTTAAATTCCGCGTTATCAGTACATTTTCATTCATTTCCCTCTGCCTACAAATCAGACTGATGAGTATAGATATTAACGTACATTTTGTAGCTTGGTTTAGTGAAACATAAAGTCAAATTAATTCTGCTTCATGATATAATATAGCTTGCATTTAGCTATAGCATTTATGTCTAAATTACGTCTCATCTCTATAATTATTTCATAGATCTTTTCACAGAAATAATTATTACAGTTTTTTCTATTGTCCATCTTTAACAAATGCCAAATTAAATTGTGTTAATGTAAATATATATAGGATATAACATATCTACCAAATTATCATACAATGTATAATTACATGTAACGATATTTGATTTGGACCAACTCTATGAAATTTTGTTTTTCATGCTTTGTAGTGAACAGAAAGAATCATATAAATTATACATTATGACCTGGGAAATCGCGATTAATCCAATGTAAACAAAGCACATGGATGTCTGTATTGCAGGTTACTATATGGAATTTGGTTCTGATGCTGGCGTATACCCGGGTGACTCGGCAAGGTTTTCTTCCCCAATTATGACCCGTTCTATTCCTCGCTGTGTGAACTTTTCCTATCAAATATGTCCTCAGTCCTCGGGCACGAAGCTCACCCTTCTGACGCAGGTCTATTTTGGGGGCGTTGCCCTGCTGAGGTCACCAGTATGGATGTCCCAGTCCTCCAACTGTACCCATTGGAGTCCAGCCCAGGTGGACCTGGACCACCAGTCTCATCCATTTGGTGTAGCTTTCGAGGCGTCGAGAGGTCTTAGCTCTGGAAGCATTAAAGTCGATGATATCAGTATTACTCATGGTAACTGCTTCTAAAATATAAAATACTAGATGATGCACCGTCGTATACAGGGATATACAATGTTCTATATCTATGATATATGACGTCTTCAATATCATTTCTCGGTGCATTTCATCTAATCATCAAAGAGTCTAATATTGTATGTAAATGTATGTAGTAACTGTTGAAATCGGAATGAAATCCAAAAAGTTCGAGCCACATGAAGGGTTTTCTTACATGTGTATGTGTGTAAATGAGTGTGCTGGCAGTATGTATGTATACTAAATCGGATACCACAGTAAACCTGACTAAGTAAATACTACTATCTCACTCCAAACATGTTTCCATGTTATAATTAGGTCATCCACGAGTCCTAGTACGCTCTGATCACCACGACCTATCCCTGTTAAAGATAATCACTGATACATGAGTACCTATCATTAACTGGCCCCATCAACCCATGTATGCTGAACGGAAATTAAAACATGCCCAATTCCACGTATGAGACTCTATAAGTTGTTGATTTAGGAATTTATCGGTTGAATAATCCAATCTAGTCTAAAAACAATGTCGTAGCTATTAATTTAATATTATAGAAAGTGATGGCAAGTTCACAAAATCGCAATAGAGTTGCATATCCCTGCGTGATTGACTCGATCGAATGACATCGATAAACTCACTAATGATTTACTTTGATTTCGTACTCCAGGGGTTACTTTCTTCGAAAATGATAGTTGACCCTGGAGTATCGAGGATGACCCTAAATGTGGTCTTAAATATAGGATTTGTGATGGACCACACACTCTATATATTGTTGATAACAGGATAGTATCTGTGGCTAGAGTGACCAAGAGACCCTAAGTTATTGACATGATTTTCACAGTAGAATTTTAATACTAGATTATTCCCCATTAGTTATATACGTCTTATAGCTAGGGTGACCTGCTTCTGAATGTCTATATCCTTTATCAAAACAAATATGAGAGTTAGACATTAAAACGTTTATATTCCTATCAGTTCAGACCTAATGCATGATACGATATAACAATACATGTAATAGTTTTACCAAATTTCAGTGTTATACGAGATCATGTGTGCTATGTTAAAGGCCCATTATTAAAATGGGAATGTAAAACGAGACCGATAATTTTGTAGAGTTACAAAAGTTATTAACTTACCGTTAATACTACATTTATCATCACCTTCTGAACAATTTGATTAAAACAAAATAAAATGTTAATTTTCATAACGCGAGTCGTCTTATGTTCCCATCGTCGTCCGAAATACCGCTCGGTAGTTGATCATGACTAGACAGCAAAACAGCAAAATGACTCTCCACTGTTTCATATATAACGCAGGAAGTGATGTATATGTTTGGTGTTGAAACCTCATCTTAATGATATATATATATATATATATAAACCTTTATATTTTGCTCCGGAAAGGTGTTCGGCCTTTAAATATCCTTAGCGTATTTAATGGTATACCAGGTACACTTTCAACCTAAAAGTAAACAAAACTTATATATCAAACTACTTTAAAGTCTCTCTCTTGTCTTCGTTTTAATTCCTATACACACCAGGGATTCGTTAGCTCAGTTTTTACAGCACGTTAATGCTATTGTAATGCTACACATGTACTGTTGTCTTAAAACAGTACTACTGCTAACCGGAGGAGCTGTACAGTGTATACCGTACATTTCCAATATCTGGTTTTCTAACGGATCATTTTACCACTGAAATAAACTTGCTGTCATCTTAATATAAGTAAACAACAAGACGTATTGCAAGGGTTTATTTTTTGTCAGTGGGGAATACTAAATTAAAGATAAGTTGTTGATAATAGGTATTAAATTTTATTCATTGTGACATGTCCAGACAAAATATTGAAATGGTACGGCCCTATACTTGTACCTAGATAGAGTCCTTATATGTAGAGATAATACGTCAGTTTGCTTTCGATTAATCCCGTATTTCTTAGATACATATGACTAACCAGTACGCAGTTTGATAGTGTTACTAAATATAGTAACATTGTCAATTTTACGTTACCAAATTATGTATGCTCTTATATGGACATATATGAAGGCATTGGTATTTTATTGAAACGAAAGATTTATTTTTCTAAGTATGGGATAAAGTATACTTGTTCTATGGTATAGTTAAGGTGTATGCGAGTGCGTGTGTGTATATATACATGTGTGTAATTTGATAGCATGCCAACGACAATCGTAATTGAACGCCAGGAAATCTACTTCCTACTAAACAGAAATGTTGATAGGCTTGTGTTCTATCATAACTAAGATAATCAAAAAGATGTTTGATGTTTAATATAATTTATGTATGATTAAGTGATGCATTATAAATTATATATGATTATGTGATGCATTATAAGTTATATATAATTATGTGATGCATTATAAGTTATGTATACTTAGGTGATAACTAGTAGTATACTTGATTTGTATACCTGTTTGAAATTATATATTATGCTGTAATTTTTCATATTAACAAACCAAGAAGCTATTTCAATATGTTATTCCCTGCCAAATGCTACCTATATGCTGTGAGTGACAATATTTACAATGTATTAAAAGTTTTGATTTTGCGTAAACAAATAACTATTCGAAATGAATTTTGGCAGTATTGCCAAAAATAATAATACCTTTGTCTATTGTGGAGTTAAATGGGTACAAATGACACAATCGAAGGTGACCTACATTCGAGAAGCCAAGCAGTGGTTAACACACTTCTCATTGGAAGTAAAGTGAATTCTTTCACATGCTTTCATTGCTTTCATATAAACATTGTCTACATATTAATAAACATATTTTTTTACGTTATATGCATATGATGTAAAACGTGTATGTTTAGGTTTATTATGTTATAACATATATATAAGATCAGAAGCAAAGTTTTTCTTATACATGTGTAATGTTACTTATGTTTAAGTTTAAGTTAATGATTTCTGCAGCTCCTCAAACGTTTTGGTAATAAATAGATATCTAGATAGAAAACAAAGGCCATTTTCTGTCGACAAAATATGGCACATATATGAAGTTTAAACATATACATACAAATACATTTGAAGCTAGGATTAAAAAACAAGCTTATAACTTAATGCCTTTATATATAATTATGAGTAAACACTATACTTGTTTAATAAAGACGTATTCACAATGAAATTGATACATGCGTGATGCAATAGTTTTGATATAAACTTAATTTGTTTGTGTATTCAGTACATGCTATATGTATATGCTACATGTGATCTAGTTCTTCTTATTGTCTCATTGCATTACTAAGATGTGTAACTGATACTAACATTATATATTATAAGACTCTTTCATATGTGGATATGAAGGATAGGGATATTCTACCCGAGGGTCACAAAATGTAGTAAAACCCGAGGCTTGCCGAGGGTTTTGCAACATTTTGTGATCCCGAGGGTAGAATATCCCTATCCTTCATATCCACTTATGAAAGAGTATTTTTCTTTCATACCACGACGTTTTACTGCAATTTTACAACTATAATATCCCGCCATTTTGAAATAAATTCGAAGAAATCCACGACTGGATCAATTTCCATACATGAAAAATTACGTGATATTTTCAACACAAATTCCGTTGCTTGCATCTTTTATAGTAAAACCAGTCAATTTTGTGAAAAAAATGTTAAAATTTTACCTAGGAAATAGAGATTTTGTTGACGCCGTGACGTCACGAGACTTTATTGCATGGGTAGCCATGCAATACAGCCTCAGGCGACATGAGTGTATTGCCCTAGACCAGCCAGTATTACACGTGTAGGTATGAAAGAAATATACATATAGGTGAGGTGATTCAATAGTATATTATCATCGAGCTAAAATATCCTCATGAAATGCATGTATAGAATGTTACTTTGTATAAAATGTATATACTATATAATTATATTAACTACATAATTGTATGTGGGATCTCAGGAATGTTTTACGAAGTTGTTGTTATGTTTTTAAAAGTATATATTATACCATCAAAACAATATGTACCAGATAGCATTTCTATGCAATAAATGGATATCAAAATTTCAATATTGTGTCAGATGCTATGAAAAAAATCTATCCCTCTTTTAACCCTTATTATCCATGTCTCAGGGTGCAAAATACACATGCAAAATGTCAAGTTAAGTTTTACATGAAAAGAGCAAATTAAACTCCATGTCAATTACAGGTGAATACTTATATCGAGATATCACAGAGGTTATAACTTATTTCCAGGTTAACAATAACAGATGTAGTAATCTGACATATAGTACAGTACGACGCTGCGGCATCAATACAATACTTCTCCACTTGAAATGTACCTTTATGTAGCAACAGTGATTCTGTTGCCATCAATTGAAAAATCCGCATTCAGTTTACAATTTGTTACATCATCGCATTTATTAACTTGACTCTTGAAGAGGAATGCCGCTCGTATATCGGGATCATTTAAGGCTTTAATGCATTTTCTTTAATACCTTACTTGGATTTTGCATTTCAAGTAGTGTTGTAGGTTTTTAGTAAGTTAGCGCAAAATTTTAATACTTTCAAGATCGCATTTGTACATTGTACAGTGGTTGAGGGTATGATACATATTGTCTTTATTGAAGGGAGAAACTCAAGTATGTTGAAAATTTCAAAAGGCCCAATGGGTCACACTATGCATTTATAATACACCCATACCAGCGTCGGCTATACTTGTTAAGTATATAGAGTAACCAATGCGTGTTTCCGCGTATAGATTCAATACTAGTCATTGTTATACAGCGATAGGGCTATACATACCTAGCATTAGTACCCAAATCTATAAATATTCACATTACGTCAGGAACGTAGACTTTACGTACATTTACATTCCTGTGTGTATGTTTATTAATGCGAACCATTCTGGAAGTTTCCATTTGTTTTCGCAACGTCTTGTAAACAAGCGGAACTAAACCAGAAAACAACAATTCTTATCCTACATTTCTATCGCCAATCATCTCGCCTATTCTTGAACACTTCTACATGTGTTTTGGCTTGTATATCTAGACGTCTGCCTCCAAGTGATCGCTGAACCGGTTAATGCATATAGAGCAATCTGTTGTGTGGAGATGTTGTAGAGCATACCCTGTAATTACTTAAATTTGGATTTAAGATTTTTAATTGAAAGATATTTGAAATAATAATAATTACAAAATACACAATCACCCTCACACCCAAAAGGCCACTACTTCTAGAAGTGTTTCTAGAAAACGGTCATTTAAATATGAGTAAGTTACTAACTTTGTCAGAATCAATTACAATAAATTCAAAGGGATCTGTGGCCAAAATGTAATGAAACAGTATTCTTACAGTTAATGGTGCTAACGTTTATTGGCAAAACGAATGAACATATTATGTTTCAACAGTCACAGTTTATTTCGTTTCCTCATAGACATGAAAATGTACAACAAGAGGTATTAAATTTCAATTGTAAATTAAATAACAACAAAAACGTGAGATAGAAAGAAAAGATGCATGCAACTATCACAATTTCTTATAAGTTACTCAAATGTATGTATATTCTATTTAGTATTCTGACAGCCTGATAAGAAAACTTTCACCTTGTCTATTGATAGATTTTTATTTTAACACACGGGCAATATATGATCTGAAAATTCTTGACTTGAACTTCACCTGAAATTGAGGTCAAATTCACGTACAGAAAACTTCATGTCAATTTCATTTGACTTGAAGATTTGTGAATTCAGGTAAAAAATTCATATGAATATCAAGTCAATTTCAGGTCAATTTCACCTGAAAAATTCTCCATGTGAAATTCAGGTCAATTTCATATGAATTTCAGGTCAAGGTTTTTTTTGTACGATTTTCAGGTAGAGGACTATATGGTTTGGGAACTTTTTGGCCACCAGATCCATCAGATTTTCAAAACTGTTATTTAGTGATAAATTTGTTGTATTTCAAATATTAAGTACATCTTTTATATCCCAGATTCAACTATAATGACTGGTTTTTTCTTCTTCTAATTTTGCAGATGTAGTTACCATGGCATTCTAGGGCCCCATCGGCTGTCAAGCTATCGCTATACCAACTGACAGAGTGAAATGAAGGGAAGTAACTCTGATGGATGAGAATGTTACCATGGTAGCCTTCCAAAATATGCATAAATTATAAAAATGTGGAAATTTTGACAATTTTGGCAATTTTTGATAGGTTTTTGTCTAGCGCGCATTCTTGAACAAACTTGATAATTACTGAGAATGTGTCTGCTATTCTAATACATCTTAAGGAGAAATATAAAGTTTTTTCAATGATGTGTTCTTTGGTTTCTAAAACAAACAAGAGGTCCATGGGCCTTAACGGTCATCTGACTATTGGCACAACACAACATAGTTGATAAAAGATTTTAGCCTGTTTGGCCCCTGTGACCTTGAATGAAGATCAAGGTCATTCTTTTTAACAAGCCCTTCATCCCAGCATGTCACAGGCCCAAAATGGGTATCCTTGGACTTTCGGTTCTTGAGAAGAAGTCGTTTAAAGATTTAAACCTTTTAGACCTCTGTGACCTTGTAAGAAGGTCAATGTCATTAATTTGAACAAATTTGGTAGCCCTTAATCCCAGCATGTCACAGGCTCAATATGAGTACCAAGGGCCTTCTGGTTCTTGAGAAAAAGTAATTTAAAGATTTTAGCCTTTTTGACCCCTGTGACATTGAGTGAAGGTCAAGGTCATTCATTTGAACAAACTCGGTATCCCTTCATTCAAGCATGCCACAGACCCAATATCAGGTTTCAAAGCCTCTTAGCTATTCACAAGAAGTCGTTTAAAGATTTTAGCCTATCTTAACCCTTGTGACCTTGAATGAAGGTCAAGGTCATTCATTTGACCAAACTTGCTAACCCTTCATCCCAGCATGCTACAGGCCAAATATCAGTACAATGGCCTTTTGGTTATGGGGAAGAAGTCGTTTGAATGAAAAGTTTCAACGAAAGTTTACGCACGGCGGACGACGCACAACGACGGACGGTGCATGATAATAATAGGTCATCCTGACCCTTCATCCTGACCCTGTGGGTCAGATGACCTAAAACCTTTCTATAATTGATTGTTTGTTTGTTTGATTTATTAACGTCCTATTAACAACTATGGTCATGTAAGGACGGCCTCCCATTTATGCGGTGCGTTGCGTGTAAGTTGTGCGAGGTGGGTGTCCTGGGAGACTGCGGTATATTCCTATTGTGTCTTCTTGTAAAGTGGAACTGTTGTCCTTTTATAGTGCTATATCACTGAAGCATGCCACCGAAGACACCAAGTAACACACCCCACCCGGTCACATTTTACTGACAACGTGCGAACCAGTCGTCCCACTCCCTGTATGCAGTTCGTTAAGCCATCCTCGATATTCCAGGGCTTCCGATCACTTACGTGTGTATGGTCGTAAGTGATCGGAACCTCTGGATTATCGAGGATGAGCGTTAAGCAGGAGCAGAAACTACCACTTTTATAGACTTTGGTGTGTCTCGGCCAGGGGACAGAACCCAGAGCCTTCCTCACAGGGGCGAACGCTCAACTCAAGGCCAAAAGTGAGGCGGTGCCAAGGAAGGCATTAGGAAAGATGAAGTCAGATAGGAAGAAAAGAAAAGATAATATCCTAAATTTAGTCGCCTTTTACGGTTATGCATTTAGGGGCAGCAGGTATAATTCTCAAAATTTTCACATTTTCGTAATATATGCATATTTCGAGTGGGTATCATGGCAACTGAAGCTGCAAAATTTGAACACTATCATTACAATTAAATTAGGGATATACTTTATATATAAACTCAAAAATTTAAATGCTAAAATTTTATTAATTTGGGACCCAAAAGGGGCCCAAACCATACATAGTCCTTTGACCTGAACAAATTCACCTGAAATTGAACAAATAATTAAGGT
Organism: Argopecten irradians; assembly: GCF_041381155.1. NCBI lineage: Eukaryota > Metazoa > Mollusca > Bivalvia > Pectinida > Pectinidae > Argopecten > Argopecten irradians. Next base: position 39,955,862 of record NC_091142.1, read on the forward strand.
TGTTCCCTACAAACATATTACAAAATGTACATTCTATTTGAATGAACACATTATGTCAGGCGCGATATACGATTTAAAAAGAACTATTTAAAACAGTATCAATGTGAGAGCAATGTTATCTCTTCTTACCACATGCTGTCTTTATCACGGTATATAAATTCAGAATATCACTCCCACTATTGATATTACGACATGCTTAAGGGTCATTAACGGTCGTAAAATGTAAGGATATTGTTTGTGGTAGGTATGACGATTTTTGGTTTTGACGGGAGAGATAAAAGACTGTGTTTTTATCAGGATATGGCCAGTGCCTGTTCGGGTTCTGACACTGGCCGACACTCATCAGTTAACGCTATCTGAGGTTCACCCCAATCAGTGGCGTAGGAAGATAAAACGTAAGGGGGGGGGGGGGGGCAAAGGTCCTCAATATTTTGTAACCCCCCCCCCCCACCCCGCCGCACCTACAGGAGGAGATGAATTCAACACACAACCATATATACTTTAAATATAATCCTTGTACACATTTATAGACAGTGGGGTCGCTAAAAGGAAATTAACGAAAACTGGCCAAATTAGCGTGTGAGCGATTATGGGGTCTGGGGGTCGACCCCGGGAAAAATATTACGATTTAGAATGGCTGAGATGAATTTTACAGTGTATTTTGATGATTTTGCGAGCGCCCGAAAGCGCGAGATTTTGGTGTTATGTGGGTTCGGGGGTCTTTCCCGGGAAAAAATATTACGATTTAGAATGGCTAAGATGAGTTTTACAATGCATTTTGATGAATTTGCGAGCGTCCGAAGGCGCGAGATTTTGGAGTTTGGGGGGTCCGGGGGTCTCCCCCGGGAAAAAAATTACGATTTTAGAATGTTTAACGATGTATTTTAATGATATTAAAGCGTTCTTACCATGGTAATTTTTCGATTTAAAGTAACCTGCATTTAAAAATGATAATTGTGATAATTGTGTTGTCATATCATTGTGCAGCCCTGCTCGATCTGAACATACCGGCTTCACACCATCGGCACATTGTTTTGTAACTCAAAATAATAATGAATTAATTGTCTTGCTAAGACATATAAACAAAGTAATCTTTTAAGAGACATTTTTGAAATACAAATGCAGTACGTAGAATCCCTTAATGGACATTTTTAGTGTAGTTCATGTGTATTGAATTACTACTATTAAAGGCCCACTACCTTTCCGGAGCAAAAAATAAATGTTTCTTAAAAACATTAATAACAGCAGAAAATATATCAGATGGCCTAAGCTGAGGTTACAATACCAAACATATGCAAGATTTCCTGGGTAATATATGATAACAGTGGAAAGATATTCCGCTGTTTTGCCGTCTGGCGCAGTGATAGTCCATTACCGCCCGGTATTTAGCATGACGGCGGGAAACATAAGACGACCCGCGTTATGAAAATTTAGCGTTTTATTTATATCAATCAAATTGTTCAGAAGGTGATGATAAACGTAGTATTAACGGTAAGTTAATAACTTTTGCGACTCTACAAAATTATCGATCTCGTTTTACCTTCCCATTTTAAAAATTAAAAGCCGTTCCGGAATGGTAGTGGCCCTTTAAAGGTTTGAACATTATGTGCTTGAACGTTTTAGGAAATGCGCCGCGCAGCGGAAATTTTTTTAGAATGAAGTACGAAAATTGTGCAGGAGGACTCTTTTTTCTTTCAAATATGCATTTTTAGAACATTTCAGTCGGCGAAAATGGGGGGTCAAAAAGACATGTTTGCCCCCCCCCCCCCCGTCATACGTAGTGACTACTGTTATATATATATATGACTCCATCGACTATTTTGCCAGTGTCATGCTATTTTCATCAGATTCATCGACTATTTTGCCAGTGTCATGCTATTTTCATCAGATTCATCGACTATTTTGCCAGTGTCATGCTATTTTCATCAGATTATATCTGCCTCCTCTCTAAATGTGCGCTTGGCAATGAAATTCATGGAACGTGTATTGTTGTCTCCGTATTTTTATATAAAAATAACGAGAAAAATATTGCCAAGACAATCCAGATTTGTGTAACTTGAACTTCGATTAACAAAGAAGTATAATGATATATACTAGAAATGAAATCAGTAATGGTATTTCAAAAAAATGTGCTTAAGTTCAATCTCCAGTAGAAAGTCCAAAATAAGCTGCTTTCGTCCAGTAAATTCACTCGTTCTTTATTCATCTCTTCTTTTCCTAGAATTAGGTTCTTCGGGTTCTATTTCCCTTTGCCATTTCCGTTCTATGAAACAAACTCTGGTGAAATGGCCTTGTTTCTAGCATTTCAAACAGATGGCGTTCCTTTCGTGCTTGACAAACCACGAATTGATTGTTCTACGTTGCAGCTCTCAATCTTTGATCTGTATTTCATAATTCAAATCCCACATATCCTTTGTCAATTGCTCCAAATATATTATAGGACGGTAGTTTTTGCCTTGTATGGTAACGTCCATGTGTGCCCGAATCTCAAACTATCCAACAAAAATAGGTTATTCAATTGCATCCCGAAAAAAAATTTGTGTCACTACAAATGTATGTCCTAAATGGAATGAAGTACAGATTACACATGCACCAAAAGCAAAATAAATTATTTTATATTATTGTTTGTGTAAATTTGACATATATGTACACGATTAAACGCCAGTGTATTTTTAAAATGATCGGTATCGTTTATGCTTGTGGAAATTTTGCGAATCTTGATAATTTTTGCAAAGTTTTCTCTGTCAACAACCAGAAAATATATTTCGTGTTTTTGAAACCATGTAGATCGCATCCTTGATCCAATTACGTATGAGCTCCTTAAATTGCTTAAAAACAAACTTTATATTTACATATTCTCAATAAATATTAAGTTTGCTGTTAAAGATACTCCACCGCTGACAAATGGTATTTTTTCACTATCAAAAATAGGAACAGACGATTTAGTATTTTTCTTCAGTTACAAAAGTTCCTTACTTCACACCATTACCACAATTGAAAAGTTTGAACTTCTTATTTTACTTCAAGTTAAAAATATGAAAAATAATTAATTGCATCCCGAAAAAATTCCGTGCCACTATATCCTATATGGAATGAAGTAATGATTGCGCATGCACCAAAGGCGAACTAAATTATTTTATGTCATTTTTTGTGCTAATTAGGCATATATATACACGATTAAACGCCAATTATTGTTCAAATGATGAATATCATTTACGCTCTGTCGGCGGTGGAGCATCTTTAAACAACAAAACTTCCATTATATTTAAAACATCACAAAAATCGATGGCTTTGGGGATCCAAAATTAAGACATTGATTCTTACATGTAATTCATCAATGGCATAGATCCTATATAAAGTTTGGGGGGAAATAAAATAACAATAGGAAAACATTGAGACAAAGATATCCTATTTAATTACAAGGATTTATAAGTGATATATACGTCCCAACCGGAGCTACCGTTCAGGTTGATATACGTCCTTGATAAAAGGAAAAATCCGTATGAATTTAAATCATGTATCTGAACTATGAATAGATATAAATTAATTTATGGACTCCACTCGACTTTCTTGTTTTTTATTTGTCTGTTGAAAGAGAGGTATGTTGAATATTTTCTTTTTAATATTGATTTGAAAGTGTTTTTTTTTTTTTGTGGCAAATAAACGCCTTCAAATGGAAGTTTTGACAATTTTGTTTGCTCGTGCATAAGCGGCACACAAAGAACATCACGTGGACCCTGCGTAAAATATTCACCAGTTGTGAGTCACGCACCGCTTTGCAAAATGTACAAATAAGGAAGTTGAACTTCGAACTAATAAACACGTGACCAGGAAGCTGCACAGGCACACCTCACATTTCCAATATGGCGTCCGGAGTGAAGACCAACGATGATTGTGTCAAAGCTTATGAGAGGCTTAAGACAGAACATACTGCAAAATGTTGTGTTTTCAAGCTCAACAAGAACTATACTGAAGTTGAATTAGAAACTGAGGTGTCATGTGGTAAACATGACGACATGTTCGACGCATACGATGAATTCATGACGAAAATGCCGAAGGACCAGTGCCGGTATGGCGTTTTTGAATACGGAGGTCGTAAGGATACAGAAGGGAAGATGATTTCAAAGGCCATTTTCGTGTCATGGTAAGGAAATGATTAAACTGAAATGCTTATTTGGTTGCTTTAAATGTATTGAGTTCAAAGCTTCTTTGACCACCTACTTTTCCTAACTCGATAAACCGGTCCCGTCATGGCGGTTCACGAATCAGGATAGTCCTCCAGTGGGTGATTCAGCATGAAAAATAATAGGCCTAATTAACGTCACATTTTTGTAGATATTTAACAACTACCCGAAACATTATTTAAGTAAAATGGCAAGTTATTTAAAAACCCATAATAGAAATAGAATTGCCCAAAATAATTCATAGGCGATTCACGTTATGACTGTGACACAGATTCTAGAACAAAGGCGTCTAAATGAGTCTGGCTTTGGAGTTTTAGACTCTTGCTCAAAGGATTACAAACATATGAAAAACAATAGCTTAACTAGCAAGCAACTTGTCATTTATGGCGTGAAAGTTGTTCTTAACTTGCTTAGGGGAAGATTTAGAAGAAATGTCTGAAATTTCCATTACAAAATATGACAGCTCATGAAATGATGGCCAACTTCAAAAAGTAAGACGGTAAGTCTGGCACCCGCAAGCTACATCAAAGGAAAATCGGTCGTCCCCCAACATTATGGTCAGTTCACAAACACAAAAGTGCTTGCCACGTATTCGTCCAAAACTCTGAATGACAAATCCTTCTCGCGTATAAATTCTTGATATTATAAAGTTGTTTCTGTAATATAACATAAAAATACATATTATTATAATACTCCAAACCTATATTCTACTATAAACACTGAAAAGATTCAGGGGTCGACACTAAAAGCAGCCTGGCAGCCCGGGCCCCGGGGCTGCATTAAAAAAAAACCCAAAAAAACTGGGTTGTCAGAATGTCAAAGTTCAGTAGCTATAGCCCTGCAGAGGCTGCCTGTTTGATTTCAGACTTGTGCATCTTTAGTTAAGGAAGGAAAAATGTATGCTTTGAGATTTGCAATTTCAGTACCCAAATTCACTAGAATGCAGGAAATTGAATACCGGTAAATACTGCTCGCGTCTTCGGCGCTCATATCCATGGCCCCCGCGATAGAATCAGGGCTCTTTTTTTCCATTCTTTTCAATCAAATGCAAACACAGACAATGTTCTCAATCACGATCTCCATCGAGTTTGAATTGGTACCGACGCTAGCAGGTAAAGGAAAGTAACTCTTAACCAATATTGCACTAGCTGTAAGTCATGGCAGCCAATTCGACTAGATTTTCATCAAATTCAGAGTGCAATACTATCGCAATTGTAGTTTGCAATAGTTAAACTATTGCAGTAGTGTTTCCCTCGATAGCAATAGTATTGCAATGGTTAAAATTGTAGGCGATAGTCACCCCTAGTAAATAGTACTTGACTCCCATCGTTTTGGAATCTCAAAACCATTGTATATAGTGTTACATAGCCAAAAAAAAATGGGGTCGGTCGGTCGGGAGACTTTTTTTTGGAGGTCTAATTTTGGCTCCTTGGTTTTTTATGAGAACATTCTAAAATGAGAATTAAAGGGACAATTCACTCAGGCTAATTCTTTTACATAACCAAGAAGCAAAATATAACATAAACGTATTGTTCTACATTTCTTATGAAACATGATCATTGTTAATGTTAGTAATGAGCGTATTTTATATAACGCATATTATATAACTATAGTATTGCAATATTTAAAATTTTAGGCGATAGTTACCCCAAGTCTCTGCTCTTCACCTCTTTTTCTTGTTTTTCTTTTCAGGGCCCCTGATAGTGCAGCGATGAAACAAAAGATGGTACATGCATCCAGCTTAAACGCCTTGAAAATCAAGTTGAATCTTGGGGACATCATACAGGCAGCAGATCCCTCTGACCTTTCGGAAGACACCATTTGTGAGAGGCTAAAGATAAAGTTGGATAAAGAGCATCTACAGCAACAAAGATTATGTCACTGCAAGGGTGGAGGAGAACAAGTTCAACAACAACAGCAGCATAGCGATGATTTTAATCCTAATGCATAACTGAAGACAGTGCTTCTTTACTGAGAGACTGCATCAATTTGGTTTTCATCAAGCCTGTTATGGCATTGTGTCATCTGCTTAAATAGCCGACTGGTCTCAAGTTTGGAAATGTATTGGACATACCTTCAGCTAGACTGGATTAATGCTATTAATATGCTGTTCTTCATAATATACATGGGAACACGCATCTGATATGAACATATATATATATTATAAATGCAAATAACCTAAAAATAATTTTCAGATCCATAATTATGTATAACTTATCATTGCTGACAAAAAGATAAATTTTTATTTGTATTAGACCAACACTTTGAATTCAAAAGAGTAGCCTAGACTCTAACGATTTTCAAGACAATGCTGCATGCTTTGATTAAGGATAACTTTGATTCAAATTAGCTAAGTATGTGATAACGGGAACAATGTGCATTGGACTTGATCTACATGCATGATACATAACAGAGATGTACAACTCTGACTTATAGTCCTCTTAGAAATCATACAAACGAATAGCTGCATCTAAGCTGGCATTTACAAATCAGAAACTTAGGTTCAATGCATAATTAAATTCTCCCAACAGAGTGGGGAACTTGTTGTGATTGCTCTGTTTCTTCTTATTATTATTATTCTGGTTCTTCTATTTTCAGCCGCAATCCCATCATTACTATTTGGACTAATGGGTTATAATGTGCAGTCAAATTGTGTCCTGCTGACAAAAATCGTCTACTTCTAGATGAGGATAAGCATTATGTTTTTTTTTTGTTTTTTTTTTTTTTTAAGAAATGATAATAATTTTTTTAAAGGCCCACTACCTTTCAAAAAAAAAAAAAAAAGTTTCATAAAAACAATAACATTAAAAATATATATCGATGGCTGAAGATGACGTTACTACAAAATTTCCTGCGTAATATATATGTTAACAGTGAAGACTAATTGCATACTGCTGTTTTGCCGTCTTGCACAGGGATAAACAACTAACACGCGGTAATTAGGACGACGACAGGAAACTTAGATAACCCGCTTTACGAAAATTCTCTATTTTGATTTAATTGTTCAGAAAGTGATAAGTGTAATATCAATGGTAAGCTGATAACTTACAAAACTCTACAAAATTATCAATCTCGTTTTGCATTCCTGTTTTAAATATCAAAGGCAGTTTTGGAAAGGTAGTGGGCCTTTAGAAAAAGTTTTGTTAGTGATATGTTACAAAACTAGTCAGTTTACACTTATAGTCGCTACACTTTACCATAAAAAATGATGTAATGCCAAAACACCATTTTGTATTCATCAATAAACAAATTATGAACATTTCACTTGTACAGTGTCGAACATTTCAATGGTTATTTTTGGATCAGGGCCTGTCATCAAAGAAATACTTTTGTTTTGATGGTTTTCATTAAATTGCAAGATTTTACATGTACTCCGGTGCACTTTATTTAAAGATGCTCCACTGCCGACAGCATAAATGATACTCATCATTTGAACAGTAGTTGGTTTTAATCATGTATGATATATGTTTAATTTAACACAAAAAATAACGCAAATTAATTTACATTGCTTTTGGTGCGTGCGCAATTAGCACTTCATTTTATATAGGACATAGAGTGCCATAGCTGCAATATCGTTGTTGGCAGTGGTTTAAAGAAAGAAGCTTCCATAACTGAAGAAAAGTACTAATTGGTTCACATGTTTTTGATAAAAACAAAACATTTGTCAGCGGTGGAGCATCTTTAAATAAAATGGCTGCTGTTGAGTTCTATTTCCTATCTGGGAGAAATAAAAATACTGGCTTTGTCGTATGAGTAGGCTTTTCACCAGCTGGAAATGATTTGTATTAAAAGCATTGGATGACAGTCCTTGAACCAACCCCTGGATTATCATAGCAAAACTGACTGCTCGGTGTACAACAACAGATGAGACAGGTCCAGGAGGTGGTTGCTCGTTTGTACACCAAAAGAAGTTACTAAATACTAATAACGTACAGTGGTTGACTGGGTTGTGCTCTGTGAATGTAATCCACAAAGAGTCTCTTCAGGCCTGTGGTTCACAAAAAGAAATGTTTATCCAAGATAACAGGATGTTATACTTTTCAAAACTGACATCGCATGAATTCTGATTAACATCACTAGTAATTATAATAGCACAACCAGGCAATCGATATCAGCATTCTGATACTTGAGTTACTTCCCTTTGTTAATAGATCCGACTCTCTGTATTGGGTGGTAACCTGAACGACATCGGGCATTACACATCTCCCCTCAGTAGCTACGGTTGTATTGGGTGGCTGAGTGAAACGAAGGGAAGTTACTCTTGATAGATCAGGATGAGTTGTACAATGTAATATACTCTTAATACATTCAAGGGATAAGTATGCATTACTGCTGGTTTTTTTCCCCACTATATTTCATGCATTTTGACTTTTTCAAAGACTTAATTTTTTTTTTCCAATATTAAAGAAATTTTACACAGTATGGAAAGCAAATTTCTTTGACAGCATTTTCATAATTGTCCACCTCTGTGAAGATAGTGTTTATATATTCACACTTGTAAACACTTGGACTGCCATCTTCCTCCTTTGTTTGCTTCTTTTAAGTCAAAATAAAACTATAAAGATATGATAAAAAGTGTGTAGATGCATCTGGGTATAAAATTTCTTTACAAAATCTTTGAAAATTCTCAATGCTGAAACTAACATTGTGATCTTCCATACTTTAAAACAATTTATGTTCATTGTTGATATTGTTTCACACACTGGGGGAACCCTACTTACCTCGGTGCAGAATTTGCCTAGATTAAAGTCTTGTTAACCTAACCAGCCAACCATTTGGTTTCATATGGTTGAGAGATACATAATGTTCATGTTTGCCATATTGTTATATATAACTTATATTTCAACACATCCAACAGACTAAATTTTACCCCTGATTAAAGATATGTGTGATTGAACTATTTAAATGAAATGGGTTCAAAGTGTCTCTATCTATCTAGTACACAGGCAATATTTCTTCACGTAGTATTGTGCTGTAGGTTCCATAAATGCATCCTTGGTATATACTCCAGTGGTCACGGATATATCCATTCCTGGACTATCTCAGTAAAACTGGAGCCAGTTCAAGAGAAGAAAAAAAAAGGACCAATTACAGGCCTGCAGAGATTTCCTTTGAAGATTACAGATAGAGTGCACATGGTGCCCATCTTCAAAGCAACACGGTCAACCACATCACCTGTGTCTTCTGTAGCCTCCAGTTTTACTATGTGATAGTGCAGGGGTGGATATAACGGATGTGATAGTAACCCCAGGAGTATCGAGGATATCATCAATGGAGTACATCTTTGGATAAAATACAGGTCCCTCCATATTATGTGTCAAACAATATTCAAAAATTTTCACTTAAAGGCACTATTTCTGAAACAAAAAATCAAAAGTTGGCCTATGAAAACCTACCAGTTGGGTCAGAGATCAGTTTGTACTACCATAGTCACTGTAATTAGTGCCCAGGGCACGTATAAACTAACATAACGTGGTGCAATTATAAGGGAACAATATGAAAGTTGTGGAATAATTTAAATATTTCCGTACTCTGTCATAGCCTATCAAGCTTTCATAGTAAACATGCATATGATCTGCGTTTTTAGGTCATCTGACCCGAAGGGTCGGGATGACCTATAGTCACTCATGTTTCGTCCGTCGTCGTCCGCCGTGCGTTAACTTTTCACATTTTGAACTTCTTCTCAAGTTCTACCAGTGCGATTTGGCTGAAACTTGCATGAAATGATCCTGACATGGTCCTGACAAAGTGTTGTTATTTTTCGGGTCGATCCTAAATCCAAGATGGCCGCCACAGCAACCATCTTGAAAACACATTTTGAACTTCTTCTCAAGTTCTACCAGTGCGATTTGGCTGAAACTTGCATGAAATGATCCTGACATGGTCCCGACAAAGTGTTGTTATTTTTCGGGTCGATCCTAAATCCAAGATGGCCGCCACAGCCGCCATCTTGAAAAAACATTTTGAACTTCTTCTCAAGTTCTACCTTTGCAATTAGGCTGAAACTTGCATGAAATGATCCTGACATGGTCCCGACAAAGTGTTGTTATTTTTCGGGTCGATCCTAAATCCAAGATGGCCGCCACAGCCGCCATCTTGAAAAGACATTTTGAACTTCTTCTCAAGTTCTACCAGTGCGATTTGGCTGAAACTTGCATGAAATGATCCTGACATGGTCCCGACAAAGTGTTGTTATTTTTCGGGTCGATCCTAAATCCAAGATGGCCGCCACAGCCGCCATCTTGAAAACACATTTTGAACTTCTTCTCTTCTCAAGTTCTGCCGGTTCGATTTGGCTGAAACTTGCATGAAATGATCTTGACATGGTCCTGACAAAGTTTTGTTATTTTTCGGGTCGATCCTAAATCCAAGATGGCCGCCACAGCCGCCATCTTGAAAACACATTTTGAACTTCTTCTCAAGTTCTACCAGTGCAATTAGGCTGAAACTTGCATGAAATGATCCTGACATGGTCCCGACAAAGTTTTGTTATTTTTCGGGTCGATCCTAAATCCAAGATGGCCGCCACAGCCGCCATCTTGAAAACACATTTTGAACTTCTTCTCAAGTTCTACCGGTGCGATTTTGGCTGAAACTTGCATGAAATGATCCTGACATGGTCCTGACAAAGTGTTGTTATTTTTCGGGTTGATCCAAAATCCAAGATGGCCGCCACAGTCGCCATCTTTAAAACACATTTTGAACTTCTTCTCAAGTTCTACCGGTTCGATTTAGCTGAAACTTGTATGAAATGATCTTGACATAGTCCCGACAAAGTTTTGTTATTTCGGGTCGATCCTAAATCCAAGATGGCCGCCACAGCCGTCATCTTGAAAACACATTTTGAACTTCTTCTCAAGTTCTACCGGTGCGATTTGGCTGAAACTTGCATGAAATGATCCTGACATGGTCCCGACAAAGTGTTGTTATTTTTCGGGTCGATCTGAAATCCAAGATGGCCGCCACCTTTAAAACACATTTGAACTTCTTCTCAAGTTCTATCGGTTCGATTTGGCTGAAACTTGCATGAAATTATCATGATATGGTCCTAACAAAATGTTGTTATTTTTCGGGTCCATCCGAAATCCAAGATGACCACCACAGCCGCCATCTTGAAAACACATTTTGAACTTCTTCTCAAGTTCTATTGGTGCGATTAGGCTGAAACTTGCATGAAATGATCCTGACATGGTCCCGACAAAGTTTTGTTATTTTTCGGGTCGATCCTAAATCCAAGATGGCCGCCACAGCAACCATCTTGAAAACACATTTTGAACTTCTTCTCAAGTTCTACCAGTGCGATTTGGCTGAAACTTGCATGAAATGATCCTGACATGGTCCCGACAAAGTGTTGTTATTTTTCGGGTCGATCCTAAATCCAAGATGGCCGCCACAGCCGCCATCTTGAAAAAACATTTTGAACTTCTTCTCAAGTTCTACCGGTTCGATTTGGCTGAAACTTGCATGAAATGATCCCGACATGGTCCCGACAAAGTGTTGTTATTTTTCGGGTCGATCCGTAATCCAAGATGGCTGCCAAAGCCGCCATCTTGAAAATACATTTTGAACTTCTTCTCAAGTTCTACCAAGTGCGATTTGGCTGAAACTTGCATAAAATGATCCTGACATGGTCCCGACAAAGTGTTGTTATTTTTCGGGTCGATCCTAAATCCAAGATGGCCGCCACAGCTGCCATCTTGAAAACACATTTTGAACTTCTCAAGTTCTACCGGTTCGATTTGGCTGAAACTTGCATGAAATGATCTTGACATGGTCCTGACAAAGTTTTGTTATTTTTCGGGTCGATCCTAAATCCAAGATGGCCGCCACAGCCGCCATCTTGAAAACACATTTTGAACGTCTTCTCAAGTTCTACCAGTGCAATTAGGCTGAAACTTGCATGAAATGATCCTGACATGGTCCCGACAAAGTTTTGTTATTTTTCGGGTCGATCCTAAATCCAAGATGGCTGCCACAGCCGCCATTTTGAAAACGCATTTTGAACTTCTTCTCAAGTTCTACCGGTGCGATTTTGGCTGAAACTTGCATGAAATGATCCTGACATGGTCCTGACAAAGTGTTGTTATTTTTCGGGTTGATCCAAAATCCAAGATGGCCGCCACAGTCGCCATCTTTAAAACACATTTTGAACTTCTTCTCAAGTTCTACCGGTTTGATTTGGCTGAAACTTGTATGAAATGATCTTGACATAGTCCCGACAAAGTTTTGTTATTTCGGGTCGATCCTAAATCCAAGATGGCTGCCACAGCCGCCATCTTGAAAACACATTTTGAACTTCTTCTCAAGTTTTACCGGTGCGATTTGGCTGAAACTTGCATGAAATGATCCTGACATGGTCCCGACAAAGTGTTGTTATTTTTCGGGTTGATCTGAAATCCAAGATGGCCGCCACAGCCGCCACCTTTAAAACACATTTGAACTTCTTCTCAAGTTCTATCGGTTCGATTTGGCTGAAACTTGTGTGAAATGATCATGATATGGTCCTAACAAAATGTTGTTATTTTTCGGGTCCATCCGAAATCCAAGATGACCACCACAGCCGCCATCTTGAAAACACATTTTGAACTTCTTCTCAAGTTCTACCAGTGCGATTTGGCTGAAACTAACATTAAATGATCCTGACATGATCCCGACAAAGTGTTGTTATTTTTTTCGGGTCGATCCTAAATCCAAGATGGCCGCCATCTTGAAAACACATTTCGAACTTCTTCTCAAGTTCTACCAGTGCGATATGGCTGAAACTTGCATGAAATAATTCTGACATGGTCCCGACAAAGTGTTGTTATTGTTCGGATCGAACCGAAATCCAAGATGGCCACCACAGTCGCCATCTTAAAAACATATTTTGAACTTCTTCTCAAGTTCTACCGGTGCGATTTGGCTGAAACTTGCATGAAATGATCCTGACATGGTCCCGACAAAGTGTTACATCTCTGGTTGATCCTAAATCGAAGATAGCTACCATGACACTATATCTAATTAATTTCCTACATGTTAAGGCCCTTTGGCCTCTTGTTTGAAATAAAATTTGTTGAAAGAAATTGAAAATGATCCTGACATGGTCCTGACAAAGTGACACCATATGAAAATTATTTTACTATTGCCAAGGTAGTCAGATGACCGTTAAGGCCCTTTGGGCCTCTTGTTTCCTTTAAGATGCATTACTAAGTCATGATTTACAAATAAAAGACTCCAAAGATTATACACAATGCCATAACATGAATTTCATGTAATATAGGAGACAATGCCAATATTATAAGGATCAGACAGTTGTAAAACTTTGTTTAATCCATGGTTTGGGGGGCGTTTATATAACTTTTATCTCCTTCAGAAGAAGGGCTCTAATTACAGTGAATGCAGTAATGGTAACTTATCTTCATTGTGGTGGATTGGAAAGAATACTTTTGTAAAATAGGGAAATTGTCAAGTTTTACTGAATTACAAAATCCTTTCATAACTCCCGAAGTACAAAGGTATGCAAAAATAATAATGCATTAATATTTATTGTAGAAAACACAGGAAACATTTGCAGTGTAATAACCTTTATTTCTTCCAAAGAAATTCAGAATAAATAAATCTGAAACAATGGCTTCAAACTTAAACAATAATTCTTCCTTCCATGTGATTTCTTTACTTTGTAGTCGGGATAACAATAACTCACCAGCCTTATTTCCTTGACCAGTAATCTGATCAACTGTAAACTTAATGCCACATTTTAAAACTTGTTAACTTTGTCAATTGATCAGAAGGTTTAATTTACTAATATGATGGTAATCTGTTCACAAATTTGCATAAAGCTAAGGTTAAACAAAATCCTGATGTTCCCTCTTTTCAATTCAATTTGCATCCTTTCTTCTCTTTAGAATGTCATTTTTCTCTCCAAACCTTTCTCAATTCTTCTTCTTTCCTTTTTTCTTGGCTTTGTCTATGGAACGTCGTTTTTCTGTCAATACCCTTGTCTGCAAACAAAAACAATCAATATTAATACTGCGAGTATAGTACTTTATACTAACTTCTAGTGTTGGTAATCGGTTGTAAAATCTGTATCAATGATCAATTTATGACATCTACTTATTAACATTTTTATGATTGAATACCAATAATAGCAAACTCTCTTATATATAATATATATTTAACCTTTTAGTTTCTCTGATATCCAATGAACCAACAGAATAAAGAAGTAATAATTTTTAAATTCAAACAAGGACATAGTCATTCAGATCCCCCGCCTATTGAGATATCAAAGCTGAAGTAAGTTTGATTGTGGAGACCTATATGTGTATGAAAAAAAACAGGAAAAAGGAAGTTGAGCTAAAGAAAGATGGAGTATAATTCAAGTAGAGCGGGGCTGCAATTGTTGAATCAGGTATACAGCCTTGACATTTATATTAGACTATATACACAAAGATGGGTGGAGATTTGCAAAGTAACATTTACCATTTACCATGATGTTTTCAGCAATGTTTCCATGGTAACGGAAAAAGTGCAAAAAATGAAAACCCTAAAAATAGCAAAAGGTACTACTAGACCATAAAAAGAATGTGTCTATGAAGTTTCATGGAAATATCTCTGCTTGTTTTAGAGTTATGCTCCGGAAATGAACCTGCTACAAAAATATGATATTTTCAGCAATGTTTCTATGGTTACAGAAAAAAGCACAAAAAGTGAAAACCTAAAAATAGCAAAAGGCACTACTAGACCATAAGAACAATGTGTCTATGAAGTTTCATGGAAATATCTCTGCTGGTTTTAGAGTTGTGCTCCGGAAACGATTCTTATACAAAAATCTGCCATTTTCAGCAATGTTTCCATGGTTACAGAAAAAAGTACAAAAAGTGAAAACCTTAAAATAGCAAAAGGCACTACTAGACCATAAGACTAATGTGCCTATGGAGTTCCGTGCATATATCTCAACCAGTTTTCTAGTTATGCTGCGGAAACGAACCTGGTACAAAAATATGATATTTTCAGCAATGTTTCCATGGTTACAGAAAAAGTGCAAAAAATGAAAACCTAAAAATAGCAAAAGGCACTACTAGAACATAAGAACAATGTGTCTATGAAGTTTCATGGAAATAGCTCTGCTGGTTTTAGAGTTGTGCTCCGGAAACGATTCTTACACAAAAATCTGCCATTTTCAGCGATGTTTCCATGGTTACAGAAAAAAGTACAAAAAGTGAAAACCTTAAAATAGCAAAAGGCACTACTAGACCATAAGACTAATGTGCCTATGGAGTTCCGTGCATATATCTCAACCAGTTTTCTAGTTATGCTGCGGAAACGAACCTGGTACAAAAATATGATATTTTCAGCAATGTTTCCATGCTTACGGAAAAAATGCAAAAAATGAAAACCTAAAAATAGCACAAGGCATTACTAGACCATAAGACCAATGTGTGTATGAAGTTTCGTGGAAACATCTCTACTGGTTGAGTTATGCTCCGGAAACCATTCTTACGGACGGACGGACAGACGGACGGAACCCATTTGTATATCCCCCGCCAATTTTGTTGGGCGGGGGATAATTAATTTATCTAACATGTCTAAGGCATTTTGAAATGTGGTTTTGCACATACACAAACACAAGAAAGGTTATGAACCGTACAAAATTAGCACAACACATCTCCCATTTTAATAATTGATTATTAACTTCCATAATCAATAGTCTTTGGGAAAATCATACTTGATCGATCATCGATTAGAATTGAGAATTGGTCCGACACAACTATTTTCCACAGCAAACTTGAAGTTAATCATGATAGTATACAACTTTCAATGAAACCATATGGTAATTTGATGATAAGAAAGATAGGCAACACTTGACTGGTTGCCTCCCTTAGTTCCGCTAACTAAAGTTGAAATCACAAGGCCATGATAAGGGTAGGTAACATTTGATGAAATCATATGAGTATGGTCATTTTTGTTTATACGTTTTGACAGGTTGGACCTAGTTGTTCATTTTTTAATTTATATATAATGACAGATCTGGTGATTTTATATTGTTTTCAGACGAGCCTGGGGCAAAGCCCTCATAGGACTGTAGCAAAATCTACAGGTCTGACAGGATTTATACTTGAATTTATTATTTTTACAAACGGTCCAGCCAGTCACAAAAACGAAACAAAAACGGCCTTGGTCATAAGACTTGGTAACTTCTGATCTAATCATAACTTGACAGGTAGAAATCATCAAGGTATGTAACTCGTGACCAATAAAAATTCTAAGAAGGGCAGGTAATTCCTGATGAAATCATTAGAAGGACAGGTTTACATATTTGATAGATGGAAATTAATAAGGGTGAGTAAATCACAGCTTTTGGTTGGTAGAAAGGACAGACAATCATTATCAAAGGGGAATTCATATTTTGCCTTTGAGCATAAATTGAGCATCTGTATTAAATTGAATTAAAAAAATAAATATTTAATTGTCCTAATGACAAAGATACAAGGTTTGACATACAACTCAATCACATTGGTAGAACTTATAAGTTCAAATTGTGTTTTCAAGATGGCGGCTGTCTTAGATTTCAGATTGACTCAAAAATAACAGCACATTGTCATGACCATATCATCACTATTTCAGGCAAGTCCAGCTGAATCCTAAATCTACTTCACATGTATACAGTGACTTCTAAGTTAAATAATATTTATTTTATACAACATCGTACCTCTTGTTTCTTCTTATTTATTGCTGCTCTCACTCTGTCATACATCCTCTTCTTTTTCTTTGGGATGGTCATCTCTGCCAGTTTGCGTTCCTCGGCCTTCTGTCGTGAGAGTTTTTGGTCGATATCCTCATCATCCATTTGGCCAGCTTCCACAGACATGGTACTGGTGTTGGGATCAACCTAGAAAGGTTGTTCAGTTATAACAGCTTTAATTTCTTGTCAACAATAAATTAATTTAAATCATCTAAAATCAATGGCGTTATGATAATTCTTTGTCAATTTCAATTTTTTTAAAAATCACAGTGCTCATATATCTATTCACGATAATTGTAACAATCCTTGTTCAAAAAATTAAATGTAAATATGTTGTTCTGACAAGTAATGTGACTATTATTTTTGTAATTTATTCGTTTTCCTCGTTAAGTTAGCTATCAATACCTTGCAGACAGATCTCTATACCTTTTGTTTTTTAGCCTTTGATGGTGAGGCCTCTGTTTGTTGAAGTTTACCATCTTTGTGTTTCCTGCCTCTTTTCTCTTCCTCTACTTCCTCTTCCTCAGAATTCTCCTCCTCTTCCTCATCTGTTAAGATTATGTAAAGTGTAATCACTTAATAAAGGCTCAATCAGTGTTATAACACTTTCTTGTATACAAGTATGAGGGTTCGAGATCCCAGAACGACGTAGGTAAAGTATGATTTACAGTCGATTAGTCCCACCTTCAGGTGATTATGACGTCACAACTCACGTCAAATGATGATGTCTAAATCACAGGATGTTGGAACTAATAGATGGTAAATTTACTTTAATCATGTTATTTTGGGATCTCGAAACCCCGGTATTGTGAAAAAAATTGTTTTAAAAATTACATTATAAATATTAAACATACAATAGTAGACAGTATATTTGTGGCCAAATAATGGCCACAATCCCTACAGAATTGTACCATATTGATCTAATAACCCCCCTGCCCATTTTGGAGGCCCCAATATCACTAACTTCAAATTAATGCAGATGAAAATATGATAACTGTGTTGGAAATTGATTTATAGCCTACTTTGTGCTGCTGCAAAACTTTGATGAAAGACAAGTTCAAGTTTGGTTCTATTAAGTGCCTCCATATTTGTTTCATTTTCTATGCGCCCTAGGCACTTAATAGGTCAAATACAGTAACTGTACTTTTCATGTGAATATTTTCCTATTAAGGAAAAAGAATCTATTCCAATTGATCCCAAATCGCAATTCAAAAGGTAAAGACACCTGATATTATCAAAGATAAAACTCACCTTCAGATATTTAAAGATATTTTCAGATATCTAACTCTTTCTAATGTAACTAACAAAGTAAGTACAAACTGTTTATCAATGTTCATCACAAGATCACGACCATTTTGATGTTATTATTCAACAATATTATTAAATACCTTCGTCGTCCTCTTCTTCTTCTTCTTCTTCTTCTTCTTCATCATCATCGTCCTCTCCTACACCTTCAACAGAACAATGAAAGAAAACATTCAAAAGAACAAGAGGCCCAGAGGGCCTGTATCGCTCACCTGGTTTTTTGTTAGTAATTATCACAAGACTCAGACAATTAGAAAAATAAGCAAAATTGACTCCCAAAGTTTAATTTTGAATCACAACCATACAATGATGCTATTGATACCATACAAATATGCTATCCAATACATAGGTTCAGAGACAAAGTAATTAATATGAAAATAGTAGCCTAATTGACCTTTTGACCTCGCATCTATTGCCGTCTAAGGCCCCGGGGGTCAGCCCTATCATTTGTACAATTTCAAATCCCAACCCTATAAGGATGCTACCATTGCATTATAAGTGCTCTTCCATTCTTAGTTGCAGAGAAGAAGTCGTTTATATGGAAATAGCTAAATTTTGAATCCAAACCCTATAAGGATGTTACCATTGCATTATGAGCGTAATCCCATGTTTAGTTGCAGACAAAAAGTCATTTATATGGAAATTGACCACTTTTGACCCTGCCCCTCAGGCCCCCGGGGGGTCAGCCCTATCATGTGCACAATTTTGAATTCCCACACTATAAGGATACTACCATTGTATTATGGGTGCTATACCGTGCTTAGTTTCAGAGAAGAAGTCGTTTATATGGAAATAGCCAAATTGGCCCCTTTTGACCCCGCCCCTCAGGCCCCCTGGGGGTCAGCCCCATCATTTGTACAATTTTGAATCTCCATCCTATAAGGATGCTACCATTGCATTATGGGTGCTATCCCATGCTTGGTTTCAGAGAAGAAGTCGTTTATATGGAAATAGCCAAATTGAACCCTTTTGACCCCGCCCCTCAGGCCCCCCGGCGGTCAGCCACATCATTTGTACAATTTTGAATCCCCAACCTATAAAGATACTACCATTGCATTATGAGTGCTATCTCATGCTTAGTTTCAGAGAAGAAGTTGTTTATATGGAAATAGCCAAATTGACCCCATTTGACCCCGCCCCTCAGGCCCCGGGGGTCAGCCCCATCATTTGTACAATTTTGAATCCCCACCCTATAAGGATGCTACTATTGCATTATGGGTGCTATCCCATGCTTGGTTTCAGAGAAGAAGTCGTTTATATGGAAATAGCCAAATTGACCCCTTTTGACCCCACCCCTCAGGCCCCTGGGGGGTCAGCCACATCATTTGTACAATTTTTAATCCCTACCCTATAACGATACTACCATTGCATTATGAGTGCTATCCCATGCTTGATTTCAGAGAAGAAGTCGTTTATATGGAAATAGCCAAATTGACCCCTTTTGACCCCGCCCCTCAGGCCCCCGGGGGGTCAGCCCCATCATTTGTACAATTTTGAATCCCCACCCTATAAGGATGCTACCATTGCATTATGGGTGCTATCCCATGCTTGGTTTCAGAGAAGAAGTCGTTTATATGGAAATAGCCAAATGGACCCCATTTGACCCCGCCCCTCAGGCCCCCGGGGGGTCAGCCCCATCATTTGTACAATTTTGAATCCCCACCCTATAAGGATGCTACCATTGCATTATGGGTGCTATCCCATGCTTGGTTTCAGAGAAGAAGTCGTTTATATGGAAATAGCCAAATTGACCCCTTTTGGCCCCGCCCCTCAGGCCCCTGGGGGGTCAGACCCATCATTTGTACAATTTTCAGTTAGTAGCCCATAAGGATGCTACCAGTCAAATTTTGTTGAAATCCGACCAGCGGTTATGGAGAAGAAGTCGATTGTTGACGGACGGACGGACGGACGGACGGACGACGGACGACGGACGACGGACGACGGACGCCGGACGCCGGACGCCACGGTATGGCATAAGCTCACCTTGGTCCTTCGGACCAGGTGAGCTAACAATACAAGTTTAATAATCAACTTGAGGAAATATTTAACAAAGTTACCAGTAAGAAATTTTCAGTATTTTCATAAATGAGACACAAGAGATAATAGAATCTTACATGGGTTTATCAAGTGGACAGAGATATCTCAACCTGAGTGAAAGATATCAGCTGTCAATCCTCCACAAGCCTTGGGTTCATTTGTCGAATTATTTCTTTCAGATTGAGATCTCCCTCATCACTTTACAGACCAGTTGGACCAGTTACCCTCATCACCAGATCACAAATGGACCAGTTACCCTCGTCACCAGATCAAAAATGGACCAGTAACCCTTGTTACCAGGTCACAAAGGATCAGTTACCCTCGTCACCAGGTCACAAATGAACCAGTTACCCTCATAATCAGTTCATAATTGGACCAGTTACTCTTATCACCAAGTCACATAGGACCAGTTACCTTTGTCACCAGATCACAAATGGACTAGTAACCCTTGTCACCAGATCACAAATGACTAGTTACCCTCGTCATTAGATAACAAATGGACCAGTTACCCTCCTCACCAGGTCACAAATGACCAGTTACCCTCGTCACCAGATCACAAAGGACCAGTTACCCTCGTCACCAGATCACAAAGGACCAGCTACCCTCGTCACCAGATCACAAAGGACCTGTTACCCTCGTCACCAGATCACAAAGCACCAGTTACACTCATCACCAGATCACAAAGAACCAGTTACCCTCGTCACCAGATCACAAAGGACCAGTTACCATTGTCACCAGATCACAAAGGACCAGTTACCATTGTCACCAGATCACAAAGAACAAGTTACCCTCATCACCAGATCACAAAGGACCAGGTACCCTTCTCACCAGATCACAAAGGACCAGTTACCCTCTTCACCAGATCACAAAGCACCAGTTACCCTCATCACCAGATCACAAAGGACCAGGTACCCTTGTCACCAGATCACAAAGCACCAGTAACCCTTGTCACCAGATCACAAAGGACCAGTTACCCTCGTCAACAGATCACAAAGCACCAGTTACCCTCGTCACCAGATCACAAAGGACCAGCAACACCCTCGTCAACAGATCACAAAGCACCAATTACCCTCATCACCAGATCACAAAGCACCAGTTACCCTCGTCAACAGATCACAAAGCACCAGTTACCCTCATCACCAGATCACAAAGGACCAGTTACCCTCGTCAACAGATCACAAAGCACCAGTTACCCTCGTCACCAGATCACAAAGGACCAGCAACACCCTCGTCAACAGATCACAAAGCACCAGTTACCCTCATCACCAGATCACAAACCACCAGTTACCCTCGTCAACAGATCACAAAGCACCAGTTACCCTCATCACCAGATCACAAAGGACCAGTTACCCTCATCACCAGATCACACATGGACCAGTTACCCTTGTCACCAGATCACAAAGGACCAGTTACCCTTGTCACCAGATCACAAAGGACCAGGTACCCTCATCACCAGATCATAAAGGACCAGTTACCCTCGTCACCAGATCACAAAGGACCAGCTACAACCTTGTCACTAGATCACAAATGACAGTTACCCTCATCACCAGATCACAAAGCACCAGTTACCCTCCTCAACAGATCACAAAGCACCAGTTACCCTCATCACCAGATCACAAAGGACCAGTTACCCTCATCACCAGATCACAAATGGACCAGTTACCCTTGTCACCAGATCACAAAGGACCAGTTACCCTTGTCACCAGATCACAAAGGACCAGTTACCCTCGTCAACAGATCACAAAGCACCAGTTACCCTCCTCACCAGATCACAAAGGACCAGCTACACCCTTGTCACTTGATCACAAATGACAGTTACCCTCATCACCAGATCACAAAGCACCAGTTACCCTCGTCAACAGATCACAAAGCACCAGTTACCCTCATCACCAGATCACAAAGGACCAGGTACCCTCATCACCAGATCACAAAGGACCAGTTACCCTCGTCACCAGATCACAAAGGACCAGCTACACCCTTGTCACTAGATCACAAATGACAATTACCCTCATCACCAGATCACAAAGCACCAGTTACCCTCCTCAACAGATCACAAAGCACCAGTTACCCTCATCACCAGATCACAAAGGACCAGTTACCCTTGTCACCAGATCACAAAGCACCAGTTACCCTCATCACCAGATCACAAAGGACCAGTTACCCTCGTTACCAGATCACAAAGGACCAGTTAACCCTCATCACCAGATCACAAAGGACCAGGTACCCTTGTCACCAGATCACAAAGGACCAGTTACCCTTGTCATTAGATCACAAATGACCAGTTACCCTCGTCACCAGATCACAAATGGACCAGTAACCCTTGTCCCCAGATCACAAAGCACCAGTTACCCTCATCACCAGATCACAAAGCACCAGTTACCCTCGTCAACAGATCACAAAGCACCAGTTACCCTCGTCACCAGATCACAAAGGACCAGCAACACCCTCGTCAACAGATCACAAAGCACCAGTTACCCTCATCACCAGATCACAAACCACCAGTTACCCTCGTCAACAGATCACAAAGCACCAGTTACCCTCATCACCAGATCACAAAGGACCAGTTACCCTCATCACCAGATCACAAATGGACCAGTTACCCTTGTCACCAGATCACAAAGGACCAGTTACCCTTGTCACCAGATCACAAAGGACCTGTTACCCTCGTCAACAGATCACAAAGCACCAGTTACCCTCATCACCAGATCACAAAGGACCAGCTACACCCTTGTCACTAGATCACAAATGACAGTTACCCTCATCACCAGATCACAAAGGACCAGGTACCCTCATCACCAGATCACAAAGGACCAGGTACCCTTGTCACCAGATCACAAAGGACCAGCTACACCCTTGTCACTAGATCACAAATGACAATTACCCTCATCACCAGATCACAAAGCACCAGTTACCCTCCTCAACAGATCACAAAGCACCAGTTACCCTCATCACCAGATCACAAAGGACCAGGTACCCTTGTCACCAGATCACAAAGGACCAGTTACCCTTGTCATTAGATCACAAATGACCAGTTACCCTCGTCACCAGATCACAAATGGACCAGTAACGCTTGTCCCCAGATCACAAAGCACCAGTTACCCTCATCACCAGATCACAAAGCACCAGTTACCCTCGTCAACAGATCACAAAGCACCAGTTACCCTCGTCACCAGATCACAAAGGACCAGCAACACCCTCGTCAACAGATCACAAAGCACCAGTTACCCTTATCACCAGATCACAAACCACCAGTTACCCTCGTCACCAGATCACAAAGGACCAGTTACCATTGTCACCAGATCACAAAGAACAAGTTACCCTCATCACCAGATCACAAAGGACCAGTTACCCTTATCACCAGATCACAAAGGACCAGTTACCCTTGTCACCAGATCATAAAGGACCTGTTACCCTCGTCAACAGATCACAAAGCACCAGTTACCCTCATCACCAGATCACAAAGGACCAGCTACACCCTTCACTAGATCACAAATACAGTCACTCAGATCACAAAGGACCAGTTACCCTCATCACCAGATCACAAAGGACCAGTTACCCTTGTCACCAGATCACAAAGGACCAGCTACACCCTTGTCACTAGATCACAAATGACAATTACCCTCATCACCAGATCACAAAGCACCAGTTACCCTCCTCAACAGATCACAAAGCACCAGTTACCCTCATCACCAGATCACAAAGGACCAGTTACTCTTGTCACCAGATCACAAAGCACCAGTTACCCTCATCACCAGATCACAAAGGACCAGCTACACCCTTGTCACTAGATCACAAATGACAGTTACCCTCATCACCAGATCACAAAGGACCAGGTACCCTCATCACCAGATCACAAAGGACCAGTTACCCTTGTCACCAGATCACAAAGGACCAGCTACACCCTTGTCACTAGATCACAAATGACAATTACCCTCATCACCAGATCACAAAGCACCAGTTACCCTCCTCAACAGATCACAAAGCACCAGTTACCCTCATCACCAGATCACAAAGGACCAGTTACTCTTGTCACCAGATCACAAAGCACCAGTTACCCTCATCACCAGATCACAAAGGACCAGTTACCCTCGTTACCAGATCACAAAGGACCAGTTAACCCTCATCACCAGATCACAAAGGACCAGGTACCCTTGTCATCAGATCACAAAGAACCAGTTACCCTTGTCATTAGATCACAAATGACCAGTTACCCTCGTCACCAGATCACAAATGGACCAGTAACCCTTGTCCCCAGATCACAAAGCACCAGTTACCCTCATCACCAGATCACAAAGCACCAGTTATCCTCGTCAACAGATCACAAAGCACCAGTTACCCTCGTCACCAGATCACAAAGGACCAGCAACACCCTCGTCAACAGATCACAAAGCACCAGTTACCCTCATCACCAGATCACAAACCACCAGTTACCCTCGTCAACAGATCACAAAGCACCAGTTACCCTCATCACCAGATCACAAAGGACCAGTTACCCTCATCACCAGATCACAAATGGACCAGTTACCCTTGTCACCAGATCACAAAGGACCAGTTACCCTTGTCACCAGATCACAAAGGACCTGTTACCCTCGTCAACAGATCACAAAGCACCAGTTACCCTCATCACCAGATCACACAGGACC
Source organism: Argopecten irradians (assembly GCF_041381155.1). Lineage (NCBI taxonomy): Eukaryota > Metazoa > Mollusca > Bivalvia > Pectinida > Pectinidae > Argopecten > Argopecten irradians. The sequence continues at coordinate 39,980,752 of NC_091142.1, forward strand.
AGCTACACCCTTGTCACTAGATCACAAATGACAGTTACCCTCATCACCAGATCACAAAGGACCAGTTACCCTCATCATCAGATCACAAAGCACCAGTTACCCTCATCACCAGATCACAAAGGACCAGGTACCCTCATCACCAGATCACAAAGGACCAGCTACAACCTTGTCTATAGATCACAAATGACAGTTACCCTCATCACCAGATCACAAAGCACCAGTTACCCTCCTCAACAGATCACAAAGCACCAGTTACCCTCATCACCAGATCACAAAGGACCAGTTACCCTCATCACCAGATCACAAATGGACCAGTTACCCTTGTCACCAGATCACAAAGGACCAGTTACCCTTGTCACCAGATCACAAAGGACCAGTTACCCTCGTCAACAGATCACAAAGCACCAGTTACCCTCCTCACCAGATCACAAAGGACCAGCTACACCCTTTTCACTTGATCACAAATGACAGTTACCCTCATCACCAGATCACAAAGCACCAGTTACCCTCATCACCAGATCACAAACCACCAGTTACCCTCGTCAACAGATCACAAAGCACCAGTTACCCTCATCACCAGATCACAAAGGACCAGTTACCCTCATCACCAGATCACAAATGGACCAGTTACCCTTGTCACCAGATCACAAAGGACCAGTTACCCTTGTCACCAGATCACAAAGGACCTGTTACCCTCGTCAACAGATCACAAAGCACCAGTTACCCTCATCACCAGATCACACAGGACCAGCTACACCCTTGTCACTAGATCACAAATGACAGTTACCCTCATCACCAGATCACAAAGGACCAGTTACCCTCATCATCAGATCACAAAGCACCAGTTACCCTCATCACCAGATCACAAAGGACCAGGTACCCTCATCACCAGATCACAAAGGACCAGCTACAACCTTGTCTATAGATCACAAATGACAGTTACCCTCATCACCAGATCACAAATCACCAGTTACCCTCCTCAACAGATCACAAAGCACCAGTTACCCTCATCACCAGATCACAAAGGACCAGTTACCCTCATCACCAGATCACAAATGGACCAGTTACCCTTGTCACCAGATCACAAAGGACCAGTTACCCTTGTCACCAGATCACAAAGGACCAGTTACCCTCGTCAACAGATCACAAAGCACCAGTTACCCTCCTCACCAGATCACAAAGGACCAGCTACACCCTTTTCACTTGATCACAAATGACAGTTACCCTCATCACCAGATCACAAAGCACCAGTTACCCTCGTCAACAGATCACAAAGCACCAGTTACCCTCATCACCAGATCACAAAGGACCAGGTACCCTCATCACCAGATCACAAAGGACCAGTTACCCTCGTCACCAGATCACAAAGGACCAGCTACACCTTTGTCACTAGATCACAAATGACAATTACCCTCATCACCAGATCACAAAGCACCAGTTACCCTCCTCAACAGATCAAAAAGCACTAGTTACCCTCATCACCAGATCACAAAGGACCAGTTACCCTTGTCACCAGATCACAAAGCACCAGTTACCCTCATCACCAGATCACAAAGGACCAGTTACCCTCGTTACCAGATCACAAAGGACCAGTTAACCCTCATCACCAGATCACAAAGGACCAGGTACCCTTGTTACCAGATCACAAAGGACCAGTTACCCTTGTCACCAGATCACAAAGGACCAGTTACCCTCGTCACCAGATCACTAAGCACCAGTTACCCTCATCACCAGATCACAAATGACCAGTTACCCTTGTCACCAGATCACATGAAAGGACCAGTTACCCTCGTCACCAGATCACAAAGGACCAGCTACACCCTTGTCACTAGATCACAAATGACAATTACCCTCATCACCAGATCACAAAGCACCAGTTACCCTCCTCAACAGATCACAAAGCACCAGTTACCCTCATCACCAGATCACAAAGGACCAGTTACCCTTGTCACCAGATCACAAAGCACCAGTTACCCTCATCACCAGATCACAAATGACCAGTTACCCTTGTCACCAGATCACAAAGGACCAGTTACCCTCGTCACCAGATCACAAAGGACCAGTTACCCTCGTCACCAGATCACAAAGGACCAGCTACAACCTTGTCACTAGATCACAAATGACATTTACCCTCATCACCAGATCACAAAGCACCAGTTACCCTCCTCAACAGATCACAAAGCACCAGTTACCCTCATCACCAGATCACAAAGGACCAGTTACCCTCATCACCAGATCACAAATGGACCAGTTACCCTTGTCACCAGATCACAAAGGACCAGTTACCCTTGTCACCAGATCACAAAGGACCAGTTACCCTCGTCAACAGATCACAAAGCACCAGTTACCCTCCTCACCAGATCACAAAGGACCAGCTACACCCTTGTCACTTGATCACAAATGACAGTTACCCTCATCACCAGATCACAAAGCACCAGTTACCCTCGTCAACAGATCACAAAGCACCAGTTACCCTCATCACCAGATCACAAAGGACCAGGTACCCTCATCACCAGATCACAAAGGACCAGTTACCCTCGTCACCAGATCACAAAGGACCAGCTACACCCTTGTCACTAGATCACAAATGACAATTACCCTCATCACCAGATCACAAAGCACCAGTTACCCTCCTCAACAGATCACAAAGCACCAGTTACCCTCATCACCAGATCACAAAGGACCAGTTACCCTTGTCACCAGATCACAAAGCACCAGTTACCCTCATCACCAGATCACAAAGGACCAGTTACCCTCGTTACCAGATCACAAAGGACCAGTTAACCCTCATCACCATATCACAAAGGACCAGGTACCCTTGTCACCAGATCACAAAGGACCAGGTACCCTTGTTACCAGATCACAAAGGACCAGTTACCCTTGTCATTTGATCACAAATGACCAGTTACCCTCGTCACCAGGTCACAAATGGACCAGTAACCCTTGTCACCAGATCACAAAGGACCAGTTACCCTTGTAACCTGATCTCAAAGGACCAGTTACCCTTGTCAACAGATCACAAAGCACCAGTTACCCTCGTCAACAGATCACAAAGGACCAGTTAACCCTCATCACCAGATCACAAAGGACCAGTTACCCTCGTCATTAGATCACAAATGACCAGTTACCCTCGTCACCAGATCACAAAGGACCAGTTACCCTTGTCATTAGATAACAAATGACCAATTACCCTCATCACCAGATCACAAATGGACCAGTTACCCTCGTCATCAGATCACAAATGAACCAGTGTCCCTTGTCAACAGATCACAAAGGACCAGTTACCCTTGTCACCAGATCACAAAGGACCAGGTACCCTTGTCACCAGATCACAAAGGACCAGTTACCCTCATCACCAGATCACAAAGGACCAGTTACCCTCGTCACCAGATCACAAATGACCAGTTACCCTCATCACCAGATCACAAAGGACCAGTTAACCCTTGTCACCAGATCACAAAGGACCAGCTACCATTGTCACCAGATCACAAAGGACCAGTTACCCTCATCACCAGATCACAAAGCACCAGTTACCCTCATCACCAGATCACAAATGACCAGTTACCCTCATCACCAGATCACAAAGCACCAGTTAACCCTTGTCACCAGATCAAAAAGGACCAGTTACCCTCATCACCAGATCACAAAGGACCAGTTACCCTCGTCACCAGATCACAAAGCACCAGTTATCCTCGTCACCAGATCACAAAGCACCAGTTACCCTCATCACCAGATCACTAAGGACCAGGTACCCTCGTCACCAGATCACAAATGACCAGTTAACCCTTGTCACCAGATCACAAAGGACCAGCTACCCTTGTCACCAGATCACAAAGGACCAGTTACCCTCGTCACCAGATCACAAAGCACCAGTTACCCTCATCACCAGATCACAAATGACCAGTTACCCTTGTCACCAGATCACAAAGGACCAGTTACCCTCGTCACCAGATCACAAAGCACCAGTTACCCTCATCACCAGATCACAAAGCACCAGTTACCCTCATCACCAGATCACAAAGGACCAGTTACCCTTGTCACCAGATCACAAAGGACCAGTTAACCCTTGTCACCAGATCACAAAGGACCAGTTAACCCTTGTCACCAGATCACAAAGGACCAGTTAACCCTTGTCACCAGATCACAAAGGACCAGTTACCCTTGTCACCAGATCTCAAAGGACCAGTTACCCTTGTCACCAGATCACAAAGGACCAGTTAACCCTTGTCACCAGATCACAAAGGACCAGTTACCCTCGTCACCAGATCACAAATGAACCAGTTACCCTTGTCACCAGATCACAAAGGACCAGGTACCCTCGTCAACAGATCACAAATGACCAGTTACCCTCGTCACCAGATCACGAAGAACAAGTTACCCTCGTCAACAGATCACAAATGACAGTTACCCTTGTCACCAGATCACAAATGACAATTACCCTCGTCACCAGATCACAAAGGACCAGTTACCCTCATCACCAGATCACAAAGGACCAGTTAACCCTTGTCACCAGATCACAAAGGACCAGTTACCCTCGTCACCAGATCACAAAGGACCAGTTACCCTCGTCACCAGATCACAAATGGACCATGGACCAGTTACCCTCGTTACCAGGTCACTTACCCGAGTCTTCCCCACCATCCTGTCTGTTTAACAGAGCTAGTCGTTCTGGCGGGATGTAGTCGTCTTCCTGCTCATCCACGAAGGGAGATAAATGGGGAGGTAACTCCACTCCAATAAAGTAGTCGGACACTGGGAGCAGTTTCTTAGCATTGATACTGTCATAGACCCACTGCGGTTGTACATAGTACCTACAAGTATATTCTCAGTTGTATTATATCATATTTCATTGACAGTTGATGAAATCTAGAATGGTTCAAAGATTCTAGATTTTTTCTGACATATTGTCATGGTTATTCAAGTAAACTGATTACAGGTAAGTTCGATTTTCTTTGTTATGTACAAAATGCTTCTTAACAAGTTCTGAATTGTTGGATTCAGAAGATATTCTATATAGATCTGTCATATCTACAGCAAAATACATTATAACTAACATGAGTGACACTAACAGCAAATTCATGGTTATAATCTAGTACACTGTCCATTCTCGTCAAGGTTTCTAACTTCCTACAAGATTTTTGTTGCCTAAGCATAAGTGTAATGAATTTTGGTTATAGAAAATATTTACATTTAAATGTCACTTCTGCTAAATAAACTAACCAAGGCAAAGTGGAGTATATGATCGTATAACTGACACCTAAATTGTGACCATTATGACGTCTGTAATGTTGACGTGGTGACGTCAACTTATCACCGTCAAAATTGCTGTTCCATCTTGTGGATTAAATCGTCATTGATAAACGGTGTTCCTGGTCTAGCTTAAACAATATTAATGCAGAAAACCTAAAATGAGTTGATACTGTAAATATAAGCATTAAACTATCTTCCTATGGCATCTAAGGTCTATATAGATGCCAGAGCTTTAAAGAGAATCATCTCATAATGCACTAGCATGCATTATGAAGATTGTCTGCAAAACTCTGTCCTATATATAGACCATAGATGCCATAGGAAGATAGATTAATGCTTAAATAATTCTGTTGGTTCCAAGATCTTCATTATCTTAAACCGTGTTTTACTGAATTTGACGTGTTTCATCGGTTTATTGATATTAGGCTCCACAATATAAGGTATGTTCACTCTACCTAGTCATATTCTGTGTGGTCATCTTTGGCCTGTCCACGATGTGGTGAGTGATGGTCTCATCTGATTCATCAAACGTCGCTCCAAGGGCCTGGGTTTTACACCAAGATACCTCACCTCCGAAGCATCTGTAAATAACAACAGAATCATCACTGACTGTTCTATAGGCAATATCAGATCAGCAGCATTATCATACATCACACAATCAGATCACAACAGAATCAACTTTACACTGACTGTTCTATAGCCAATATCAGAAAAGTCAACCTTTATCAGCAGCATAAGTATATATCACACACTCAGATAACAACAGAATCAACTTTAAACTGATGGTTCTATAGGCAATATCACAAACGTCAACCTTTATCAGCAGCATAAGCATATATCACACACTCAGATAACAACAGAATCAACTTTAAACTGATGGTTCTATAGCCAATATCAGAAAAGTCAACCTTTATCAGCATCATTAGTATATATCACACAATCAGATAACAACAGAATCAACTTTAAACTGATGGTTCTATAGGCAATATCAGAAAAGTCAACCTTTATCAGCAGCATAAGTATATATCACACACTCAGATAACAACAGAATCAACTTTACACTGACTGTTCTATAGCCAATATCAGAAAAGTCAACCTTTATCAGCAGCATAAGTATATATCACACAATCAGATAACAACAGAATCAACTTTAAACTGATGGTTCTATAGGCAATATCACAAACGTCAACCTTTATCAGCAGCATAAGTATATATCACACACTCAGATAACAACAGAATCAACTTTACACTGACTGTTCTATAGCCAATATCAGAAAAGTCAACCTTTATCAGCAGCATAAGTATATATCACACACTCAGATAACAACAGAATCAACTTTAAACTGATGGTTCTATAGGCAATATCACAAACGTCAACCTTTATCAGCAGCATAAGTATATATCACACACTCAGATAACAACAGAATCAACTTTAAACTGATGGTTCTATAGCCAATATCAGAAAAGTCAACCTTTATCAGCATCATTAGTATATATCACACAATCAGATAACAACAGAATCAACTTTAAACTGATGGTTCTATAGGCAATATCAGAAAAGTCAACCTTTATCAGCATCATTAGTATATATCACACACTCAGATAACAACAGAATCAACTTTACACTGACTGTTCAATAGCCAATATCAGAAAAGTCAACCTTTATCAGCAGCATAAGTATATATCACACACTCAGATAACAACAGAATCAACTTTAAACTGATGGTTCTATAGGCAATATCACAAACGTCAACCTTTATCAGCAGCATAAGTATATATCACACACTCAGATAACAACAGAATCAACTTTAAACTGATGGTTCTATAGCCAATATCAGAAAAGTCAACCTTTATCAGCATCATTAGTATATATCACACAATCAGATAACAACAGAATCAACTTTAAACTGATGGTTCTATAGGCAATATCAGAAAAGTCAACCTTTATCAGCATCATTAGTATATATCACACACTCAGATAACAACAGAATCAACTTTAAACTGATGGTTCTATAGGCAATATCAGAAAAGTCAACCTTTATCAGCAGCATAAGTATATATCACACAATCAGATAACAACAGAATCAACTTTAAACTGATGGTTCTATAGGCAATATCAGAAAAGTCAACCTTTATCAGCATCATTAGTATATATCACACAATCAGATAACAACAGAATCAACTTTAAACTGATGGTTCTATAGGCAATATCAGAAAAGTCAACCTTTATCAGCAGCATAAGTATATATCACACAATCAGATAACAACAGAATCAACTTTAAACTGATGGTTCTATAGGCAATATCAGAAAAGTCAACCTTTATCAGCAGCATAAGTATATATCACACAATCAGAAAATGTATCATTAAACTGAAAAATCTATAATCAATCAATTACAACCATACTTTAGAGTCCTGTGTTTGTACTACCAAAATTCACAATTCTTTTACAAATAACCAAAAAATAAAATATATATGAGGAATTGACTTTAAAATTTAAGTAAACACAAACCTGATAACAAACACGAGGCTGTCTCGAGGCGTTTCCCGACTAATGAAGATTTTTAGGCCTTTGAAAAGACATAAAAATTTCTTGTGTTTTTCAGCTTCTACTCTCGCCTGTTCAATGTGATCTGGGTTTTCAGGCTGTGTAAACAATTAAAGTTCTTTCAAATAACAAACAAATAAACATGTAAATTTCTAATAACAAACAAATAAACATGTAAATTTCAAATAGCCAACAAATATACATGTAGATCCACAAGAAGGAGGAAGGGATACTCACGTTGAACCAAAATCAAATTACAAAAAAGTTTGTGAAGATTAATATTTGTGGATTTAAAAATTACTCAAAATTGAATTGAAATTCCTGTCAAATTAAATTGAAATTTCTATCAATAATATAAATGTTTATTATAAACTAGAAATATATCTGACAGTCATTATAAGTGCTTGCTTACTACACCAATACAATAGGCATCTTTTATATCCCTGCTCTGAGATATTTTGCACATGCAACAAGAGATCCCAGAGGGATCTTGGCGCCCACCAAAGAATGATCTATATCTGGCAAAGGAAAGATGGATCTTTTCTCTACTTTTTAAACTTTTTCAAACATACTACATATAAAATTTGAGACAGATTGCTTCAGTACCTTTTGAGAAATAGCGGTAACAAACTTCAACTATCAAAATCCAAGATGACTCCTTGGCGGCCATCTTGTTGATCAATCAGTCCCAAATCACAATATGCACAACAAGGGCCCTAGGGGAACCTACATGTGAAATTTGAGAAAGATCCATTCAATACTTTCTGAGAAATAGCGATAACAAACTTTGAATATAACAAGAGATCCCAGAGGGATCTTGGCGCCCATCAAAGAATGATCTATGTCTGACATCGGAAAGATGGATCTTTTCTCTACTTTTTAAACTTTTTCAAACATATACTACACATAAAATTTGAGACAGATCGCTTCAGTACTTTCTGAGAAATAGCAGTAACAAACTTCATCTATCAAAATCCAAGATGGTTCCTTGGCGGTCATCTTGTTGAAGATTGGTCCCAAATTGCAATATGCACATCTAGAGCCCTAGGGAACCTACATGTGAACTTTGAGAATGATCCATTCAATACTTTCTGAGAAATAGCTATAACAAACTTTAAATATCAAAATCCAAGATGGCTGCCTGGCGGCCATCTTGTTGACCGGTCGGTCCCAAAAGGCAATATGCACAACTAGGTCTCTAGGGGAACCTACATATGAGATTTGAGAAAGATCCCTTCAGCATTTTCTGAGAAATAACAATAACAAACTTTAGCTATCAAAATCCAAGATGGCTGCCTGGCGGCCATCTTGTTTCCGATCGGTCCCAAAACCCAATATGCACAACTAGGTCCTTAGGGGAACCTACATATGAAATTTGAGACAGATCCCTTCAGTACTTTCTGAGAAATAGCGATAACAAACTTTAGATATCAAAATCCAAGATGGCTGCCTGTCGGCCATCTTGTTCACTGATTGGTGCCAAAAGGCAATATGCACAACAATGGCCCTAGGGGAACATACATATGAAATTTGAGAAAGATCCCTTCAGCATTTTCTGAGAAATAGGGATAACAAACTTTAAATATCAAAATCCAAGATGGCTGCCTGGCGGCCATCTCGTTGACTGATCCGTCCCAAAATGCAATATGCACTACTAGGGCCCTAGGGGAACCTACATATGAAATTTGAGACAGATCCTTTTAGTACTATCTGAGAAATAGCCATAACAAATTTTAACTATCGAAATCAAAGATGGCGGCCTGGCGGCCATTTTGTTCACCGATTGGTCCAAAAATGCAATATGCACAACAAGGGCCCTAGTGGAACCTACATATTAAATTTGAGAAAGATCCCTTCAGCACTTTTTGAGAAATGGGGATATCAAACCTTAACTATCAAAATCCAAGATGGCCGCCTGACGGCCATCTTGTTTTTCCTATCAGCCTCAAAATCTGTATGGCACAAAAAGGGACTAAGGGTAACCTCCATGTGAAGTTTGAAAAAAATTCCTTCAGTAGTTCTCAAGAAATATCGATAACAAATTTCAACTGCCAAAATCAAAGATGGCTGCCTGGCGGCCATCTTGTTTTTCCGATCAGCCGCAAAATCTGTATGGCACAACTAGGGACCAAGGGTACCCTCCATGTGAAGTTTGAACAAAATCCCTTCAGTAGTTCTCAAGAAATATCGATAACAAACTTCAACTGCCAAAATCAAAGATGGCTGCCTGGCGGCCATCTTGTTTTTCCGATCAGCCTCAAAATCTGTATGGCACAACTAGGGACCAAGGGTAACCTCCATGTGAAGTTTGAACAAAATCCCTTCAGTAGTTCTCAAGAAATATCGATAACAAACTTCAACTGCCAAAATCAAAGATGGCTGCCTGGCGGCCATCTTGTTTTTCCGATCAGCCGCAAAATCTGTATGGCACAACTAGGGACCAAGGGTACCCTCCATGTGAAGTTTGAACAAAATCCCTTCAGTAGTTCTCAAGAAATATCGATAACAAACTTCAACTGCCAAAAGCGGCCATCTTGTTTTTCCGATCAGCCGCAAAATCTGTATGGCACAACTAGGGACCAAGGGTACCCTCCATGTGAAGTTTGAACAAAATCCCTTCAGTAGTTCTCAAGAAATATCGATAACAAACTTCAACTGCCAAAATCAAAGATGGCTGCCTGGTGGCCATCTTGTTTTTCCGATCAGCCTCAAAATATGGCACAACTAGGGACCAAGGGTAACCTCCATGTGAAGTTTGAATAAAATCCCTGCAGCAGTTTTTAAGTAATAGTGATAACAAACATTGTTTACGGACGGACAACGGACGGCGGACCACAGACGCAGGGCGATTTAAATAGCCCACCATCATCAGATGGTGGGCTAAAAATGTAACAATTAATAAATAATCCAAAAGCCTGTATGTTGCACCATTGCTCATTAACCATGGGACTATAGCAAGGAGACAGTTTACATCCTTGATGTATTGTAATAAATACTTTCCTTTACTTCATTAAAATTTTAAATATGAAGTTCCTTTGAATTTTATTAAATGTGTTCTTTGTTATAAAGAAGGTTATTGTTTATAATAATAATAATAATATAATAATAATACTGGACGCAGGCATAATGCCTATATATCCAGATCGCTAATCATACTATACATCCCGACTATTAATAAGTTCAGTATTATCTATCTCATGATTAAAGTAGCATTCGGGCTGCCCCCAATGCTTATCCAAGCGAGATTCAAATGTTTTTATTGATGGTGACGTAACCACGGCTTCGGGAAGAGAGTTCCAGTGATTGATGATCCGCTCCTTGAATGAATACTTTCTCAAATTTAGACGACTTCGTCGTTTTAACAATGTCAAAGAGTGGCCCCTAGTTCTTTTGTTGTTATTTTGAATTAAAAATCCCTCTACGACGACTCGATCATATCCTCCATGTATCAATTTATATACTTGGATCATGTCTCCTCTAAGCCTTCTGTGTTTTAGTGTAGGTAACTTCAGGATCCTCAGTCTGTTTTCATAGGTTAAATCTTTCATTCCCGGTATTTGTTTTGTTGCTCTTCTTTGTACATTTTCTATCTCGTTTATTTGTGATTGTAAGTACGGGTTCCATATGCAGGCTCCATATTCCAAATGTGGTCTGACAAGTGCTTTATATAATAGACAGAATGTTTGATTATCTAAATAATTATAGGTTCTTCGGATGGTTCCCATTATTCTATTTGCTTTATTGACGGCATCATGAATATGTTCACTGAAGCTTAGGCTGTTGTCTGTTGTTATCCCAAGATCCTTTTCTTTCAAGACCTCCTCTAATTGTACCTGTATTCTTCCTTCCAAAGTGTCTTTATATAAATGTAGGGCCGTTTTATTTGGGTTCTTCCCTAGATATAGCACCTTACATTTATCAGGATGAAATTTTAAAAGCCATCGATCAGACCAGTTTTGGAGTTGATTAAGATCATCCTGTAGATTTGTGTTTTCGTTATATTTAAAAAGTTTAGTATCATCTGCAAACAAGTAAGTTGCTGATTTAATAGTTTCTGGAAGGTCATTAATATAGATTACAAACAGAATCGGTCCTAAAACACTTCCCTGGGGGATACCACTTGTCACCTCCATCCATTTTGACAGTTCCCCGTTTACCGATACTTGCTGTTTCCGGTTAGTTAAAAAACTTTCTACCCATTTAATGATTTCAGGTGATAATCCGTATGATTTTAATTTGCTGATGAGCAGTAGGTGTGGGACTGTGTCAAAGGCTTTCATGAAGTCTAGATATATGGTTTGGATTGATCCTCCTTGGTCGATAACTTCTGTCCACTTATCAATAACTTTAAGTAACTGTAAAATAGTTGATCTTCCCTTGATGAATCCATATTGCTGTTTACTAAGAAGATTATTCTTCTCTAGATGATCCATTATTCTTTTCCTCACAATTTTTTCCATAGTTTTACAAACAACACTCGTCAAACTTACTGGCCTGTAATTCCCTGGATTTTTCTTGTCTCCTTTTTTGTGGATCGCAGTTATCTGACTTTCCTTCCAGGTATTGGGGAGTTCTCCTGTTTTTAGTGACCAGTTAAATATTTCACTCAAAGGAGTCTTCAGTATGTCCGCTGTTTCTTTTAGTACTTTCGGGTGAATATTATCTGCTCCTGGTGATTTGGTTGGATTTAATGACTTCAAAATATTTAATACTTCCAGTTCTGATATATCAGTGTTAATAAATGGATATTCTATGCTAAGTTTCTTCAATACGGGAATATCATCTTGTGGTTCTACGGTGAAAACACTTGAAAAATAGTCCGCTAATGCGTTTGCTTTATCTTGATCAGAGTGGGCGATGGTCAGTTCGTTTCCACATTTAATGTGCAGCTCTGTGATTCCGGATTTCGATTTAGTTTTTGAATTTACATATCTCCAAAACTTTTTCGGGTTCGTCTTGACATCTTTAGCGATATCCTTTTCTAAACACTTTTTAAATTTCCTTACTAATGCTTTAACTTTGTTTCTTGCTTTCACGTATTCGTTATATTTCCGCACTTCCCTGGTTTCAAGATATCTCTGCCAGCTCCTATGTTTCCGTTTTATAGCCTGTACAGTTTGATTGTCGAGAGGATTTTGCCTTTTCTTCCTTTCTTGAATGTTCTTTAGTATATTCATATCAATAGTGGATTTTACAATCTTCTGAAATAATTCGTATTTTGATTTAGTGTCCGGTGCGCGCTGTAATATTTCCTTCCAATCTATCGATAGATCTGTCCTTATTTGTTTGTAATCGCCCTTGTTGAAGTTATACTTAACTGTTTTGCTAATGTTATAAGTTTTTGTACAGTTCAGTTCAAAAAATATAGTACCATGGTCGCTCTTTCCTAATCCGCTTTTTATTGCAATGTTGCTAATCATATCTTGTTCGTTTGTAAATATTAGGTCTAAAATACTGGGTTCATTATTTGCTCTGATTCTCGTTGGATTCCTTATATGTTGAAATAAAAACGCATCTTTGATTGATTCAATGAATTGGTATTCCAAATGTTTTGCTTTTCTAGATAGAGTCAACTGATCCCAATTGATATATTTCAAATTAAAGTCTCCCATTATTAGCAAATGTGATGTTTTCATCTCTACTATATTGGTAAGTAGCGCGCACAAATCTCTGTTGTTTTCATCCTCGCTGTTTGGACTCCTGTACAGGCACCCAATAGTTAATATGTTTCCATTATCAAGATTTATTTTTACCCATAATTGTTCATTAAATGTTTTGTTGATTGATATTTCCTTAGCTCCTAGTTTGTGTGCCGTGTATATGATAATTCCTCTAGATCCATTTTTTTGCTCCATCTCTCCGGGAAAAGCTTCAAATCCATCAATATTCAACTCAGACTTGTTTATTTGGTATCTGGAATTTTTAGGAAAAGCCTCGACAACTCCTATGATATCTAACTTTTCATGATATATTAAAGATTTAAGTTCCTCGATTTTGTTGGTGAGAGTATCTGCATTTGTAAACATACATCGGAATTTTTCGACATGCATTAATCTTTTCTTACTGCCAGGCGGACGATTTTCCTGTTCCACGGTGGTCCCCGTACCCGATGCATGAATTCCCCCGATTCTTTCTTTTCCCTTTCCTTCGCCTCATTTCTAAGAGCGGTTTCCGCTTCCCTTTCTTGTTTTGTGAGGTCGTTACTGATACGAATTTCTTTGTATTTATCGCTGTTTTTCAATTCAGATATATGTCTGAAGAGTGATTTCTTTCTCTCGGAGGATACAAAAGAAACCAACAGCGGCCTCGATTTCACATTTGTTTTGTCAAATTTGCCAAGTCTTATAACTTTAGCTACATTGTCCTCATAAATAACTTTGCATGTTTTGAGCATCTCCCGTATTTCTTTCTCATCCGCTGCTGTTTATATGTTTATTATTTTATTGACATGGGTACGCTATGGTATGGTCTCTGTGCATGTGGTGACTTACATGTGTCACGCTTGATTGCCTCTGTGGTACATCAGATCTATAGTTCATCAAGCATCCAGACTGATATTGTATAAAGTTTTTATTCTGTTTCTCTTATGCAAGGCTGGGTAATTGTGGCAAATGCAGCCTAAGGTCCCACGAGTTAGTAAGCCATAGTGCAACGTACACCTACATTAGAGGACTTAGGAGGATGTGAAATAAATGAAATACAATCCAGATATCTGCTAAATAATGTCGTTAAATGTCTTTGTCCGGTTCTAAAAATTATCAGTTTTATCACTTTTTTTGATTGACCATATAAACTAGGACAGTTTTCGTTTATTCGTAACAACCGATTCGAGAGTTTGTTAAAGTCATTATTTTAAGCATAAATCCTGACGGACCTGCAGTTTTTGATACGGGCCTTTGAATGCTTTGTCAAGGCTTGTCTAAAAATATTATAAAATAACCAGGTGCATCTTAAGTCATAAACAGACAACTTGCCACAACCAGTCAAACAGTATATTAAATCGAAAACCGCCCTGATTTGCATTGTATTGTTGTGGTCAGATTTTTGAATATTGTGACTGATGCAAGAGTTTGAATGATACGCCGCTTGAAGTTTACACAAAACGAATGTGTTTAACACTGTCTTATGTCAATGTAGTTAATGTATAGCAGAACATCGCTGACAGGTATATCTTAGTACATGTTCTTAAAAAGTTCGGGTCACTAAATCACAGCAAAATCTATTTAACTGTATAAGACAGTGACTTCCAGTATAGTGTGCGCAGTTGGAATCTCCGCATAGCGGATGTACACAGACTCCATACTCGACATCGAAAACAATAATGTGAGAGTATGCTTGAAATAATAAACAATGTAGATGTTCATACGTTGAGATAAATTTCAACAGATTTTTTGAGATAGTAAATAAATTTGTAAATAGCACACCAAAGGAAATTTGGTTTACTGAAATAACGAGATTTTACATTAATGACTTTAAAAAAGCAATCATTTAAATATCCATGCTATAGCAGAATTTGAATGTAAACAAAGGAAGACTACTTACATCAACAAGGGGAAAGTCATCAATCTCAGCGTCGTCCTCTCCACCGCCAGCATCAATAGACATCACAGCCTGTGACAATGAGGCCAGTTTCTGGGGGAAATAACACAATCAATCTCATTAAAAGATAATAACAGAAAAATACAAATCAGTCTCTATCATATGAAGACAACTGATCAGATGAACATGTATGTCAATTGTTATATTATTTTCTTTACCACCAAACATCTTTTAAGATCTTCATTATAATTCAAAACAGCATCATTAAAATCTGTTTTAAATCAAATACAATACAAGACAAATTAAAAAGAATGATCAAATATAAATCACAACTTACTTCTTCCAATCGCTCCCTTTGTGTCATGTCTTCATCAAAGTCCTTTTCTGTGAATCCATCTTCAAGCTATTCACACAAAAAATTGCAAGACGTATATATATGTAGATAGCAATGTTGTAATCGATCAAATTAGTCAATATATCCAGTCCACTATTCATTGGAAACTTTCTTTCTGACATGTCTGATAAGACAATATGGTCTCAAATAATTCAGTAGAAACTATTTTTTGAAGCATAGTGTATTTGATATATTTTTGATTATTTTTTGAAATAGATTTACAAAACTGTTTAATTTCCAAGAATCTAGAAATTTTGATAATTATGTTATGTTATCAACATCTAGATTCTTCAAAATGAAACGGAAACTTAACAAAGATGGGTAACACTTCATGCCCCCTCTCTCCTCCAAAATTTCACATAAGCATTCAGAAATATGTTCCGTTGCTCCAGAATTTACAATCATAAACTTCGTACCGTATCAGCAATGAATAGCAATACATTTTTCAAGATCATTTCTAAAGTAAATGTTTATATATTACACTATCACACAACTCTGGGCTGAATTCTGCTTGATAATTGATACCATGTAGCCAAATTATCATTAATATGTATTAATATGTCAGGGGTGTACAATTCTACTAGCCCGACGTCCGGGGCTAGTGAATTTCAGGTCAGGGCTAGTGGCTTCACGATCATTACTAGCCCGTGGGCTAGTGGAAATTTCTGTTAAAATCCTATATTCACATTGAAATTTTAGTTGTAAATCAGCAGTTTAGCCTTTTATTGCCGTTCAGAATTCTAAAATTCAGTAAATGTGTCGTCAAAACTGAAGCAAACGATATCGATGCATACCACAGGTGGTTCCCAAACGTATAACATTCTTCATCTAGGTGCATCAAACGTTTTGTTATGTAATTGATGAAAATTAAGCGCTTGAGTGACCCAGATGGCCATGTGTTTGCCGAGGTTGCCGACAGACAGGGAAAGGGAAAATCTTGATTTCTTGACTCTAGATAAGAATCAATTATGAAGTGACAGTTTTATTATCTAGCATCACTCAAGAATGTTTTTACTAAATGAATACCTGGTACCTGTGAACAATTGGTGTGATATCTTTATTATTAGAATGGTATTTAACACACTGTTAGACATGTACTTCTTTTGTACAGGTTTGTAAAAAAATCCAGATAGAGTAAAATGCACATATAAAAACGAACGAAAAATAGGGCTAGTAGACTTCTGATCAGGGCTAGTGAAAAATTGATGCTACTAGCCCTTGGGCTAGTGCAAAATTTTCAGAATTGTACACCCCTGATATGTATTATATCAATTAATGTATGACTATTACTGTATTTGCCGTAATTAGCGCCCAGTGTGCTTAAAGAAATATATCAGAGAGGCACTTATTTAAGGAACCAAACTGTAAGTTGTGAACTAAAAAAAAGCCAATCATAATAATATACAACCTCTTTCCGTACTCAAGGCCATCAATCTGTCACAGTAATCATGGATATGCCTTCTTTTCTTTGAGATACATTATTATGTTGATTCACATGTGAAAGACTCGCAAGTTCATGTAATATTGGATATAATACAGATGTTATAAGCATCACACATTTGTGAAACATTGTTTATAAGGATGGAAGTGTTTAGAGAGGACAGGCACTTATTCGATTTTTGCATATTACAGAATTACCTCCCATTCGGATAGGTATCCATTGTGACCTCATTGCTTTGTTTACAAATTCACTTTGTTTCTCCAAAAAGTATGATGGTATGCTCACAAATACATGACATATCACAATCAATTACCTACCAGTAAGAGTAGATAACTCTGTAATATGCAAAAACAGAACAGGGGAAGGGGCACTAATTGCGGCGAATACGGTAGAGTAAGTAACTTGCCCAACATTCTGTACCTACCTGTGGTGGATAGTGAAGGTTCAGTGTGTGGTACAGGCGGAAATTGATAAACCCCAACATAGTAACGTAAAACTCCACAAATGTCTGCATGATCTTAAAGTCCACATCTGTAGGAGCCTAAATAATAAAGGATATCAAAGGGTACTATAATACGGGTATTTTGAGATCCAGGTTAATAATTCCGAAGACTCCCAAATGTTATTATCTTCCTGTAAACACTACACTTATCATCACTTCCTGAACAATTAAAATTTATAACCATAATCGCGTCATCTTATGTTTCCTTGTGTTGTCCTTATTACAGTGAGATAGTTGACAATCGCTGCACCATGCAGCAAAATGAGCCTTCACTAAGAACTGTGTATTTGGTTGGGTCTTAACTTCATCTTAAACCCTTTAATTACAATGTTTTAATATTATAAAATTATTGTTATTGATAAACTTTCAATTCCTGTTTGAGAAACATAGTGGTCCAGATCCTATGGCTTACCTCAAACCCTAATTTGTGAGGCTGCACCCACGTTATTGTCTCATTCATTATTTCAGCCTGATAATATATTCCTTTAATGGACACAAACACCTAGAATGAAAAAAAAAATTACTGTATATATTGTTTATTTCATATTTATCTTGACAATGTGCAAGATGAGCTGCTAATCTCAACATGTAATCAAGTTTAAATAAAATCTATCATTATTATCATTATCACAAGCTAACCGATACTTACATCTTAAGCTAACCGATACTTACATTATATATATCATTGGCTTCTTTGGTAAGCCACTTGAAACGTCATGATATACACATGCATGTCAAAAGGTCTCCAATACTTTTAAATGACCTACGCATCAATATACTAGTAAACGTTTCTGTCATAATTTGCGTGCCCCTGTGTTTTGGCTGAGGTGACCAAGATTGCATTTTACAATCTCAGAATAGCAGATGAGACTGCTTGTTTTACACATGTTCATAGACATTTAACTGTCGAAAACAGATATATCTAGATTTAATGTCACATGAAAAGTTACATAAGACCACGATCGAGAGCATTGAAGGTAGCAATAGGCCAATGACATCTCCTGGCAGGCGGTGTAATATTTAGTCTAGATGAAATAAATGATTATTCTAATTACTGGTTTATGTAAATAATGAATGTACATATGTACTTGCAATATTTCCAACGTTGGACATTTTTATTTTGCTAAAATTAATATTGATGCTGCTATCGTTTGTGCGATGAGATGAGATGAGGAGGTTTTGCAGAGTCATCTCAGTTTTCCCTGTCGACACCAAAATAATACTTGTATTGTAAGATAGTGACCATGTATTCTGTTTATCCTGCAACTTTTTCATTATACATACAGAAGATGGTATTCAAAACGAAAGCAAATTGCCTGTTATTTACACGATTGTGAAATGCTTCTTTGATGATCAAGAAAAGATGCATTCACTAAACCAAATGAGTGTGCACTCCTTTTAACTACCATGGGAAATATGTAAGCGATGTCATTCAGGTGATTGTGACGTCACTGTTTGGCGGGACTGACTGCCGTTTCATTCACTCCTACTAAAAGTGATGTCATTGGATATTGTTCGGGATCAAACCATCAAATTTAGAAATTGAATCAAACGAAAGAAATTAAACATTTATTAACCGACATCGTAAAATTTTCCTATAGCAACTTTTACAGAAAATTCTTATTATCCGGTATTGAGTTTTGTGCCCGACTAATGTCGATATTAGTGCTGAAAATGCATTGTTTCTTGATATTGTTCCGCTTCCTTTGTTGACTTTAGATTCATAAAATGAACTTAACCTTTGAAGGGCGTCAACGCTTGTTTTCAACGGGAATAAACACCATAGTGATGAAAACCTTCCAAGTATGGCAACAGTGAATATTTGCATCAGGGAAATAGGGACACAAAAAGGCGATTTTCTCCATAAGTAAGTAAGTTACACTACATTAATTTTGCTGGAACACTTAAATCAAAGTACTCAAAGTACTGCAAATACAACGCAGCAGAAACAGAAAAATAGAATGAAATCAAATGAATTTCCAAAATCAAAATACATAAACCATATTATAAAGACTTTAATATCAATTATTTCAAGAACATTCAACTGATCACAGAAAATACATATGTTTTGTTTGACAGTTTTCTTAATTAAAGTTCCTACATGAAAATTACAAAGAAAAAAAAGTCTTCTAATTCTTATGTTGCACATACACTTATTTTGGTAAAACCATCCACATATGAGGGCAGCCTTATAAGTTATTTTGCTTTTACCTCAGATCTGTGTTTAACATTCATTTAAAAACATTATTTTTAAGTACACAAAAAGGGCATATGATTAGTTTACTTTAAAACTCTTATGTCTATAAGCCTTTGATAGTAAGTCCAATTTGAATTATCATTAACAGAGATTATGTAAGTTGGACAGAGGAGTCACCAGCAGGCAACAGTTGACCTAGATGGGCTGTGTATTATATAACACTCTGTGTATTCTATACACACTCTGTGCATTCTACCAATCAGAAGGCAGTGTTCCCATGACTACTGATTGGTCCAAAGGAATATTATTCAATGAATATGGAATTTATGAATGGAAGTTTATGAATGAAATGGTTCAAGAGGTCACCACTAGATGTCATTGTAGAGCAAGTCCTACTCAGTCTTACACATCAATAGTAAACTGGATAGCATTAATACAAACGCTAGTCGCGTTGTATTAAAAATCGTTCTGATTTCAGAACAATTGGAATTATGAAGATATATCTTACAGTATTTTTATTATTATTATCATATAAAATGTTAGTTAATTAATAAAACCAATGGAAGAAAATCTCAAACCTTGTAAATGTTGAAAAGTCTTGGACACAGTGAAATGATATAAAATTAACTTGTCAAAATTCATGAAAAGTCCATCAAAAAATCCTTCAAAATGTCCAGATTTCATTACAACAGGAGAAAGGAAAAATGGTGAAAGCAATTAGAAGGGAATTCAAAATAAGCAGTTAGTACACTATTGTAATTCATGTATCACAGTATATTATTGATATTTACATAATAATTGAATATAACACAACATCAATACCTACCTTGCGCAAGGATTTAGAGGCAATAACATAATGTAGAAACTCCACTGAAATGAAGACAATAGGCTAATATACATATTATATGTACAGGGAATAACATAATGGAGAAACTCCACTGAAATGAAAACAATAGGCTAATATACATATTATATGTACAGGGAATAACATAATGGAGAAACTCCACTGAAATAAAGACAATAGGCTAATATACATATTATATGTACAGGGAATAACATAATGGAGAAACTCCACTGAAATGAAGACAATAGGCTAATATATACATATTATATATACACTAATGAATATGCACATGTTTAATTACCATTCATACCAAGAAGAAGGCACTGCAAGTTTTTACCACATAGAGCTAACTTTCAATAGTTTGTATTTGCCTATTACAGAGTTATCTGCCCTTGCCGTAATTTTTGATTGTAACATCATGTGCTTGCTAGCTTTACATCATACTTTTCAAAGAAAATGGAGTGAATTGTCCTAACAAAATATAAAATAATGCTGTATCAATCGATATCTAACCACAAGGTAGCTAACTCTGTAGTACAAAGATGACATAGAGGTTGGAAACTCCTTCTTTGTCTTTGTTGACAGGCAGAGGGACCTCCGGTTTATAGGCATTTTCACTTGGCTAACTACTTTTGAGTGTATTCTTTTAAACATGATATTTTTGCATCATCGCAAAATTTAAGCAGTATATCATGGTTTGATGTGACCAGTTTTCTCAATTTATGTTATTTAATATGATTTTTGAAAGCATGAAAATCAGCAATTTTACCAGTTTTTCCGAAAATCTGACATTCAAAACCGGAAGTGCATTTTGTTTAATTTACATATATTTCAAAGTTAAAATATTATTTTTTCTGTCCAACATCGTACTCAAACCATCTGAAAATTACTGAAGTTTTATAACATATCAAAGTTATTCGGCTGTATTTAACTATTTAAGAGTATATCTAAAAACCCCTAAGCACATAAAGAGGTACATCTGCCGATCGTAAAAGTGGCGGAGTTGCCAATCTCTATGTTTCTGCTGCTATAGCTCATTGTATAATATGCAGCTTTAAATATTACTATTATTCATGTCCATATATATTAAATTGATCAAAATAGGTGTAACTATTATAGTGCAATTTTCAGTGATCAATAATTTGACGAGTTTCACTCTAAATGAAAAAATGTATATTTGTGACTATGTCTAGATCCCATAAAATCAAATATCAAACCATAATAGTATCAGATACAATGTATCCAGTAATATCATATACACTGACTACGAGAATTTCGTTTTTTTTTTTTAAATTCATTAGCATAATTCCATATGATTCATGTATGTCTGGTGTAAATTACAGGAAATCTAAACAGTAATATGACAATGTTACCAGTCTAAACTTTCCATAAAGAGAGGTAATTTCAAGGATATTTACTGACATACTATATGATAGTTATGGTAAGCCTCAAATTTTATGATTACCTTCTAATATACTTACCTGTCAGTTTCTGTGATTTGAATATATATTCTGTGAATATTTTGCTAGTCTTTGGAAAGGTTGAGAACAGGAAGCACATTGACAGACAATCTTCGAGGTCACGAACGGCATCAGAGAAGAATGGATACCTGTAGCCATATATCAAAGAGGGAATTCAGTCTAAGAGTACATTAAAACTGGCTTATATATATCGGAAACAAACCAGTTCTAATGGAAATTAGATTAGTTGGTTATACTGTGATATGCCAAAAAAGCCCAACTGTAGTGAAATGTATGTGAAACGTTCAAACTTGTTTACTGTCTGCCATTACACATTGTGGTCGGACGTCTTGTATGCCGAACCCTGGCCCTAGCTTGTGGAGTAATGCAACTATTGTCCAGAACTACTCAAATCGCTCTTACAGTAGTGTGTTTACGTTATTAGGTGCATATTCTTATCTAAATATAATTTCACCAAAACCTCAGTGGTCATGTATTGCATTTGATTAACTTACATGACTTTGGCTCGGGTATGGGTACAGCATACTGTATTATATGTTATACCTGATTAATTGTATTGATCAACGATTTGGGATTTCAACGGTATCAATCAAAAAACTTAACAATGTTGTGGAATTTGTCAATATTCTTGTTATATGTTTCATAAGAAATATAGAACAATACATTTATGTCATATTTTGCTTTGTGGTTATGTAACAGAATCAGCCTCACTGAATTGTCCCTTTGAACAAACCATTCTGAAAGCTTGAAGCAAGAAATTCAACAATCTCTGTTTTCACTACAACTGACAGTTTTATTATTTCTTTTTATAACCATTACTTCAGGAGATAAATATGGTTCTTGTAAGTACTTGATATTAGGGCTGAAACAATAAGTCGAATAATCAGATGCGATTAGATTAAGGAAACTAATCGCTGATAATCGATTAAAGATTTTATTAATTGTTTATCGTAACATGCAAAGCAAGTGAATTGTAAGCTGAATAAACACGTTGACAGATCATGGGTTTCTGAGGAAGCCATTTCGACTGTAGTTTCATCTCTTTATGTACACGTTTTGAACGCAACAAAGCATATATGATGTGAGAAATACTTCTTAAAATTACATCTCTGTGAGAGTTTAAGTCATTAATCAATGAGAAAGTGGATGTCATGAGAAAGCTTGCAACACACTGTTCGCCAATTTTCACTAGCAATTGACTCCATATTGAGTTCATCAGGGAGGCTTAATCGCCGCCGAGACGCTCGGGAGCGGAAGAAGCAGTAGTCTTGAACATTTTAATTTTACTATTGCATGTGTTTATAAAAAAATATAAAAAGATTTTTTTGTTCATATTCTAATTGAAGATAAGAGTTGTTGATTCATCTAATTCTTTTTTGATCACGGAAAGTTCATTGACGAAAATTTGTTCATGTCGCTCCTTGGCGATCCAGATTTGGTTGATTAGTCGTACGTGTGAAAGTCATGTCAAAACAGCGGGTTAGTAGACTGGATTTAAACGATGCTACAGAAGATGATACAGGAACGGAATTCAAAGCTTATTTGGGATAAAATATGTTTGTTTTGTCAATAAATCTATTCTTATTTATTGGAAGGCTTTTTTATATAAGGCATGTCCTCTGTCATATCGTAGAGTACATATATGTAGGTGTTATTACTAGTTGATACCAAAACATGGCGGACGTTTTCAGTAGTCAGTAGTGAGACAATATAGATGCCTTCAATTCAAGTGATTAATGGATTAGTACTCGATTACATGAGACCGAATAATCGAATACAAAAATTACTAATTGTTTCAGCCCTACTTAATATATAACTATGCATGCTGTAAATTACATTATTAACTACCTTTCTCGTACAATGTGGTGCAGATTGTACTTGGGTTTATTTTGTCTAATTCTTCGGACAGCTTCTGTGTTGTTTTTCTCTAGGGCTTTCTTCAAGCGCCGAACAAAATGCTACAAAATACAACTAAGCAAATTAAGACATATACTACAGGACATATTGGCGTATAAAGATAATCAGAATTTAAAATCTGGTAAACTTAGCAATGTATTAAATGCATTTTACAATCAATTTTGTGAGAACATATTTTTGCCTTTCAATGTTAAATCATGTGGAAGTCTGTCCGTCAACCACAAATTCCTTTTATTATCTTGGATATTCTGTATTTGCATATTAAAGAGTTATCTGTCCTTGTCGCATGCAGGTTGTGTATTTGCAGGCATTAAATCATACTTTTCAGAGAAAAAAAAGGTCAGATTTCCACTCACTAATGATGTCACAATTGCAGACAACTCCGAAATATGACGGAATAAATAACTGCCAAGGTAAATCCAGGTGTTAGTTTTAATTGTCTCTGTAAATCACTCTTATCCTTTACTACCCTAAGCTGTATTTTAACTGGTACTTTACCTTCGTCTCTCTGAATTTCCTGATAATGGGTTCATGAGCCAGGAAATGGATGTCTTTGACGAAGTAGTATGTCTTTGGGGCTGTATTTCCTTTACCTACTTTCTTCTTGTGTTTGGGTTCATGGGGATAAATACCCTTTAAAATGCAAAGACGTCTGAAAAAGAAAGAATGGATTAGAATTTTGCAAATCACACATTTAAATACATGTATAATCTAAATAAATTAAAACTCATATAATTAAAGAATTGTGTAACAATGTTTACTTTTTTTAAGAGTTTTTGATAGAAAAGACAGGTCTGTTACTTTCACTATGCAGCAAAACAATTTAATGTTGAGCACATGCACATGAATGGTGGATCATAAGGTTTACAGGTTGTCTCATTCTAAACCTCATTTGCCCTGCTTTTATTTTCTTGTGACCATGGGTTTTCCCTATACCTCAATGTTCAGAGCGAAATATAAATTTGTATTTTTTATTTAAGATGCTCCACCACTGAGTGACCATGTACCTAAAAATCTCGCATATGTACCAAAACTTTTCGGTACTCTCGAAATGACTTGTTACCGAAACATCTAGAATTCATGGATATAACGACAGCAATAGTATATCACGCCACTATTTTTCAAATCAATATCGCCTTTGCAGCTTAGTGGTAGATATACTCCCAACTTCCCAAGTAATATATAAGTTGTGACTTCCTTAGCAGCTCATAATTATAATCCTAAATTCTGTATCTTAATTATGGTTCATTTGATATTTTATTTCATAACAATAAATCAATTATAGTAGTTATAATGACAGATTTGGCAATAAAGACAGTCTCTTACTTAGTTAAATTGTAGTAGAAGAAAAGAAATCACCTTTCTAACGACTTGTATTACCTGAAATCAGCTAAACTGAGTTGAAGTTTCTTAATGGCCTGGTTTCTGGACATAAATGCAGTGGCTTCTCCACTTTCAAACTACAAATTTAAATCGTATCGTTATTATATACAGAATACAAAAGTATACAATTGTTATTGGTAATGTCATTCTTTTTGAATTTCAGAAATAAAAGCTGCCTGAATCAGAGAATAGCAGGTGAATATTCATAAACAATCAACAACGAATAAATTTTATAGCAGTATGGTTTTAGTTTTACACCGGTTTAACAAATGACAATCACGAGATCGTGCCACTTTTGGTCATGTTTATTTCATTTAAATATGATATATTGATCATTTAATGTTTACCTTCTTTTTCATTCTCCCCATTTTGTTTATTTCGTTGTGTCTTTTTCTTGACGTGGAGTTGTGTCTCACCCTTCTGTCCACACACGTGCTGGTGTTATACTTCCGGAAAGGGAGGTAATTCTCACTTATGTTTAAGGCGGTGCGCTCTTGCTCTTTCCTTGTGTGTTTGTTGTTTGTTTTTTAATCTGCTGTAGATTAGGCCTAATGAACTAATTATTTTTAACAGCCCATATCAGATTTTTTTCAACGACCGATTCAACATCAAAACTTTCATTTTAAAATTAGCTTCGTGTATTCATCTTCTTCTTCTTCTTATAAAGAACACAAATCCATCGATGCCGATGATTATATTGTGCGGATTGGCAGAGGCGTGATTGTGGGGGGGGGGGGGGGGGGGGGGGGGGGGGGGGGAAGAGTGAAGTTATTTACAGTGATCGTGAAGGTGCATGCTATTTTTTTATTATTTTCTTTTAGTGACAGTTATAAGATAAAAATATGATAGAAATTTTAGGGAGTGGGGTTTAGGTCTTCATAATAGTTTAAAATAGTTGTTAAAATAAGTAAGCTTGAACGGAATAGGGTATTTTTAATTGGTACCGGTATATCTCATACTGTTCTGTATATATGGGACATAGACTAACTAAGGCTTATGAGTAATTCAAATTATTCTAGTGTTGAATCAGCCGTATGAAAACTATCATCTTAAATGATTGGATACTTTTTCTTAAAGCACCTTTAATGTTTTTATTGTTGCCCAAAAGGGAAAAATATCCTTGGACAGTACACTAAATACATGATATGTACAATGACACAGACATCCAGTTGATTTTAAGCCATAAAATGTCACATTGTGACCGAATACAGCAGAAAATATTTATGCTCATTTTTCCCCGAAAAAAAAGGGGAATTTAGTGCTGTCCTACCGACTGCGCCAATCTTTAGGGAAGTTTTGAAAAAAAGGATAAACTATTTTGTGGATCCAAATCTGATGTTAATTGTATGTATCATTAGATTGCCGTTCACCCCATTCTCGATAATCCAGGGGTTCCGATCACTTACGACCATACACCCCTGGACTATCTCATAGTAAAACTGGAGGCAACAGAATAAAACAGGTAATTTAGTCATTTGATGTACATCAAAAGAGCCGTATAACGGTACACTGTGGTTGACTGTGTGGCTTTGATTTTAGGCGTCGCTCTCTCTGTAGTCTCCAAAGGAAATCTTTGCTAGCCTGTGATTGGTCAAATGTTTTCCGCTGAACTGCCTTCAATTTCACTATGAGATAGTCCAGGGGTGTAGAGATCGTAAGTGATCGGAAGCCCTGGAATATCGAGGATGCGTTCACCCATACTTCAGGATCTTAGGAGGTCCCATATAAAACATTAAGTAGATCCGTTGATGTACATTGTACGTACTACACTACGTACTTGGTTAACTAAAACAAATTACATCAATGTATATTTACAATTAAAGTGATTTAAAGTAATATTTAATGTGGGGCATTAGAATATTGCACCTGCTGCTCCAATTAAAATATTACAAAGGCGACTAAATTTGGGATCTTATCTTTCCTGTCTTGACATCACCTCGTTTTTGGCCCTGAGCGTTTGGTCATGTGAAGGTTTTTGGTATGCGTTCTGTTCCATATCCGAGACACCTCAGAACATATAAAAGTGGTAGTTTTGCTGCTGAATGATTTTTAATGTCTGGTAAAACAAGTAATAAGATTGTAAAGCATTATACTGAATTCTCTTACCTCAAGTGAATTCAAAACGCGCCGCAATTAGCGAATAGCTAACCACGGTGTCAAGACAAAGGTAATATAATTGCATACATTAAATAATGTACTAAATCAAAAGCACTGTTTGAATTAAAGTTCCTTTTGTACAATGAAAAACGCTGTATTCTCTTACCGTTAATTCAAAACACGCTGCAATTAGCGAATACATGTGTAGCTAACCTTGGTGTCAAGACAAAGGTAACAGAGGTTATATAATAACATGTATACATCAAATAATGTACGTAAATTAATGAACGATTCTAAGTTCCTTTTGTACAGTGAAAATGTATTTACATAATGTCACTCGTTTTAGTTTGAGTATTCAGTTGGTGTTTATCCTTTTGTTAGAAGTGTTGAGTTATCCAGAGCACATTAACCACTCTTTCTCCCATCTACCTGCTGATGCCTCTAGATGTGTGTGCCTTGTCTCTGGTGTGCATGTATACATACAACAAAAGTCTTGGCTTTTTCTTTCATTTAAACAAATATATGTTATCGATGGTACATATATGTCAGTCGAAAGGATTAAGTAACAGTCAAAGCCTATGTAAATTCTTTCGTTTATTAACCTTGATCTAATAGAATCTTACATTGGTCTGTGAAGTGGACAGGGACATCTCAACGCGAGTGAAAGATTTTGGCCGGTCAACCCGAGGCTTGCCGAGGGTTGACGGCCAAAATCTTTCACGAAGGGTCTATATCTTTCGCTATATTACTATTACCGGGACGTCATGATACTGTTGTCGTGACATCATACTATTGTTGAGCACATGCAAAGATGTTGTGTAGCTTGTCTTTACCCTAGAGTGAGATAGAAAATCTCACACCGGTAAAACTGTGGATATCCTTGTCTAGGGTAAGAGAAAGAAATATCTTTCCCCTAGCAACCACGGGGTATCCTTGTGAAGTATGGGAGAATAAGATCTTGGTCTGTATGTCAGATCGTAATTTTACTCTCTAGTAAATACCACTTGAAGTTACAGTGAAACTCGGTTAATAGCATTCCATGATTGTAAAAGGCGACTAAATCTGTTTCTTTTTGCTCTAGTAAATAAATACCACGCATTCAATGTTTACAGTATGACATTGTATTTGAAAATATTTGGTTGGTGTGAACGATACCTTATCTATGTTTGTTCAGCATGAGACAGAACTCCAACATGTTTTAACTAGATAGCCACGAGAATAAATATACTAAGTTTAGCCAACTTTTATGATCATCCTCGACACTCAATTTACGAAATTACATGGAAAGCGACGTCAAACGTCAAACCATCGTTATTCGATTCTTTTTTCGCCATTGCTATAATTAAATATTGTTGAAAACAAAACTAAAAAAAACCATCAAAAACTGATTAAGTCTTTTATTGTAACAAACTGTGATTAAAATTCAACTCTATTTCTCACGCACCTGCTACTTGTGTTTAAATTAGTAACACATCATATGACGTAAGACAAACAATTAAAGGTGAAATTAAAACTGAAGTGACCAAGGTGGTTTTGTCGATTATGGCGGTACATGTGTTCTCAGCTGATGACATTGGCGTATGTTGTCATTGATATTATTGTCATTGATATATTTCTTGTTGTCTTACCACAAATCTTCTATCTCAGAAACATGTTCTGTTACCTTTAAAGGCCCATTACCTTTCCGGAGCAAAATATAAGAGTTTCTTAAAAAACATTAATAACATCAGAAAAATGCGTACCGATGACCTAAAATAAGGTTACGACACCAAACATATGCAAGATTTCCTGCGTAATATATGAAAACAGTGGAGAGTCAATTCGCTGTTTTGCCGTCTGGCGCAGTGATAGTCAACTACCGCCCGGTATTTAGGACGACGGCGGGAAACATAATACGACCCGCGTTATGACAATAAACATTTTATTTATTTTAATCAAATCGTTCAGAAGGTGATGCTAAATGTAGTATTAACGGAAAGTTAATAATTTTTGTGGCTCTACAAAATTATCGATCTTGTTTTACATTCCCATTATAAAAATTTAAAGCCGTTTCGGAAAGGTAGTGGGCCTTTAAAGGCCCATTACCTTTCCGGAGCAAAATATAAAGGTTTCTTAAAAACATTAATAACACCAGAAAATGCATACCGATGGTCTAAAATAAGGTTACGACACCAAACATATGCAAGATTGCCTGCGTAATATATGAAAACAGTGGAGAGTCAATTCGCTGTTTTGCCGTCTGGCACAGTGATAGTCAACTACCGCGCGGTATTTAGGACGACGGCGGTAAACATAATACGACCCGTGTTATGAAAATAAACATTTTATTTATCTTAATCAAATCGTTCAGAAGGTGATGATAAATGTAGTATTAACGGTATGTTGATAATTTTTAGGACTCTACAAAGTTATCAATCTTGTTTTACATTCCCATTTAAAAAATTAAAAGCCGTTTCGGAAAGGTAGTGGGCCTTTAAACATTCCTTCGATTTTGATCGACAACGTCCAAAGTCAAGGTCACAAACTAAATATTATATTATGCCAAATAAAGAATATGTCTGTTAAGGGTTACCCGACCGACCCTAATTTTTAACCCCCGACCCTAATTTTTTCCACTTTTCTACGAAAACAAATTAAAAGTCGCGATTTCGATCTTATAATCCGGTTCCAGCCATTATTGAAGAGTGAAAGACACTTAAAAAAACGAAAAAAACATGCCGACTTGCCGACCCTATGTTTTTAGCCAATGTAACCTCAACAGACAATCTTTTTGGCCTTAGAAGTTACACTTTCAAATGCAATCTGATACATGTATATGTTTCCTGAGTATGTATTAGTGTATAACGTTCAGATTTGTCCTCCAGTGGTCAAACAAATGCTACCTAAACGTTATTGTACAAGCGTACAAAACAGAAAAAATCATCTTGAAGGCTGCTTACTGGTACAGTTGCCATTGAAATGTGGCTAGTCGCAGACATCACGTTCGATGAGCTCTCTGGTAGATTTGAAGATTAATAATCAATCTCCACAGTCAGGTTTTCACTAAACCTGTTACAGATAGCACGTGTTATATCGGACGTCTGGAGATTGACCTCGAATTTATATATACAAATGTATTAGGATCGATCTCAGATATTTTGTACTTTTAAAGTTTTCTTGTAAATTATGGATTCCGAACAATGCCCATAGGATGTTGAGTTTTAGTAATGTGTGGCCAATTCTTTAACTGGTCTATTTCAAATATGGTTTTGAATTCCGATATCATATACACGTATTGATGCATATTTATTATTTTACCTATACTGTTATTAGCCTACAATCTATTTTACCTATACTGTTATTAGCCTACAATCTATTTTACCTATACTGTTATTAGCCTACAATCTAGTCCGAACAGTCAGTCTCCTGTCAACATAGGTAAAATACATTGTACTACCTATATTGACCCTATATATATAGTTTGTTGACATATTGACCCGTTTATCGATTGGCTTTGCCTGAATGTAACAAATGTTCTGGTGTAAGGAAGAAATTGCAATTTGTCATGTATTTGTTTGAGAATAAAAATATCTTACATAGGCCATTGAGATATGGATTTTTTAGAACTAACAGACCTATTACTTATTATTTTTCTCAAATACTTGATAAGAAGATTGAAACATAATTTGTTTAGTAGGTTTGTCGCCTCGCCCACAAATCCATTGAGTATGTAGATGTACTATAAGTAGCCTAATGACTTTGTTGACAATATGTAGCGGGGTACGTTGCATGTATCGATTACGTCACAGAATTGCTTAGAGCTTATCAGCAGTCATTTCTTGCCCCATTTTAGGCTAATTTTTTATCTTATATGCGATATGATGTCAAGTTGTGCTTGTATTTAAAGATTGTTATTGATTTCTATTCGATCTTTGGAAATTATCCAATTGTATATTTGGAAGCGTGCCAATTTGTATTTGGATATTGAACAAAGTGCTATGACATTGTTCAACTCGTTGTACTAGTGTTTGTGACCTACGAGTCGAAACAAAGAAGTTGTAGAAGTTCAACAGTGTTTAATTACTTGTAATATTTTCTTAAGCAATCGATACGACATTTGGACTAAAACTTCAGTTCTATTGTAAACCATGATGACTGGCGATAGTAAAAAAAAGCCAGAATCGATCGTGCTTATATTGTAAATCATCATACCTGTCAACAACTAAACTTTTATTAGTATTATTCATAATCATGAAAAGAAAATTAACTTCTTGTCGGTTATTAAAAAGAGAAGTATAACTTATCGATCTAAATGCCGCGTAGCTAGGTTTTGACACAACATTAAAATTAATATTAAAACACAACACATTCTGAAAGATTTTTGGGCTGCATTCAAGTATATACTCTCGAATGTTTCTTACAATATAAATTTTTGTGAGAGTAGGGGTCATTGAAGGAAGTGCAAAGTTTTTCTTACGTTTCCGAAAAGTACCAATGGAGACGAAATAAGATATCATCAAATTTGATGTAATGTTTGTAATAATTAATATAAAATATTAAAAGGCAAAACAAAGCCATTCCATACAACTGAAATACATTAAGAATAACGAAACAATAAAATAAGTGAAAATAGTTATTAGGCCAAAAAAGATTTGTCTGTTTAGGGTTACCCGATCGACCCTAGTTTTTTTACTCCCGACCCTATTTTTTCCCTCTTTCTACGAAAACAAATTAAAAGTCGGGATTTCGATATCAGACTCCGGTTCCGGTGTAACGTTGAAAATGGACCTCCGTTGAAAATTGACCTCGGGTCAGTTTTCAACGTTGAAAACGGATCCCGAATGCCGTTGAAAATTGGACATGCCGTTGAAAATTGACAGTGTGTAGGGTCAATTCTCAACGGCAGGTCTGTTGAAAAATGACCGTTGAAAAATGACCTTGGCAAACTATCAACGGATGGTCTGTTGAAATATGACCCTAGTACATTCACATATATATAACTGTTGCACAAACATAATTCTCGAATTCTGTTATCGCTATTCCTAATATAATGTTGTGTGTTGTGTTATTGTTCCGTGTTTGTGTAATGTGTTGTTACGTGATGTTTTTGTGATGTGTTGTTGCGTTATGTTGTGTGATGTTATGTTGTTGTCGGGTGTTGTGTTGTTGTGTATTGTTGTGTTGTTGGGTGGTGTTGTATTGTTGTTGTGTTGTGTGTTGTTATGCTGTGTTGTTGTGTGATTTTGTGTTATGTTGTCGTGTTTTGTGTTGTTGTGTGTTATTGTGTTGTTTTTGGGTGGTGTTGTATTGTTGTTGCGTTGTTGTGTGTTGTGTGATGTGTTGTTGTGTGATGTTTTGTTGTTATGTTATGTTGTGTTGTGAGATGTGTTGTGTTTTTGTGGTGTTGTGTGTTGTTGTGGGGTGGTGTTGTGTTGTTGTTGCGTGTTTGTGTGATGTGTATTTGTGTTATGTTATGTGATGTGCTGTTGTGTTGTGTGATGTTGTGTTGTGTAGTGTTGTTGTTGGATGTTGTTGTATTGTTGTTGTGTGGTTTTATGTTGTGGTTTGGTTGTGTTGTGTGTTGTGTGATGTTTTGTTATGATGTTGTGTCGTGTTGTTGTGTAATGTTGTCTTGTGTGATGTTGTGTTTAGTGTGATGCGTTGTTGTGTGATGTTATGTTGTGTGATGTTGTGTTGTGTGATATTGTGTTATTTTGTTGTGTTTTGTTGTGTGGTGTGATGTGTTGTTGTGTGGTGTTGTGTTGTGTTGTTGTGTTATTGGTGTGTAGTTGGTGTGTTGCAGTGCTGTGTGATGCTGTGTGATTTCGCGGTGTTGTGGTGTCGTGTTGTGTTGTTGTGTAAAAACGAGTTCTTATGGGGTCACTTTTCAATGGGGTCTATTTTCAACGGGTCGGTGTAAAAAGTGCGGTTAAAGTTCAGTTTTCAACGGTTTTCGGGGTCATTTTTCAATGTTGAAAAATGACCCGAGGTCAGTTTTCAACGGGAGTCCATTTTCAACGTTACACCGGCCATTATTTTAGAGTGAAAGACACTAAAAAAATATGCCGACCTACCGACCCCATTTTTTGGCCAATGTAACCTTAAACAGACATATATATATATTTGGCCTTGTCATTGTAACTGGGTAAGTGTATATCCAAAACACTATTACTGGTATGAAACGCTGGGAACACCAAACACCTTGTAGACAAACTAAGTGGATTCTTCTTGTACTTCTCATCTTCTCTGTAAACAGACACATAAGCCATATTAAAGCTTATATAAATGACATACATATACGTAATAACCAGAATAAAAGATGGAACATTTATTATTGTATTACGATTTTGATGGCCTTATAGGGATTTTGAAGGATGCCACATGCAATGGTCGGTGGCACATGCGTGAATACATTTAAGCTACTCCGCTGTTTTTCCCCACAAATACTGTTTATCGTCATTTGAAAAGCAACCAATATAGATACAAACTGTTATCGTAGGATACATTTACTATAACCCGTTAACAAAATGCAGTCAGGTTCGAATATTGCCAGTCGTAGAAAGAATGTCTTTCCTTCAGTTGGTGATCATTAACAATCATCGGTTCTACCATCAATGTTATAGAAAGAATATAAATAATGTAACCAAAACAGAACGGGTTTTATTTTCAATAATAATAAAAAAAAAAACTTACATTCATGAGATTGAAGATTCTCGTCATTTCATTCGTTTCTTCTCTGGATTTTGAAAACAATATGTTGGATAAACTGTCAATCTGTAAGAAAATTATAAAAGTTAGGTAAATTAAAAAATACAGCGAATAGTCTTTTGAGAATATCAATTACGGCAGAGTACATGGGTATTACAATTAATTCCAAAATAAAGCATTCATATGTCAATGTGTCATTCTGAAAGCGTAATTAATTAAGTCGTTGTTTTTATTATGTTAATGATTCGTTTTAAGACGCAACATTAGGCGATCAGACATTTGAAAAATCAAATAATAACGTCTCAGATAAGCGAGAAGAAAGTTATATACAAATATAGATATCTTACCTGGCCATTCAGGTCTGAAAAGCCTTCACCTGTAACAGAAGGATTGGTTTTTTTTTTTAAATAAAATTAACATATCTAGCATTATTTTCTTTATCAAAAACAGGAGCTGACGAATTCGTTATTTTCTTCAGTTACAAAACTTACTTAATTTATATCATTACCATCATTGAAAAGTTTGAACTTCTAATTGTAC
This sequence comes from Argopecten irradians, assembly GCF_041381155.1. Taxonomy (NCBI): domain Eukaryota; kingdom Metazoa; phylum Mollusca; class Bivalvia; order Pectinida; family Pectinidae; genus Argopecten; species Argopecten irradians. The sequence continues at coordinate 40,015,571 of NC_091142.1, forward strand.
TTCAAGATAATAATATAAAAACTAATTAATTGCATACCGAAAAAATTCCGCAGCACTATGTCCTATATAGAATGAAATACTAATTCGCATGCACCACCCGATGAAAATAAAGTGTATCTTGATAAATTGAATGTATATTTTCTTAAAAAGCATAATTGTTTTTAACATTTTACAGAGGTATCTGTCCATTTGCGAAGTACTATTACGTCATTTATTTATGGGCATAGCGACGGAATTGGCGTGGTAATATTAGCAGTAACTAACAAGAATTTCACGTACCTCTTGGGTTTGGATTGTCGGGTTTCTTGTTACTGTTACAATTCAACGCCTGATTTATCTTGCTCCAGAAATGGTTGTTGAGGTCGCTATCAAACGGCGTAACCATTCCAGCGCTCTTACCATCCTTTACGAAGGAGAAGGCGTCATTCAGGATGGAAATAAACATGTTCAACAGGATCAGAGTCATTGTAAAAATGAAAATCGTGAAAACAATCTCAGACTCGAACTTATCCGAACTTCCCATAAGTTCGCGTAATGTTACCATGGCGAGGAGAGTCCTAAATAGGGTTAGGTAGGACTTCGCCATGGTCATAAAGGAGAAAGATGTAGCACCTATAAATAGGTGGACGATACAGGCGAAGGCGGTCATGGCCACTCCGAGGACAACACTGAAACTTAGAAGGTCCATCTTTGATACCAAAATAGACGTCTTCATCATATACAGGTAATAGTTGAAGGTTAAGGGCTTCAGAAGCATCAAAATGGCCACGAATAAGACGACGCTTATGCACAGTTTGTAAATGTTGTCGTAAAACACAACTATCTCAAAAGACAGGAAGTTTTCTGAAAGAGATTTAAAAACTTATTTAGGATATGCACAATTAGTCAAATAACTGCCATGATACGGGGGTTTCGAGATCCCAAAACGACGTGGATAAAGTACAATTTACCGTCGATTAGTGCCACAATCCGGTGATTATGACGTCATCATTTGACGTGATTATTGTGACGTAATAATCACCGGAAGGTGGGACTACTTTACCAATGTCGTTTTAAGATCTCGAAACCTCCGTACTGGAAAAAGGTAAGGACTAAATGTAAATTTATTGTGACGGCATTAGTTGACGTCAAGAATTGACTACGTCGTGCCAAAATTGCGGCCTCCGCGTGGTTTTCGCAACACATTTTATCATTCCTCGTATGAAATTCCTCGAAATGTTAGTTGTTGTAGTTATGTAATCAAATGTGTCTTAGATATCATAAGAGGCTCGCAAAAGACAAAAAAGTTCTAAGATTCGTTTCATAAACTCTTAATTAAGATAATGTATATAAATTCATTTAAATGCCAAATATGCAGATCATTCGAGAAGTAATGTCAAATTTTCGACAGTTATGATCTGCGCTTGAGATATTTCGATATAATACTTGATGTGATAATTATGTCGAACAATCGAGAATTTAAGAAGAACGCACAAAATGTTAAACGCTAATTTAAAGAAAATCAAGTCAGCTAACTTTTTTCGATAATCTCAATGTACTTTTGAAAGACTGTATTTGGGATGAAAATACATTAAAAACGATAGTATTATTTGTGAGTTCTGTTGGCACCTTTATAAACTGAGCGCTACATTTGCAAAAGATAAAGCAAGGATATAATGCATTATTCGAAATGATACTAGTTGTTTAAAATTATTTATTTAAAATTGAATATATTTAGTGAATGCCGTTATTCAATTGTCGAAAATCGGTGATAGCAAATCGAATGCAACAGCTCTATCAAGTACATTTTTAAGCAAATATAAAAGGAAAATGTATTAAAAATTTGATTCATTCTTTCAATAAAAATACTCGATTTCTCTCAAGAAAAACCAATCACCAATGCATAATGCTATGCGATATATCAACGCGAATTAATAATCTGACGTTGATAAGAAGAGGAAATCAAACGGAAATTGTTATAAAAACATGCATAGATGATATGGGCCAATCAATATTTAAGCATTGATGCCACTAAGTTTTATTTTCATCGGGATATGAAGAAAATAAAGAATAGTGACATCAAAGCTTATGATTAATTTTTCAGGCTACTTGATACGATAAAAACCGTTTAACCGTGCGATCACTTTAATTTTCCAAGGGATTATTTTTCCAAATCAATGCGCAAAAAACGTCGATGTCGCTATTGTGACGTCGCAATACCGTTGAGTTCTCATGCCATTCTCAGATGATTTCTTCATAGAAGTATGAAGAAAAGAATCGGCCAATCAGAAAGTCGGATCAAGAATGAAAACAAATAGAAAATCAATTATTGGAGTAATTGTGTCTGTTTTTCATTTGCTGTACGATAAGATAATAGAACTACTGACATTTCTTGAAAAGACTTACCAGCCGAATTGAATATCTCCTCCACGATGTAGATAGTTCGGTCAATCCTGATGATATACATCACAATGGCTCCCACGGCAAATCCATTGCTCAGACATTTTCCAAGAAATGTGATTGAAGTGAAGCACTGAAATTTCAGCTTCCATACATCGTACACCATCAGAAGGAGACTTACGAAGGTGATGAGGATGAACAAGGCCTGTGTAGCCAACACTATATAGTCCCATACGTTTACATACGGGTACAGTCTGGAGGACTGGGCCTTGGGAGTCAGGTAAATACCGCCGGTAGCGGGGAACTCAAACACAATACTAATCAGACTGAAGAGTTGGGAGTTAGGATTATACACCATGTTTTCCACTACGACAAATCGGGTATATTCGTCAATCCACCTGCCGGTCGACAGTTTCTGAATCTCGTGGGTAACCTCGGCTTTGAATGGGTTTATGTCTTTTACGTATCCACCCCCACTGTAGGTACCAAAGTCTCCGGTATACGGCAGAGCGGAAGTGGCATTTCCAGAAATGTACGTGAATCCACTTCCGTCACATGAACCTTTATATGTGGTCCATCCTAAAGAGAACCGACAGGGAATATAAAATGAATAAAATATTTACTAATGAATAAAAAGAAAAGAAAAGAGTACCAGCGTCTTATATAGTATTCTTTTAAGCATTTCATATTCAAAGTTCTTTGTTGATATAATGATAAAAACAAGTTACCGGGACAATATCCTGCGATGTCTTCGTACTCTATCTTGTATTCGTGTCTGCACACATTCATGGTTTTTGTCATCACTTCCGGAATATGACATTGCCCTGATACAGCAAATACATTCAAATATCAACCATAAAATAAAACAACAAGCAATAATTCATTAAATGCCAATAATGCTACATAGTATTTAAATAAAATGATATCAACAGTCTAATGCAGCAAAGTGTTAAATATTTTAAATTCACAGCTAATAAAACGTAATTAAAATGTTTTATATATGTTATTTTAGTAATGAAAACAGACTGAATGTCGTATTGTTTTAAACAAACCACATGTTAAAATTTTCGCCGCCATGTCCTACGAAATCACGAATACGGTATCTTACCCGTGACTCGCAGTTGGCGCAGTCGCACTGGCCCCATCCGGTAGCTAGTCGTATCTCTCATATACTTCCTTTCTGGCGGAAGCTTGGGATCACCATTGTACCATGTCTTAGGGAAGACGTTGTCAGCGTACCTTGTGTTCAGCCAGTCCCAGATATCAGCTGTCTTGTTTATCTGTTTACCGGATACAAGTGTTAGTCTAGATTTGTTTGGTGATATACACAAGTTATCTAGTAGTGATATTGGTTATGTGGCAAAATTGTGACTTTATGAAGAAAATGATTGCGGCATTTATAAACATGAAGCGTTCTGGTAGATGTGGCATTTATAAACATCAAGTGTTCAGGTAGATGTGGCATTTATGAACATCAAGTGTTCTGGTAGATGTGGCGTTTATGAACATTAAGTGTTCTGGTAGATGTGGCGTTTATGAACATTAAGCGTTCTGGTAGATGTGGCGTTTATGAACATCAAGTGTTCTGGTAGATGTGGCATTTATGAACATCAAGTGTTCTGGTAGATGTGGCATTTATAAACATGAAGCGTTCTGGTAGATGTGGCGTTTATAAACATCAAGTGTTCTGGTAGATGTGGCGTTTATAAACATCAAGTGTTCTGGTAGATGTGGCGTTTATAAACATGAAGTGTTCTGGTAGAAGTGGCATTTATGAACATCAAGTGTTCTGGTAGATGTGGCGTTTATGAACATCAAGTGTTCTGGTAGATGTGGCATTTATAAACATCAAGTGTTCTGGTAGATGTGGCGTTTATGAACATCAAGTGTTCAGGTAGATGTGGCGTTTATAAATATCAAGTGTTCTGGTAGATGTGGCGTTTATAAACATCAAGTGTTCTGGTAGATGTGGCGTTTATGAACATCAAGCGTTCTGGTAGATGTGGCAGTTATGAACATCAATTGTTCTGGTAGATGTGGTGTTTATGAACATGAACATCAAGTGTTCTGGTAAATGTGGCATTTATGAACATCAAGTGTTCTGGTAGATGTGGCATTTATGAACATCAAGTGTTCTGGTAGATGTGGCATTTATAAACATGAAGCGTTCTGGTAGATGTGGCGTTTATAAACATCAAGTGTTCTGGTAGATGTGGCGTTTATTAACATCAAGTGTTCTGGTAGATGTGGCGTTTATGAACATCGAGTGTTCTGGTAGATGTGGCATTTATGAACATCAAGTGTTCAGGTAGATGTGGCGTTTATGAACATCAAGCGTTCTGGTAGATGTGGCAGTTATGAACATCAATTGTTCTGGTAGATGTGGTGTTTATGAACATGAAGTGTTCTGGTAAATGTGGCATTTATGAACATCAAGTGTTCTGGTAGATGTGGCATTTATGAACATCAAGTGTTCTGGTAGATGTGGCGTTTACGAACATGAAGTGTTCATGTTTGTTTACAATTACAGGACATTAAACCAAACAAACAACATTATTGAACAATAAGGAAATACACCAAGGTCTTTCACAAAAGATTGATCTAAATGAATTTGTATATTAAATCTTTAATTCATAGGTTTTTGAAACAAATTTTGTAAAGTTTTCTATATGTATTATTTTTCCTTGCTCTAAAAAATAATAATACTGGTACCATAGAAATGACCAAAATGAGAAAATATAATGAATCATTTATGATAATGAATAGTTATTTTACCTTTTTCAATGGCTTAAGTAATTGGATTAATTCCGCGTTCTGTTGGTTGGCCTCGTGAACCACGTTGTGTGAACAGATCAACACCAGTACACCAATATACAATAGGTTTCCTAGGAAACCCCTGAAGTGTGTAAACAAACGTCTGTCGAGAAGGCGGAGTTTTTTCAGCCTCGCCTTGTTCGCTGAGTCTTCATTATCTCCCGGCCAATGGCTGAACTTCGCTGGTGCTCCTATACAGAAAGTACAGACAATAAGTTGACTAGAATATTATCACTTTGGATAAACATAGTCATACGTGTAGTCTAAAAGACCACACGAGGGACAAAGACCAATGAACTTTAGCCAAGTAGTCTCGACTTGCCAACATGGACATCTCAACATGTCGAGTTACCGTAACGCGTCCTAAATAACACAAAGGACCGAAATATCTCACCATGCTTTATACACATGTCAAATTGTGTCTAAATTAATCATTTGAGACACAAAAAATTGTATTATTGAGCAAGAGGTCTTGTTACACTGACATTTATTTATTTATTTCCAATTCAACAGACCAGAAAGTCCACTTACAGAATAGATAACAAATTAATAAATTTGACATAAATCTACAATATCGCAGTTAAGTACTAGGTAAAATAAACAGAAGTAAATAATCAGTTACAAACTAATGTAAGATTATCTTTAAGCGGAGTTTAAATGGTTCAATAGATAAACAAAAAATGGTTCAATAGATAAACAAAACTTATCACAGTCAGACGCAGAGTTGATACCATTTGAATTATATTACATTCGGTTTAAGACACTGTACTTCCTCACATTAACTCTACCACGCTGGCAATAAAACTGGTTGGAACGACTTGGGACTAAAGCCATAATTGGTTGACTGGGTAAGAGTTATAAGTACTGTTAGCACAATTAAAAAGAAAGACCATGTCTAAAAATGTCCGCCGATATATAGCTACTTTCCAAGCTAGGATGATTAAAATGTTTATAGATGTCAGCGTAAGACGTAGAGTTGTAATCAATGTGGATCTTAAAACATAACAAACAACATTTCGTTGGACAACTTCTACACGATGATTTAAATATATTTGGTAAGGAGACCAGACAGTATTCTAACTGACTCCTCACAAGAGTAATATACAAAGACCTTAAAACTGACACCTGTCTAAAACTTTGACATGTACGTTTTATAAAACCGAGCAAATGACAAGCTTCAGAAACAGTACGACTGATCTGGGTACTAAAATTCAACGAAGCCGTCAGCCATATACCACACACAAGTCTTTTAAACAAATTTCATTAGTATAATCCACGCCATTCATGCTGTAGTAAAAATCAACTTTCTTGTTAGTAAAATGGCCTGGCAACACTTTTTTCACGTACACAGGTGGTTGCTAAGATTTGAAACAAAAATAAAACAGAGATATAGCTATATAAAGTGTAATACTCACCAATACTGATACTGTCATCAATTTGAAATGGTGCCATCTCGGCAATGGAGCTTTTCGCCAGTCCCTTGAATAAACAGGCTAGTACAATCGACATAAGGATCGTCTGTAAATATAAAATAACTTCTAAATTAACACATTATACTAATTACGTTTTATTGCGTCATACACGAGCCATGACTTGGTAAATGCAATTTACATTTGATTTTTCTGTTAAATACATTTACAATAATGTTTTGCGGCAAAACTGATAGTCTTAATGTGCATCTCCTGAAAATTGAAAATAACTGAATGCCAAATGTAGGTTAAAACATCCATAATGATAATCAAAAATGCCAGAAACTTTGGAAAGACAATTTGAATATTTGAAAAAAAACCTCACTTTTATTGGCTCTACTAAGGCCAGTTCATTGCCAGCTCCAAACACGATAGCCACCAACCAGTCTTTGGAAATATCCTCTCCCCATTGGATGCTATACAAAGTCGTGAAGAATGACCCGGAAGCAATACATGCCGTCGCTAGTCCATAAGCCACAAAGATGGTGAACCATGGTAACGCGGCAGACGGTTTATTCGAATTAAATGTCAGATCTGTCTGATACTTAGACATCCACGAGTTCTGCGATTCTCCTCGGAATCGTCTGTTCCGGAATATCATGGTAATGATCACAGCGGCCGGGAAGGAAATTAGAGCGGACATTAATCCAACGTATATTTGTTTATAGTTCAGTTCGAAGAATCCCAGTTTGACTCCGTACGAAGGCTTATCGTTTTCACTGTTAAACCACATAGCGCTTGCTAACATTGAGAGTGATAGTAACGAACTAATGCAGTATAGACGCTGTACACGAGAGAACCTGCTGAAGGATGGACGTCCAAACAACGACAGCCATAGATATTCGTCAAAGAAGTTAAACCGGGTGACACTTTCAAACAGGGTCTTCCCATCACGTAGTTCCTCGCCTGCCGGGTAGAGTGTCCTGTGAAGACAGCCGTCTGATCTGTCGGCTGCTAACCACTGGTCACATAGGAAAACGTACCTGGATAATGCATTGTTTACATTTCATCTTATATTAGAGACAAACTAACTAAACATATATCTGAACTTATCCAATGGTTTGTTTTATTCAGAACTAAAAACTACAAATAAAGATTGTTAAGGTATAGGTCGTATTTGAAAAACAATATACTAGTAGCTTTTTTTTTTTTTTATCTTTGTAACAATATGACATAGAAAAAAAATATTGAGATAAAAAAAAATTATTTGTATTTCAATGAGAAATCAATTTTAAGTCAAAAAGAAGAAAAACCGTCGCAAGGTAAGTTTAAAGAAAACCATTTTTCATTAATATTGCTTATAAGAATTTAAATCACGATAAATATGACGAAATCTTCTTGATTTTTTTCCTTCATTATATGCTATCATAACTAATAATCTTCCTTCGTCTTTTTTATGTTGGAGCGCATGGACACATCGTCGCAATCTTATTTATGACGAAAAATATACCACTCAACAGTTTATTGATAACAACTATTGACTATTATGTTACCTCTTGATAGATTTACCTTCTGCCAGTGTACCCGTCAGCGATCAGTATCTTGTCAATATGTAATCTGGCTGAGGGGTCATCATGCCAGATCTTCACACTGATGGGTGGCCCAAGGGTTCCTTGTGTCTCCAAAGCAAAATTGGAGTACTTCCACCGGAACAAATTCTGTAATGAATGCACAAAAATGTTTTTATTTTGTTGTGAATGAAGGAAAAATGACGTTAAATTTGTGTCCTTCTGACTCAATTACAGTAATTAAACAAATTATTTCGGATGAAAACAACTTGATGATAAAATTGTCCCTGTGTCTTTCAAATCCAGGACTTTAACACATGACTACCTAAGTATAATCTGCTCAATTTTGCCCATCCTATTCAATGGAATAGTCAGTTTCCCTTTTTAAATTGGTTGAAAATAGTATATACAAAATCCCTATAAGCTATAAAAGTTATTTTTTTCATCATAGCACATTAGACCAATGATGTACGTCAGTTAAGGATGTACTCCTCTGAGAAGTCAAAATTTTCTTGTATTAAACTTTTTTTCTCATATAGATTTTTGGAAATAGGAGTTCATACCATGAAAGAAAATGGAAGAAAAAACATATGTCCGTGTGCTCGTTTTTGAGCTATTATCATTCAAAGTTACCAAAGTGACAAAATCGTGGATTTTATTGGAATTTAGCCGTTTTGACCACATACACTAGATTCTAAAGCCATAATTCCCTAATGAGGTGTTTGATATGTATGGATGTTTGTAGAATTTATTTTCAAGTAGTCTTCATTAAAAACTATACCATTTATGATTAATAAGAGTCATATTTTTTCTCAAAATAACAACATATGCTACCCCTACCCTTTAATTTTGAGCTCCAAAATGCACCATTTTTAGCCATTTTTGTCAAATTTAACCCTTTATAGAAAAAGTTCTGGTATTAAACTTTTGTCAGTAGTTTGCATATCAATAGGAAAAGGGTTGTTCTTTCTAAATCATGCAGAAAAATGGGGGGTCCGTGTGCTTACTTTTTTGCCACATTTAAATATTTGTTATTTTTCAATATTTTTGACTAAAAAATAAAAGTGCTCAAATTACCAGTAAAGTGACAAAAGTGTATAATTTCACACATTAATATTCAATATTTGAATTAACATGAACCCAGTAAAGATTTACAGCAAAAACTAACTCGATACAGCTGAAAATGCTGACGCGGTGATGATTTAAGTAAAAACAATTTAAGTAAAAAATGGGAAAACGGTGGCTGTACTCAAAGCCAAAAAAGACACAATTTCAAAATGGCCGCCAAATGGGCCATTTCTAAAAATAGCTGTGTAAAAAAATCTTCTGAAAATAGAAATGTAAATTTTTGACAAAATTTGCTACAGACCACATACTACAGATATTGATAAATAGTATTTGAAAATCTCATAATGTTTTTGATCTATGTCGAAACGAGACTTCAACGGGACTGAAACCACAGAAGAATACATCCTTAAAAGTAGTAATAAGTAAGTCTTTATACATGTAAATTGTCGTTATATTATATGTTATAGGTCTACCTGGATAGGTCCTGCCTTCAAAGCCCGAACGCCTGTCGTACCACAACTGCCTTCTATAATGATGTACACGGTGGACATGAAGAAAGATTGCGACCACAGTCCGGTATGGATGGAGACAAAGTAGATATTGTCGCCATCATCGGGGTTATCATCCAGGGGTTTGTATTGCCACTGAAAATATCAAACTTAACATCTTAATAATTCTAAAGCTACATACAGTACACATTTCAAATAAATAAACTACATAGTGTATCTAGTATAATTTGTCAATGAAATCATCACTTTCATTAAGATAAAATGCCCCTTATCTCCCCTTAAAATACATGATAAATCTATGTTTGAAACTGGACCAGAGGCAATATATGATTTAAAAAAACTCAAATGTTTCTTATTAGTATTAGTGTCCCTATACATAAACTCAATCATCCGCCTATTTGTCTACTAATAAAAGTTTGCAGTCTAAACCATTACTGAGTCCGTAAAAACATTACAAGTTAAATTCTGTTTAGGAAGCTGTAAACTTATGTATTATCATTGAAATAGCACGGTAGCTTTTGAAATTTGCGACAATTTATCTGAGTGTTCTATAAGTAAAATTAATAAGTTTACTTTATCAGATTGATAAATTCTAACATATCAGGTTTTAATTGCAAATACTGTAGTAAATCCTGGTCACGGCACCGAATACAACTGTCTGAGAGTAGTGTGCCGCTTGTATCGAGCTTAAAACAATGTAATAATGAATTTTTATCTCTTCTAATGGTCGAATTACTATGAATGTCATAGCAGTTATTCTTATCAACGACACCGAACAGCAACAATTAAGTGACAACAAATGACAACATTGAAATAAAATGAATCTACACTCAGCCTACTGACCTGGTTTTCATCCTTCTTATCGAACCGTCTTAGTATGACACTGCCCACGATCAGAGCTGCTATAAGACCACAGTTGACTGCCAGCACGTACGGGTTATCTGCAATCTTCTGGTCAAAGTTTGTAAATACTTCATCAAAACGAATGAGTTCCGGACTATCACCGAATAGGTCGAATCCAAATGATCCAAAGAAATTGCTCTTAAAAACCGCAGCATTCTGCTCCATGGATTTTAGCTACAAGATAATCATGGGATATACCATTTTTCACACAGAAAAAAACCCTCCAAAAGAAAACCATGTAAATAAAAGCAAGAATTCAACACGTTTTTGTACAGTTTTGTACGGGGTTTTAGAACTATAAAGTAAAACAATGTTAAATACAGGATTTAATTTGCAAAAATTAACGACGCAGTAAAAACATTATTTAATTGTATCAAATACATGTATATGGATAAGAAAATTTTACATAATTGCAATGCAATAACCCTTATTGACAGGTTCGTTTTAGCTACCTTTTGAATGTTTTTGACTTAAGGTCGGTTATAAAACTTAATCACGCCAATTACAAAATAACGATCGTTTAGACGCTGAAAGAGATGGTAATTATGGATTAAGAAAAAAATACAATTTCACTATTCCAGAATCGTTTATTCAATAACTTATTGCCAATGATATTATATAATATTTTCGTCATCTATGACTATTTCTTCATTAATGGTATCTTCAGCTGTTATAAGCCCACGTTATTTATATATAAAATTGATGATAATAAAGTATTGTAAAATTTTCGAATTTAAGCATTGATGTCACTATTTTTTTTTAAAATTTTATCGGGGTATGAAAAAAAATTGTTTGCAAACTGTGCGAATCCGCGTAGCGGATTCTCACAAAAAATTGCAAGCATTTTTTTTCATACCCCGATAAAATTTAAAAAAAATACATCAATACTTATAATTTATTTTATACTCTATTTGATACAATGGAGTATGTTTAAATGTACCATTATAGTGGTTTTTCAAGGGATTTTTTTCCGAATCAATACGTAACGTCAATGTTTCTATCTGACGCCACGATAACGTCGGGGTTTCGCGCCATTCTCGGATTTTTTTTTTCATAGTTGTATGCAAAAAAAAAAATATTGGCTAATCAGAAAGCCGAATTTGGTATGAAAACAAAGAAAAATTAATTGTACAGAATGGAAAAAAATTAAATTTAGGGGGATGTTTAGTAGTTATTATTGGATGATTTTTACTACTCGAAATGCAGTCCAAGAACAGTAATATTAATGACACATATAAGGCAGGTGATTTTTACCTTTAACACTTGATTTTTACCTGTAAGGCAGGTGATTTTTACCTTTAACACTTGATTTTTACCTGTAAGGCTGGTGATTTTTACCTTTAACACTTGATTTTTACCTGTAAAGCTGGTGATTTTTACCTTTAACACTTGATTTTTACCTGTAAGGCTGGTGATTTTTACCTGTAAGGCTGGTGATTTTTACCTTTAACACTTGATTTTTACCTGTAAGGCTGGTGATTTTTACCTTTAACACTTGATTTTTACCTGTAAGGCTGGTGATTTTTACCTTTAACACTTGATTTTTAACCTGTAAGGCTGGTGATTTTTACCTTTAACACTTGATTTTTACCTGTAAGGCTGGTGATTTTTACCTTTAACACTTGATTTTTACCTGTAAGGCTGGTGATTTTTACCTTTAACACTTGATTTTTACCTGTAAGGCTGGTGATTTTTACCTTTAACACATAATTTTTACCTGTAAGGCTGGTGATTTTTACCTTTAACACATGATGTTTACCTGTAAGGCTGGTGATTTTTACCTTTAACACATAATTTTTACCTGTAAGGCTGGTGATTTTTACCTTGAACACTTGATTTTTACCTGTAAGGCTAGTGATTTTTACCTTTAACACTTGATTTTTACCTGTAAGGCTGGTGATTTTTACCTGTAAGGCTGGTGATTTTTACCTTTAACACATGATTTTACCTGTAAAGCTGGTGATTTTTACCTTTAACACATGATTTTTACCTGTAAGGCAGGTGATTTTTACCTTTAACACTTGATTTTTATCTGTAAGGCTGGTGATTTTTACCTTTAACACATGATTTTTACCTGTAAGGCTGGTGATTTTTACCTTTAACACTTGATTTTTACCTGTAAGGCTGGTGATTTTTACCTTTAACACTTGATTTTTACCTGTAAGGCTGGTGATTTTTACCTTTAACACTTGATTTTTACCTGTAAGGCTGGTGATTTTTACCTTTAACACATAATTTTTACCTGTAAGGCTGGTGATTTTTACCTTTAACACATGATTTTTACCTGTAAGGCTGGTGATTTTTACCTTTAACACTTGATTTTTAACTGTAAGGCTGGTGAGTTTTACTTTTAACACATGGTTTTACCTGTAAGGCTGGTGATTTTTTCCAGGTCATTGTCTCGTCCATCAGATATCCAGATAAAAGATTGAACTGTCCCTGTGACGAAGCATTGTTCCAGGCGCCTGACAGGATAACAAACACACGTTGACATTAATACGATTTTTTCTTTCTTCTCATATAATTATTTTTATTTACAAAATTGAGCGAGTGCTTTGTTGATTTAAATGTGAAATGTGTTTGAGATAGCATTGGTAAACATTAGTTTAGCGACATAGGATCTCAGTTAAGCTCAAGTGTGCGTATGAAATGGGGGCAAATATTTAATTACGCATTAATACGCTATACGAATTCATAATTGCACTTACGTGTTTATAATCGAATAATTAATTTTTCTTTGTTTTCATACCAAATCCGGCTTTCTGATTGGCCAATATTTTTTTGCATACCACTATGAAAAAAAAATATTCGAGAATGGCGCGAAATCCCGACGTTATCTTGACGTCACAAAAGAAACATTGACGTTGCGTATTGATTCGGGAAAAAGAATCCCTTGAAAAACCACTATAATGTTACATTTAAACATACATCATTTTATCAAATAGAGTATAAGATTAATTATAAGCATTGATGTCACTATTTTTTTAATTTTATCGGGTTATGAAAAAAAAATTGTTTGTAAACTTTTGTGAGAATCCGCTACGCGGATTCATACCGTTTGCAAACAAATTTTTTTTCATACCCCGATAAAATTAAAAAATAGTGACATCAATGCTTCATTGTGCGAAACATTTCATTGCACCAACACAAGTACTTCTACAGTATACTCTTTCAAATCGAGTTGTAAAGTATGTCATTTTTGATATTGACGAAATATATCAAACAATCATTCAACTTAGACATACACATTGTAAATGTACTTTTTTGGGACATTTTAATTTTAGCGCAAAAATAATCTTGATCAGGTTACCGTAGGTAAATATCCGTTATTAACAAACCAGCTGTATAAACCATATACAGAAAACAAAATAGCTCATAGAAAATTTTAGTGCAACAATGCTATCGCGAAAAGCGTTAAAAGTAAGATTACTTAATATGTACGGTTATCGTAAATTACCTTTGCAGAATGTATCTATGACCTTGGTACTCATATAGTAGAGGTCATCAAAACTGTCGCTAACAAAGGAGTGGAATTCGTCTGGGTCGTCTGCTATACCATTCACTTCAGAGAGGTCAGCCAGCCCGATAGCCACGGCCACGATCTCCACCCCAGTAGCTCGAAGGGCGTTGGCTTCTACAAAGAGTGATGAAATAGAGGGAAAATACTAGTGCAATTAAATGTAGAATCATAAACTTATATACACTTTATTTTCAAGCTTACTGAGAAATTATCAAGAACACTGTCCATCTTGGTCACCCTAAATATTGCCGCTAGGTGGCGTAGGAGTGACGCCAGCTACAACACAAGAGTCTAAAACTAGTGCAACTGTAGCATAATGTACACAAAGTTAGGATGTTCTAAAGGAAAATGGCGCAAGTCACACCAACGCTTAAAGTTTGCCATTACTCGAAGCATTAGTTTACCTATAAGAGGTAGATTATTATCAACATAACCGATACCAAGTCATAAATTGATTTAAAACAGTTCACTTTTACGATTATTTAAGACCTCTGGAACAAGGCAATCGAAAATGATTTCTATAAGTTATATCACTTGCGCAATCATGATTCAATAGAGCAATTGATTTAATGCCGATAGAAACAGTGAGTGTATATACAGTATAACCTACAAATTAATGCAATTATAGTTTTGTTTACTATAGGATAAAACAACTGTTGATCAAAAAAGAAACTTACCATCATTTGACACTTCGATTTACAATAATTACATACTTCACTTTACCCACACTAGAATCTTACTCTGAATCAGAACGTAATTTTACAACCAAAGGAACCTTTTTCACTTTATGTAATCCTTATTTGTGTTACATGGATTACAAAACAAGTTATATAACTTACACCAATCTCTTTCGATAACCCGGATGTAAGTGCGCAAGGGACATTAAAGTGGGAAGAAACCAGAGTTCCCAGAAAAAAACCCACGTAACTCTTTCTTTATCTTTCCAGACAAAGAGGCACAGGGTCTTAACCACTACACCACCCGATCAAGATCTACTATAAATTTAAACTCTACCGTCAATAGTAGTATTGGTATCTGTAGACTTTCCGTCGGTGATGACAATCAACAACTTCTGTACCCCGTCTCTTGTTATTTCCGGTGTGAACATATTAAGCCTGACATACTCTAGTCCGAGATGGGTCTGAGTGAAACTCCCTTGGTCATAGACAACCTCGTCGATGGCGTTAGTGATGTTATCTGTAGTATTGTAAGTATCCAAGTGGAACTGGAACTGGGCACCATGCCCAAATGTGACCAGGCCTATCCGTACACGGTCAGGGCCGATGTCAAGGCGACGCACAAGGGAAGACATAAAAACTAAAATCTTGACGAAGTTCAGGGCGCCAACACTTCCAGATGAATCAGCAAGGAAAACTATGTCAGCTTTTTGCATGCAGGCTAGAAACAATGAATTGAACACAATCAACATTAGATATAAATCTATTTTCATCAAGGTAGAATAGTGAACATATGCAGAAGAAAGCATTCCTATCATAATGAAATACAAAAATACGACAATTTCTAAGCTTAAAATTTTGATTCTAATTACCACGTATATGTCACAAAGTTTGAAAGACGATGGAATCTATGATATGGGAAATATATTATTATTGTTTTACCTTATGATCTTATCGGTGTAATTAGCTGGTTATATCAATCTAATTAATTTTACTTGAAAATAAAATTGAAATTAAACTTACACTCGCACAGGACGTTGATTTCCATCGGGTTGATTGGGGGTATGAGCACCAGTGTCAACGTCTGATCTACAAAGGTCACGTGGGTTGTGTTGGGGGACGTGTCCTGGAGAAGGTCATCAAGTCCTTGTGTCTTGATCTGGTAGGCGATCCCGCTAGCTGGGTCATTTACATGGGTAGTACACATCTGTAGGGTGGCCAGTGTGATCGTAAACGCACCACCGTCCGTGTCCGACTGGAAATTTGACGTCACATTGAAGTCATCATTGTTACGGGGACCATTCGGATCTTGGTTTGAAGGATTGTACATAGCCTCGATGAAAAGGTTGATCTCTTGGAATATTTCCAGTATTCGTCCTTCGAAGTCCCTCGCGAACGACCTTACAGTTCCAGCATTAAGATCGGTATTTTCATCTAAGAAAGCGTACATGTTTGTTCGGCTTGAAAGAACCTATAAGAGAACAAGTTATTTAACAATTAAAATGTTTTAGTTATCAAATGCCAATGAAAAAAATACACAGACATGATAGTTACGAACAACTGAAGCAATATTAACTTGTCGGCATGATTCAGCGGCACATGCTCGTTTTACACGTTTTCGAAAGTTCTTCTTCGAATCTAAACTAACATAGACTTTCGTTGAATTGTAAACCATCTTAATATAACCTAAAATCCAATTGGGCAATCACGAACAACGTCACTTTTTTCACATTAATTCTTTTGTGGATCACAATTTTGCGATTTGAAAACTAGAAAAATAATAGGTTAGCGAATCAAGCTTTTGTGATTTGGCTTGAAGTGCATAATTATATAACTTAATTTCTAAATATTTCAGGGATCCAGATTTCGAGACCATGGCGATAACCCGTGAAATGATGAACATATCATTCCCGCGAAAATTACAGGCAAAATAAGGTAATTTAGGAAAGAAAATGGAAGAAAAAAGAAGATACTAACAAAAATGTAGACGTTACTGGAGAGAGGCATTATTGTTGTAGCATCATCGTTGAGAGCGGGGATGCTGAGTATGTTGCAGATCCTAGGGCGTGTGGTCACAGCGTACATTGGTACTTGCGTTGCTATGGCGGACATATTATGACCGGATATTGTTACCTCGGATATTGTTGGGGAGGAGACGATCAGGAGAAGAATCCTTAGTAGACATTCCTCTGTAGCATTAACAAGTGGTACGGCCTGAAGTAAAGGTAATAACTATTATATTGATCATACCTGGAAATAAAATGTGCTCAGTTCCTATCCTACAGGGAAGTACCATAGGAAACGTTATACTTTAATGTAAACCAATTTTCTTTCACGGCTACTGAATTTCGCGATTTTTCTTTCAAAACATATTCGTGAAGATAAATGTTAGGGAGATTTTTGAATATATCAAAATACATTTTAATATAATTGGGAAATATTCGTGAAGATAAAGAAAATTTTTCGTGAATCTACCTAATTGATCGCCAAATTTGCGAAAATAAATCGTCTGCGAACGGAAGTTGGTTAACTGTGCCTCACTTCAATGTAATTTTAGAATTATGATATTTATGCTATTTAATTTCTGTATTAATCTCGATGTGACTAAACAGTATATTTCTAATGTTACTAGGCTTTGGTGCTATTTTAAACATTTCCCCTATTTACCTTAATGCCACTGAGCGTACAGCCGACCGTCTGCCCTGGACGACATGTCACGTGACTTATTCCTTTCATCTGAAGCTCCGTTATATTCACCAACCCTGGGTTGAAGAATAGACATGGTAAGGAAGCGAGAATTAGGTCAGTGATTTACTAACAGTTGGGTTCCAGCATTGCTGCATTAAATCGTTTGCTGTAGCAGAAATCGGAACTGTTAATTATGCTAATTAGAACAACATGATTTAACTATCAATAAATAAAAACCGTTCACCATGGATCTACGTAAAATTATAAAACAGAAACATGCATATATACAGCTTTATGATTTACGGTAAGACGTAAGATATTTTGTCGGAAAGAGTTCAATAGTAAGGTAAACACAATATAGAATGCAAAACACTAATTTTAATGTCAATTAGCATGACCATAAAAGTATGTCTCTATGTAAACCTCCAGTGCCTAGAAAACCTACTTACAGGAACCTATGTCTACCAGGTCATTTTCCGGATTGTCGGTTCGCTCTTCTAACTTGGAGACAATAAAATCTGTGATATGGGAAACTTCAATCTAATGAAATAGAAAACGAAATATAACTAGCTTATTTTCTCTCTATATAATTTGAACACATTTTAATTATAGAATAGAATATATTTTAATCCATATGTATTGTATCATATTCAATATTAACCTTCGTCGATTATGTTCTATATTTACCGTGGTTTAATGTGATTAGTGTGAAAGTCGGAAAAAATCATGACAAAGGAAGGTAGTTGTAAACCCTATATACAACGCATTTTCTATCATGAAAGATCATGGAAGAAGGCGGTAACTATGCTAAATGGCAAAAAAAAAAATGGACCACTGTAAGCATTCCCTTTTTCACATAATGTTTTTGTTTGTCATATGATTTTGTTTGATTGGTTTAACTTAAAGTCCTATTAACATTCAGAGCCAATTAAAGACTTGCCATATTTAGGAGTTATAGGGCGAACGGAGTATTCATAGGGAGACTACCGATCTGAGGTCAATGCCCGGCAACTGCCCCACTTCATACGATTCAACCTCTTGACCGGGGATGGGGTAGGAGATGGCTAGTAATAATATATAGGAATATCTGAACTACTCTGCCACAGCGGCCCTTCTCACAATGGAAATTCTCACCAGAAAATCTGCTAGAAATTCACCCTTTAAGTTAACATCCGTCTGGAGAAGGCTCTGGACGTTTGTCAGGTAGGATACAGCCTCCACTGTTGTCATCTCCGGTAAGCTGTAGATAGTCTGGGCCAGGTGTATCAACTCCACTAGTAAACAAAGAGATTACATCAGGCATATCAATGGATATCACATTTCATACTAAAATAATTAGAGAAACGTTGATAAAGGAAGGGAAAACGAGTTTTTGCTTTCTTAAATTCTATTGGTAAGATCAACATTTCAAAAGGTATCCTATTTTCAGTATTGTATTTTGTATTATATAAAATTCGTGCACATACTGTTTGCAATACCCAAGGTTAATTAATGAAATCAAAGATACGTCAATGGTTGTACAGTGTAATTTATTGTTATAGGAGATAGTGAAAATAAATGCAAGCCCCATTAAGGGGTACGAAGAAAATATATAAAATATTAAAATAATATTGTTGCAGAATAAAATGCTTGCTCTACATAAAAATCGAAGCCATATTATGAATTGAAATGGCCGTCTTATAAAGATGACAATTTGTCATTTAGAACCATCATAATATTATATTCTTCAAAAATTAATAAGATGTAATACAGTTTTTGCAAAATATATTTTACAGAATTACGCCACACAGCGAATACGTTGAAAACAAGTTCGATACGTCCTCCCCCCCTCCCCAAACACACACACATACCAAACCATTGTTGAGGTCCTAATTGAATACATAATACAAAAAAGAAATAAAGATTATTTATTTTGTAGTTTTTGCAAGAAAATATTGGGTTGTGTTCAGTTAAGAAAACTGATAAAAAATTCAAAACGAAGGTCACAGTGACCTAGTTAGGCATTTTTTTCTATAGGCATTAAAAACTTTAATATTTTTGCTGAATGCTAAGATTTTTTAAACGATTTGATAGGCTTAGATTGATGTTTAGTACTGCATGACGATACGATTCATTGGATGTGACCTAATGTATGCACGTGACCCAGCAAATGTGACCCTAGGAGGTAGTTATTTGAAGAACATCGTGACAAAATACAAAACAAGTGCTAAACATAATTTAAAAGGTTTGGAATGGTTGAAAATTAAAGTAATTTCATCTCGGTAACCACGAAATTAAAATTCCAATTTTAGTCGCCATTTACAATCATGCAATGGGGCAGCAGGTACAGTTCTTGCATCCTACCCCCAGTGAATGCGTTGCTTGAAATAAGCTCATTAATCAAATAAAAAAACTGCTTTAAACATGAGAAATTCAGAGGATACTTAGTGAACAGATGATACCATTCTTTGGATATGACCTAGTTTATGCATGTGTAGCCAATGTGACCCTATCATCAAAATCAGGTTATGTCAAGATCTAAATGCAGTACTAAACATCTCAACCTATCAAATTGTTGAAAAATTTTAATTTTTAGCAAAAATATTTAAGTTTTTAAAATCAAAATAGAAAAAAAATTAACTAGGCCACGGTGACCTACGTTTTGAATTTTACATCAGTTTTCTTAACTGAATTTCACAAACCCAAGATTCACTTGCAAAAACTGCAAAAAATTATTATCTTTATTCTAATATTTTAACAATGAAAATGTGAATTTTCACGCTTTGACCTCTAAAATTACCATGAGCGCAGAACATATCGGTTATTCTGAATAGCATACAATATGCGGCTGACTACCCTAAGGTATCTTCATGCAAAATATCACTGAGTCGCCGTCAAACGGCCCAAAGGATACCCATCTTTTACAATTTTTGGATATTATGTAGAAGTTTAAATCATCAGGAGTAAAATGTTCTCAAGCTATAACACAAAATATGTCATTGTACCCTCATTATGAACCAGTTCACGGGCTAGTTAGAATACATTCTGGTTATTGTGTTTAGTTAAACAGATTTCATCCGGAACATTTAAATTGAGGGCATGCTTTTCTGATGGTTCATAGTAACATTTTAATTTCGATGTTAAATATGCGTTTGTAATTATATTTTGGTTGTGTCGAATACACATACAGAATTTGGAGTATAAAAATGTAATTAGGATTCCAGTAACATTCTTGTAATATTAGCTTTTGTCTGAATCTACTTAAATGATTCATAACCTCGTTCTATTTCATCAAACATCATGCTAAGATGAACAATCAGGTCAATCGAAGAGAGGAAATTATTGAGAGCTTTGGTCTAGTTGTTTTCTTCTCTCTATTATTAAAGCGGTCTCAAATACTCGTTTTAATTAGTAGTCTACGTCGATAAAAACAAAACCAATAAATAGGAGAAAGCTATACCTAAATATTGTTTGTATTGCAATCATTTCACCGATAAAAAAGTAATAACCAAAATATTTGCATTCTCTAAGTAAATGTTTACTTATTTCATAGAACAGTTTATAACCTTTATGAAAATAAAGAAATATCCAGCGTATATAAATAAGATAAAAATTATCTTTTTATGTTCAACATTTCCATTCAGATTAAAAATAATGTAATGTAACTATCAAAACTACTATAAAACCAGGGTTAAACTAGCAAGCAATTGGCAAGTTATTGTAAAGAATAATGCTGGTGAAAAACAATGAAACCATTGTCACGGTCGCGATTTACATCTTCATTGGGAATCGTACGTGTATTGTAAACATTTTTTTTTATTCAACGATTAACTTGAATATATGTTTATGTCATGAAGGTATCACAAACATGCGCAAAACGGGTTATGATTAGAGTACACTCAATTGTTGTGCTATTTCTCCATGATAATTGTATGGCAACTTCTAAAAAAACTCTGTAATAATGCTTTTGCATTGTCATATACTGTAAGGTTGTGTGATTTTAAAACAATAATTGTCTCTATGTGTAACAAGACGACATATAAAAAAATATTGTTTTTAGAATTTTGAATTACAATAATTTGAAGAAATTACCAATTTGACGGCCATTTTGAAAACGTTTTTACGTTGTAGAAAGTAGAAATTTCACCCCTTTTTACTTTAAAATGTTCACTTAAATCACAACTGTGGTAATATTTTAGTTCATTTTTGCTGTAAATCTGTTGTAGGTTCACTGTGGTGAGAATATCAAGCATTTTAATGTGAAATTGGAACTTATTGACACCTCAATTTTTTCATTTTAATGTAGTTAAAAGAATTTAGATTTTTTAACAAAACATGCTTAAAAATAACTTATTCTAATCTTGTAATTGGGTAAAAATCAAATACACTGACGTATTTCAAAATCAGGCACATAACCTTATAATTTTATTGTATTTCTAATCATTGCATAAATTCCTCTTTCTAAAAATTGATGTTTGGAAAAAGTTATTGGAACATGTTGACCACTCAGCACATACTGTTCTTCATATTGAAGTTATATGGGCCGTAATAAGTAAACTATGCGGTAGTTTTTTCGTTTCAATTTTCGAAAAACTTAGTTTTCTGATTCTGAAAAGTAATTTTAATAAAGAATAATTGTCCAACTTTACTTTGCTGAATAGGCATTATATTGAGATATATCATATACGATTTTTCGTTGTCTGTATGCAGAATGCATCATTCTGAACTATCTGATATCTTTTGGTGCATGCGCAATTAGCACTTCATTCCATAAAGGACATATTGCATCAGATTTTTTTCGGGATGTAATTAATTATTTTTTAATATTTTTATCATAAAGTAAAATTAGACGCTCAAACCATTCAATGGTGGTAATAGTGTAAAGTAAGTAACTTTTGTAAATGAACAAAATGCTAAATCGTCTGCTTCTGTTTTTGATAGAGAAAAAAATACCATTTGTCAGTATTTGAGCATCTTTAAGTCTCAAAGTTTAGTTATGAAAATATAATAATTGCCATTATTTGTTTTGTTAATCAGGCTATGAAAAAACACTTCGAGGAGTTTAAAAGAAACAAATTGACAGGAATTTTATAATTATTCGAGAATTCAAGATGAAAAGAACTAATATCGTTCTACAACTTGACTGTTATACTGTTATATCATTGACGTTTCGTTGTAGGGCATTCAACAAAAATAACAAATAAGTATTAAGATAATAGTTCAATTAAGTAATGGGAATAGATAATAAAATGTGTTGTTACCATATCCGGCGTGTCCGATTGAGGACATGGCTACTAGGAACGCCAACCGCTGTAATGGATTAAAACAATGTGTATACTTTCAAACTTTGAGATACGATTCCCCGGTATCAGGTTAGAAGACATCACTAGGTAACAAAACCTGGCAATATTTAATTTCAATTAGCATTTTATTCATATGCGATTAATGAATATTAAAATAAATCAATTACTGTTTTCTCTTTTTTTTTTAAAAAAGCCTTTGGCGACTGAATTAATATTATGTTATAAATATCTAGATGTAATGTTTACCTACCAGAAATAAAAATCCCATGTTGACCAATATTGACGGCGATTCCACAAGTCCGGCTGTGACAAACGTCAGCGCTAGGTGTACGTCGGCGCTACCATGAGGGAAATAGCATTCATTTTATTGTAAGTCACCTGGAGTCTTTTATTATATGATAATACATTCTTATGAATTAAGACCGATTTTACGCATGCGTCGGTTACAGTATGCCGACACCTTTATCATGTAAATATTTCTATTGTTCATTACATACGTTTAGAAATAAACTAAAGAAAAGATCTATACGCCTCTGTATACAGGGCAACTTGATTAGGGTTTACTTTAATATTAGCGGTTACACAAATCCCATTGTTAGTTTTAGTGAATGGATTGTTTACATACTCCTTATGTAGGATTATGAGTCGAACTCAAATAAAGCTTTTCATATTTTTCATTGGAGATATATATGTTGTTAGATAAGTGCTCATTTCATTTCTTTTTCCTAACCTTGACGTCAATTTCATAAAATCTTACATGAAAATTTCTTATATTCATATCAAATCATCTCCTATTGAAAAAGCGCATATATTCAAGATACGTTGAATGGCATGATAACAACTGTTACAGCTTACATTTCGAATACTCTCCTCGTCAACATGTGCTGCACAAATTCAACATAGGCCGCCATTTTGTCACGACGTTCTCGAATCATTATGTCACGTTTTTGTGTACTGAGGTCAAGTCACCAGGTTACCATGGATTTCCAGCCGATGAAAAGCGCTCCATGCTACTGTGAAATCATTTATTTTCGTTAGGAATCAATTTTCATGGACTACAAATTTACAGTACAAAACACTAGTGACATATGCAAAAGAATTACATAGGCGATTTCACTGGATATCAGGCGGTTGTGAGATAAAACATTATTGTATTAAGGACAAGATTTAAGCTCTTCTCACACAATCCATCTCTTATTCAGTGACATCATCCTTGTGATATAGTAGACTGGTTCCCGCCTCAGTTACCTCATTTGCGTACGCTTCACTGAGCCTAGTGAGCGGAGCGCAGCATGGCGGAGAGTAGAGAACTAAGGGAAGGGAACGAGTCTAGTGATATAGTTGCATGTTATTTGTACAATATGACCTTGAGCTTTTTTATTACCTTTCAGGGCAGGACATCCATTGTGAAGTAATATAAATAATGACGTTTTGATAGCCACTGAAATGTTTGCAACATATTTTGACATTGAAAGTTTTGACGATATTGGCGTGTTTCAGTTATGTGATGGAGCTTTTCTTATAATGTATGTGCAATTCATTTGATATTTCATGATGACTGTCTCGTAAAGCTTACAAATATGTAATGGGTAATGATAAAAAATAATGATATTTATATTAACTTAAAGGTGAACAAATCTAAGATCTATTTTCTAATAGAAGAAATGTTCATTTATTTAAAATTATACAGTCACTTTTTCCTCGTGACGTCACGTAAGATATATGAATTAGTGATGTATTCTGTAATGAGAAAGAAACAGATCAACAGTTAATCTACCTAAAATGAGGCATGTGATGCCATTATACTGTAAACCAAATTTATAAACTTTTTAAACCATCATCATATTTTGCGAGTGAATAAAAATTATGTAAAATTAATCTCCCCGAAAATGTCTCAAACTTACCTACAGTTGAACCTAATTTAAATCATAGGATTAATTCCCCACGAAAAACTCTTTAGACAGGAAAACGAGAAATTCAGTTGCTTTACTGTAAATATTAGGTGGATAAAAATGAACTCTCATGTTATATTTAGGGAAAAAAACGAAAACAAAATTCACAACACAACTGGTTTTTTTATGTTAAAGGTACCAATTTAGTATTGAACTATGAGGGCCACTACAATCTAAACATAAACTAGACCTAAGAACATGACAACCGAGAATGATCAATAGAAACATAATTGCATAACATAGAAACTTATTTCGATTCATTTATTGATTTTCGAAATTGGATCATGAATACAGTGGATTGAATTTTTATCATGTCAAGGGGGGTCAATCATGTTTTTTCTTGCATTATCAAGCATCTAAATGGCACGATTTAACTGTGCTATTTTATGTGAAAGATATATTGGTAAAACATTAATTGTTATGTAATTTAAAATGAAATATTTTCAAAATGATCGAATTGATTTGTCAGCGTGACTTAAACTAAAAAATTAATTAGTTTTGTAACAACTTATTTGACAAATGGTATTTACTTTGTGAGGATTTTAATGCGTTTTCACCAAAAATATCACCGAAAGATTACGAATGCATAGATGCATATCATATCTGTTAAACTTCTACAACATATCCTAGAATTTTTTAAGTTATATGTGCCGTAATTGGGCGAAAATGTTGACATGCTATTTTGTCGTCAGTAATCTATTGAAAACCATAAGTCTTTGATGAAAAGTGTTGAAAATCGTTCAAGTGGATAGACCAAAATGCATGATGCCTTATTAACATTAGTTACAACACAAAAGTTTGGCATTGTCTGGCTGTCTGTCTGTAAATAGTCACTGTACAATTATTAATCACATTGCAATAATATTACATGATATTGTAGACCACAGCTTGGCTTCATGGTTTGACCATATATCTCCACTATAGACGTAAATATCATGAGTACTGCCAAAATCTAGAAAATTGGAAGGTTCAATTTCTTCGAAAATGTGACACAAAATATATGCAATCATTTAATAACTCATGTTTATACTTGTTTTATACCATATCTTAAATGAAATATACAGAAATTAGTATTTCAAAATAAATAAAAAATTAAATAGATTGATTGATTAATTGATAAAATCAAATTAAATTTACTTATTTCATACGCATGTCCTTCATGATTTTATTATATACTTCAATCAATGGAATCGCACATCATGATTCAATTCTTGCTCACGTGTACGATTTTTTTTCAAATTGCTAGTAATTCATCGTAATTTTGTGAAATTCATGTACCAAATATCCGTTCTAAAACGATTTTTGAAATATATTGTTAAATTACGATATGATGAAAATGTGATATGTCAATCACACTAATATATATATTAAATATATCTCTTATATTATTCGGTCGAGACCCGATAGGGCATACGAGTCATCCTTTGTTAACTTGTATTTCATTGATATGTCATAATTACTTTAAACAGAATGTATCATATGCGCTATGTGTTGTTGATCCAAAGGTTTAATTTCAATTTCCTATTTCCTGTTGAAATTGTACTCGTTGATGATTATATTATATTATTATAAAAATATGATTCTCAATTTTGACTAATTTCGGCCATAAATATAGAAATAGGTCGGAATCTTTGGGCTCATATTCGTTATAACAGTGACTGATAAAAATTGTGCAAACATTCAGTTTTCTTTTCCAACAAACGCCCTTCTCAAATCTATATTTAATGTTGACTTCAATCTTGACTTCTTCATAACACTTCGACAACAACGCCACATTTGGACAAAAGCTTATTATGTTTGACTATCAAACAAACCTATCCGAACTATTGAAAGTGAACAAGTCAGAATCATATTAAGGAAATACAAAATATTGGTAACTTTAATTACATACTTGAAGTGAGCGGCCCTCGATACGGTCTTTGAAATAGATTATAGATGTATTGATTTAATATGTATATCGGTAACCTGTAATCGAGCATTCTGTATGTTGTCTGATACGGTCTGAGATCGATATACACTGTTAACAATACATACCGATAAATCTACAGATACAAAGTGAGGCCAGGTACTGGCCGTTTGTCAAAGTTTTTCTCCAGACGCTCCGGCTTTTTTCCATTTTTTCCAAGATCACATCCTTCATGATGTATGCCTTTAAAATGTCAAAAAATTTCTGCACCAACCTTTTTTGTCTGGAAACTGGAGTTCTTACTGTTGTAGAAATTCAAAGACAAATGATATGTCCTTGTGGTAGTTTTTGAACTATTATCTTTTTTGACATACTGTAGGATTTTACATGGAATTTTGTAACTATTTAACAAAAGATTGAACGGGCGCTATATCATGATAAAAAACTATCTGCCACCCAGATTGCATTTATATCTCCAATAAATGCAATCTAACAGTCCGTTGATTGCTATATTTACATTTACTTTCTAGTTTAAGGTAAAACATAATTGTTCAAAGTAACATAATTTAGATGCTAGTGAACATTTGGATTACCCGCTTCAACCATTCAACCTCACAGCAAAGTTCAATGCGATAAAAAGTAGTCCCAATAAAAAATTGAAAGGCAACAAAATTTCAATGTTTTTTCAATAGCTTTTCAGTTTACTTTCAATTATCCAGACCTTTAAAAACTTATAGTTTCATAACCAAACTGGTTCATTTAACTTCATTGTCAATATTCCCAAGCGGACTAACATTATGTCACTAAACAGGACTTACATATGTACATCCATTTATATAGATATTACTACACCAAGTCTTAGCTGCTTTTATTGGCTCATAATGCAGATCACGATTATCAATAGAGTAATGACAGTCGCTGTGACAAAATGCATAAATATAGACAATATATTATGTGTTTTTTGTCAGTGATGAGTGGTTAAAGGGAAAAATCATAATTCAATTCCATCATCAATACCTTTAATTAACTACAACAAAGGTCTTCATTGCAAAAATAACTGAATGGATTTGCTGCTACCGCAAGAAGTTTCCACATTGCAACTTGTCTAATCATCATATCATAATCCGTGCTTGGATATCAAAATATTATGAAATAAATCATTATCATTAGATATACTCTCTCCAGTTATATATAGCTTGACGACTTATTGGTATTGAGAACTGTAGAATTGTTTGCTTTCGATAGTAATATTATATTACATTTGTTGATAATAATTGAATATAAAACAGAAGCTGGATTAATTCTGTGGCTATCCTAGCCAGATTTTTAACGATATTGCTTTCATTACCTGCTGATCAACCGTCGATTTTACGTTACAGTCATACATGAAATTTGTCAGTGTTAAATACACCATACCAGCATGCTTACCATAATATATATATATATATATATCAGAGTGTATCTATGATTAAATATGCATTGATGAAAACCCTACTGTGTGGTGCCCTTCAATGAATGCCAACAAAGTCAAGTTTTAATCTGAGCGAGTTAATTAAGTTTATACTGTGGTCTACAGTAAAAAATCAATTATTTTCAATATAGCTGCAAACAAATGAAACCATTCTATTGCTATTGATCCCACATGCTTTTTGTTCACAATCAATAATAACTATCATCGGCATTGTTATCATTTTTTCATAGGTTATCATCATTTTTTTTTCAAGAGCCAACTAAACAGCAATATAAGAAATAAAGTTATCGGGTGATAAGAACAATTTCGAGTTATCTCCCTTGCAAGAGTGAGCTGGCTTTTAATATATAATGGCTTTTAAATTTTACACTTTGGAATGAATAACTGTTACAATCATAACATAAGTCATATGAAAACGTATTACAAGGTCTTACAGAATTCCAATCACATAAACCAGTAACAGGTTTTGATTGCAAGAGTTAACCCATAATAAAAAACAACTAAAAAAAATATATATTTTGTGAGCGAATCTCACGCCATTTTCAAACACGTGACGTCATAATCAATGCATACACATAAGGGCAGATAACTTTTTAACATGCAAAACCATGTTATTATGTAATTGATGCTATTAAATTTATTTTTATTATTAAACAATTTCAGAATAAATCAATAAAACCCTATTGTCATAGAAACAGTGTTATTTTTTTTTTTTTTTTTTAATATCTGTTGTTTTTTATTATGGGTTGCGTCCTTTCAACAACTCTTGCAATCAAAACCTAAAAACCATATTTCGATCGTGGTTGAAAATAAATTTTGGGAGAAAGACCATCGATGTTTAGTAGGTACCAGAAAGCTGTTACTGGTTTATGTGATTGAAATTCTGTAAGACCTTTTAATACGTTTTCACATGACTTATCTTATCACTCAATTATTTGATTGTAACAGCTATTCATTCCAAAGTATAGAATTGTAAAAACATTAAAGCTAGCTCCATAATTTTACAACATTACATAAATCATTTGGTGTACATTCATTAATAAAGATAACAAAATAATCGTGAAATAGATATTGTTTATTGAAATATTGACATGTCTTAATGCATATAATTATCTCCTTTTCATAGCTTACAGTCATTTCAGTTCCTTATTTGTTATTGTTTTGATTGAAATACACAGTAAATCCCATAAATACCATCAAAAGAGGAAAATTAAAATATTTGATGCTTTCATTTCCATTCGCTTTCCACTAAACATTCTTATTATCAATAAGGCAATTATATTTCATCATTTGTTGTGCAGAACATCGGCACATTTTGCTAACACATTTCCCTAATAGCGTTTTATTCATAACGTTAACACAGCAATCATTGCTATTGCACAATCATTATATTGTGAAAACCTATTGAAAATAGTACTTCGCTAACATTTCATCGCGTAAAAATAAATACCCGTGACAAATAGTACAGCTTACCAAAAAGTGGAATATTTGCTTGCAATTGCTACATGTTTTTAGCGAAATTGTTTAACATATGCCCACGTCCGGACTACAGACTCTAGGGAAGTGACGAATCCAACGTTTGTACCAATTAACAACGTGCAACCCGTGGTCAAGGTGCTATTCGAAGTAACTGCAAAAATAAAAGGTTAATTATTTTATGAACTTTTGAATTTATGAATAAAAGGAAACAAAATTGCATAGCATTCGCGGTAATACATATGTATAAACTTATTCCAACATTATCTTACAAATTAAAATTAAAATTCATTCTTCATAAAATGAAGCAAAATTAACATTTGACGTTTCATGTCTGAACAAGGTAACTATATACATTTAAAAAGGAATGCTCATAAAGAATGAAATGATGATCAATACAGAAAGCTTAACCTATAATAGATAACAGGCACACTTTTTAGGATTTCTTAATATTATGTTAAGCGTTAATAATGTTGGATGAATTTACAATTTGTCATATATTATCACCACCAAGGCCCATTAAACCACACTGAAAGTTTGCACTTTTGAAGTAGAAATGAATAAGCAGAGCGTAAAATAAAATGGGTAGGCGATGTTTAAAATTAATGTTTAGAATACCCAGATGCAATATGGGTAATAATTCAAATATTATTTTGAAGCATTAAAGAAAGTCGATCACCATTCCGGCATTTTATGGCCTTGTTATTTCTGTGTAGCTTTCTTTTTCCGATAACAATTGAAATGTATTAATTAAAGTTCTCCACATAAATACATTTATATCACAATAGTTTAGTACACTCGATCCTCTACCTCCTATTTTGACTAGTTTTTACTGAAAATGATGACTTTGAATGACTTGAAATTTATTGAGTCGTACGTGTAAAACAGTTATCTTTTCATGGAGCAACATATAAATAGAAATAGATAGCGACGGAACTATGTTATACACCAATCAATTGTCTCTTATTCAGCAAACATCTGATACATTTACATATATCTTAAGGTATTCCATAACATTTGTATATAATGAGTTATAATTTACCATTGCTAACTATATAAATACTTACAAGTGTACATAACTCCATGTCTTCTTTCTCGTCTAAATATTCCTGTTCCAAAAATCCAAGGACTCTAAAGAGCTGAAATTGAGACTAGGATATCGTTGTTTGTTCATACTTTATAGAAATGAAATATATGAGGTTACCTTTATTCGTCGTTTTGGACATTTACTTTATTTCGTGGGTAGACATTTTTGTGATTTTGTGTATGCTACTCTCTAATAAAGGAGGTTCACGTTATGCTTAAGGACAATCTCATGTCATACAATGATGCACGAGCCGAGGGACCGAAGCCTAGATGGATACATGTAAGCAAATAGCATAATACTGATTTAAATATGAATAAGAAAAGAGTTGTTTCAAACAGCTATTTGAATCAAGGATATACCTAAACATACCTGGTTGTCAAGTGCCGTTGCCAATTTCCAATAGCGTGTAGTGTCTGTAACCAAAGGAAATATTCGTATTGGAACAAAGGCAGAGATTTATAGTAAGAAAATACAGCAGAATTACTGGGAAGATATTTCAAACATTGGTACTGACACTTTAGCACCAATAGCCAACCTTAAAACATTTATTTTGGAACTGATAGCGCTAGAAGAGCAGAAAGACATGGAATTTTCAGTGTGTCATTCTTCATCAATATGAAAGTTAATACAAGAGTGTAAAACCAATAGCGTGTTTTCTTTATTAAATATTTGCACTAAAATTGCCATAACGAAATTTTTTTATTAATGTATTTCTACTGATTTGACATGGTGACCAATTTGGAAATTTTAGCGGACGTGATATTAAAAGATTCATTAAAATTCCAATGCACTGTTTTTTGAATCATTAAAAAAAAATGAATTGCAATCTGTTTTATAATGAATGTAGTTTTCATAAAGTGTCGCGGTATTTGTGCGATATACATAGCGTGTTCGGTTTTACTTCTCGTTTGTGTCCTGTGTGTCCCATTTCACGATTATGTGCCGCAGTAAGCCCTTACCTGCATCCAGTGGCGTCGGCTTTTTTATAGCATGACGTTTGAAAACCTTTAAAGTGTTATCAATCTTCTGCCAGAAATGCTGTTGAAGTTCCTTGTCATATGACTCAAACTCAGTTGATACAAGGCATTGTTCTTTGACGTGCGCTAGTGCAGCATTCAGTATACAAATGCAGATATTTACAGTTATAATTGTCATCTGAAGTAGAAACAAAGAAAATATGAGACCGGAGAGAATGTCCTCTGGATCGAAAGTGTCCCGAACTCTGACCATAGCCAGTAATGTACGGAATAATGTGATGTATGATGACCCGATGTCTTTAAAATCGAAACGATGTGGACCAATATAACAGTAACATAAGATAGCAAACGCTGTCATTGGAATCATTGACGCTATGCCTAAATACAGCAAGTCCTTCCCACAAAACGATATCGAGGTCCTCATCAAGTAGAGACTTTGGTTAAATGTCAACGGCAACAGAAGGTCAATGATCGCCAGGAAGAGTTCAAGGCTAACGCATAATTTATATGCAGTATCCATCATATCGAGTAGGTCAAGGGAGACAAATTTACCTGTGTAAGACAAATAAAAAATAGCTTTAAAATCAATATGTATGGCTCATTTGATCATGATTAAACACCATACTTATTAATAATAAACAACAATTTTTTAATCAATATAAATATCTCTTCTTTTTCATATTTTGAATATTAATCATCCTTAGGCGCATGAAATCATCATCAAAATCCATCTTCAACTTCCAATTTAATGCAAAAAAAGAGACATTCACATTAATTTAATTATGTAATGTCGGCTTTTCGAAAACAAATATATATTTCTTTAAATCCAATGTTCCTCATTATAAATTAATCATGAATAATTATATTTTTTCAAAGTTTAAACCTATTTAAGTTTAAATCTAAATTACAATTTACCGGTTGAGTTTCGGATTTCCTCAATAGTGTATATAGTCCTGTCTATCCTCACTATAAAGAATGATATGCCCATCACTGACGATACAACCCTCAGTAAATATACCCACTGCGCAGACGCAGTACAGCACTTTTTCCCCATTCGCCATGACGAGTAGATAAGATGGAGAAGTCGAATAAACGTGATAAGTAGGAATATCACCTGTAGTGCCAACACAAAGAAATCAAAGGCATCTATGTATGGGTAAAGTCGTGCTGTTTTGACCTTGACCTCTGTCAAATAACCTCCAGTTTCGGGCATTTCTATGGTTACTTTTGGGAAAGAAAATAGCCTTGAGTCTGGATTAAAAAGCAGGAACTCCATAACTACTAAGCGAGTGGATTTATCGATCCAGTTATTGGCTTGCATTGAATAGAAGTCATTTCGGACGTCTGTGGTGTTAGGTCCCGGGTCCAGTAACTTGACATATCCCCCTCCATTATATACATGATGAACCCCCACTATAGGGTAGGCGTCAGTCTCCTCATCCGTTTTATATATCCACTCTGTTTCCTTGCATGGTGTGTTCCTTGTTATCCAACCTATGAAAACGAAACATCAGTTTATTTTAATAAGAGAGAACTTTTACCCTTCATCATATCCCTGCATCCAGGTATATGTGATGAATTAATCAAAGCTGTTTTAATTTAGTTGGAATAACATCTTTCCTTTAACTGCTTTTATCTTGGGTTCTTAATAGCGGAAATATCTTAAGACATTTGATTCCAATATGTTAAAGGAATTCAAACAATTTCTTCAGTGATGCGTATTTGATTATGCTAAAATCGGTAAACGTAGCTTGACTTCAACCTATGGCCTTATGCATTAGATCAAATTGAGATGAGAACCACAGGGCCATCAAACATTTTTATTTCGATTAAAAAGATCTACTTAGTTTCTTTCAAATTGCTAATCTGGTAGAAGAAGAAATCGAAAATATCAATTTCCTTATGGACACACCCATCAAGAATATCATCAAGAAGAAGACGAATGAAAACGCACACCTTTGGATTCTGCTCAAGTGGCCATGGAAAGATCAGATAAAAAACAATACAGACAATTATTTTAAATCAGAACTTATACGATGCAGATATTACCTGTGCAGTAATTTGCCGTATCCATGACATCTGTATCATAACTAGGTGGACATATGGGTATCAGAGAGTCCAGAAGATTGGGAATTCGACATCGTCCTAAAATGATAACATATTGAAACCTTGAATTCTTTAATTAATGTTTAAGTGATTCAAATACATGTGCGGCAGCATAATTGCCTTAAAATGAGCGCTTTCTTTTAAAATTATGTGACTGAAATTTATAAAATTATTCAAATTACAGAATTAATTCGCTTAGCCTATTAACAGTGTCATACGCTAACCCCGAAAACATTTGATAAACAGAATGTATGATATCATAATCTCGATAAAAAAAATATCACGTGCCTTTAAATACTGTAATATCGTCTGCAGATGTTGATTCATTATCTATTATCTATAAATTATTGCTTCTTTTACATCTCACCTTTGACCCGGATCTGACGAAATCGTGTCACGCCGACTCGGTAGCTAACGTTATCAAACATATACACTCGCTCGGGTATCAACCGGAAGTCGCCATTGTAATACAGCTTTGGGAAAACTTGATCAGCATATTGTCCTCTCAGCCAGGTCCAGATATCCGCGGTAGTATTTAACTAATATAAAAATAAGATAATTGTCCTTTTTGATTCAGGCAAATTAGATCATCTAAGTCTGTACAATGTATGTAACATTTATGGAAAAAAAGTATTTAGAAAAGCTTTTCAAAACTGAATGTCGTTATTATAATAATCCATTGGTAAATATACTCCTGTTAAAACGATAAAAAAAGCATAGCAGAAGAACCAATATAACCAGGTAACGAATATCAAAACAGCAAATTTGGAACATAATACAGCAAAAAATTGTTACCTACCGTTTGAGATGGACTGAGGAGGTTTTCCAAAGCTCCGTTCTGTAGATATGACGTCCAGACAGAGTTATGAGCACAAATGAGTGCCAGCAAAGTAATATATAATGACCTTACCAACAGAGATCTGAACAGAGTTAATAACTTTCTATCCAATAAAATCTTTCTATAAAATCTAGCCTCTCTTTTGTTGTCAGTGATGTCCATAACGATTTCCTCTGAAATATCAAAACATAATATAAAAACATGTTTATCTTGTATTGGCTACATATTTCTTTTGTACTATCCATAACTAATATTAATAAGCTTTAAGGTGAAGATATTTCAAAATGTTGTCACTATTTGTAGATCGATTCGGTATACATTTCTGTCTTGTTATTTCGGTGTAGTGTTGGACTAAAACATAGTGGGTTTTCTTTATTCTTTATCTCTTTTTCTTTCTTGCACTTTTCTATCTAATTATTGTATGAAAAGGGCATTTTCTTAAAAATAAATTTTCTTAATAAATTCTGATATTTCAGTACACGTTTCTTATCTAAAATACCGTTCTTTTTACGGGAATAAAAAATATACCCATATCTGAGTTTTT
Source organism: Argopecten irradians (assembly GCF_041381155.1). NCBI lineage: Eukaryota > Metazoa > Mollusca > Bivalvia > Pectinida > Pectinidae > Argopecten > Argopecten irradians. Next base: position 40,050,745 of record NC_091142.1, read on the forward strand.
CGGATTATCTTTCCCATCTAATGATTGGTTTGAAATGTCTTTTTCCATGTTTGGATTGTCAAATCCTTCCGAATGCTGATCCATGCAATACAGTTCCGTCTGTGATGTAGCCATCTCTTCTATATCACGCTTAGCGTATTTCTTACAAAGGAATGCGATCAACAATGTCACCAGTACTACCTTCAAAATCAATATAAAATCATCATTCGGATTAAGTGTGTTGGAACAGGCAAATTCGTGGAATTTCAGGACATATTGTAGGTAAACATTATTGAGGTCAGATTTAACCTTGGTTGAAACACATGAAAAATAAACTGAAGTAAGATTTTTTATTAGTTATTTTATGATAAAACATGTATTATGGGGTAAAGAAAACTGATTTAAGAAAGCATAGTGTAAATAATACCTGTAATTACATTAAGCAGATGATTGGAAATATGTAGGGAGTGTAGTCCACACAATATGGAGTGTAGTCCACACAATATTGAGTGTAGTCCACACAATATGGAGTGTAGTCCACACAATATGGTGATCAGTGTACGGTTAGTACGTCATAACACCACTACATAATATCGGCCAAAAGAACGTGGCCAAGCCCTTAACACATTCGACCTTGTTACCAAGTTTGAAGAAAATCGGTTAATATTTATTAGAGTTATTGCAGAGAAATGGCAAAAATGACTTCTCTTTTTTATTAAATCAAAGGGCCATAACTCTGCTAAATAAGGTCCGTCTCAAGTGGCGATCCAATTTGGCCGAGCCCTTAAGACATTTAACTTTGTTACCAAGTTTTAACATTTTTTAGTTATTACACAGAAACTGAAGAAAAATGACATTTGTAGTAAATTAAAGGGCCATAACTCTGATAAATAACATCCACTGAAAGAGTTGATCGAACCTGGCCAGGCACTTGATGCATTCGACCTTGTTACCAAGTTTGAAGAAAATCGGTTAATATTTATTACAGTAATTGTACGGAAGTGGCAGAAACTGACTTTTTTTATTTAAGCAAAGGGCCATTACTCCGGTAAATAAGGTCCGTTGAAAGTCGCGATCGAAATTCGCCGAGTCATCAAAGCATTTAACCTTACTACTATGTTTAAAGAAAATCGGTTTACATTTGTTACACTTATTGCACGGAAATGGCAGAAAATGACGTTTTCAGTCATTCAAATGGCCATAACTCCACTAAACAAGGTCCATCGACAGTCGCGATCAAACTTGGCCGAGCCCTTAATGCATTTAACCTTGTCACCAAGTTTGAAGAAAATCGGTTCACATTTCTTACAGTTATTGCACGGAAACGAAGCGTTACAGACAGACGGACAAACCCATATTAGTATCCCCCGTTTCAGAGAAAGCGGAGGATAATTAAATTAAAGCGTATCATAAATATTTAGTACATTATGACTCAAGTATATTTAGTAGTAGTTTTCTAGTATTGCAATACAAGTGCCATGGTAACTACCCTAAATATACTTATACAAAAAATAGTTATATTGAAACAACTTGCACATATATGTACTTAATATTTACTGAGAGTAAAGAGTATGTAGGCATTTAAAATTTGTTTAACTATGCATCTATGACAAAATAAAATAACCAATATTGACGAAATTGTCTCATTTGTATAATTTATGCAACAAAAGCTACAGTTCTGCATAATCATTACACCATTTGTATTGGAGATGAACTCAATATTTGAAATTCAACAATTAAATTACTAAATACAGGTTTAAAAATTCAACGGATTTGGGGAGCTAGGATGGGTACAAACCTCAATTATACGTCCTCTGGGAAATTAAAAGTGACTACGAGAAAACAAAAGCGGGGGATTGAATGCTCTCGATTTCTAATACACTAAGTCACTAAGAGTTAATGGCCGATTCCGTTGTCCTATTCCCTTTGTGATAAATGGATCAGTAGGTTTGCTGGCCCCAAGCTTCGCGATGTCACGATTTCTGATTAACAAATGTCTACTTAACTGAATTCGTGTTTCAATCGAGATGTTTACATATTTCGCAAATCGTTTATTGATAAAATTATACTAACAAAGACTAAGTGAATTGTATGTCACCTAGTTCAACTTTACTTACATGGAATATAAATGATGGACATATTCATTTTTCTCTCTGGGTCAACTTTTATAGACCTTTTTTTCTAAAAATACCGAAAGAGGATACCTACCTTTATTGGTTCTAAAAACATTACGCCCTGGACTGTTCCCATGGAGAAGGACATCAGCCAATCAACAGTCGTCTCTCGTCCCCATTGTAGACTGTAGAATAACGTGAATACTGCACCAGAAAGAATACAGATTGCCGCAATGACGTAAGCAATGATGACGAACCACCATGGCAGAATGCCTTCCTTAAAACTTCCCAGGGCAACACTTCCGGTCTTCTGTCGGCGGTTACGGAAGATCCAGGCCATCAGAAATCCAGGGATAATCGTGATGGTGCTGGACATCAACCCGACGTAAACCTGTTTGTAGTTCAGATGGAATGGACCGAGATGGATGCCGTAGGTTTGGACACCTTGTGATGTTCGATACCACATGGCATTCGTTAACATGGACAGAAATAACATGGCGAAAATTGCAACACAACGCTGCACTCGGGTGAATCTGCTGGGAGACGGTCGACTGAATAACGACAAGAAGAGGAAGTCGTCAAACAGATTAAATCTAGTGTTACTAGCAAACAGTACACTTCCATCCGATAATTCACCCCGAGCCGTGAACATTTTCCGACGAGTCTTACAGTCATCCCGATCAGGTGACAACCATCGTCCGCAAAGAAATGTGCTCCTGGAACATAATGTCTTAGTTAACATTTGGGGTTTACTTAACTTGTTTTATATATCAAAACTAAACCAAAAGCAACATATTTTAATCAATAAATATCCATCAGAAATTCTTACTTGATCAAAGAAATTCATGTTTTTATTACCGTAAGGACTCTCGACACGGGACTACAGTTTACATTCATGGATAGGAGAAGACCTAATCATTAATGCAATTTTGTTGAGGAATTCGAATTGATTAATTAAAAAAAATGTGCCATGAAGGGATATCATTGGGAAACGAATCTTAATACAAAATGTCAAGCTTGTCACTTACAAAAAAGTCATAAGAAAATAATTAAAACGATTTAATAGGATAAATTATAGTTTAAGGCAGCCTCTTACTTTTCGTCGTTAAATTTATCGTAAATGAGGATTTTTTCCAGGAACCATCCGGGCGAATCTCCCCTCCCGTCGTGTCCGATTTCTATCTCACGCAGTCTTCCGAGATTCCGGTTGGACGTCAATAGAAAGTTCCGAAGTGTCCAACGCGGGAACATCTGTTTTGCAATATAATGTACTTAGTATATCAAAGTCTGAATTTCCGTCCTCAAAAGTATTTTACATTCACTACTTTTTAACGAATAAAACAAATCCTATAATGCTATAGTGAGGATTCAAATGTACATAAATTCATTAAATTAAGGACTAAGTGGAGCATCAAAACAGTTTTATCTCGTGAGGCAGAACATCATGGGATGTTTTACATGCCATAATGATTGTCTTAAAGGATTCTATTATTTTTTTTGATAATACGCCAAGATATTGCTTTAGATGAATGAAAAATCTAGTCCCACTCAGAGAATCTCCAAGCTTTTAGCGCTGTCGGTTGTTTTTGGTCGTGATTTACGGGTAGTGTCGACTACGGTCGAGAAATAATGAGCAAGGCTTGTGACGTCACTATAGTCCGCGGCTTGTGCTATATCATATACAGTTTATACTGTATGTATAAGTTAGGTCTTTAATATGAGTTTTTTGAGTAAATGTATATTCTAGCTTTATGTTATATGTATTTTCAGTTTCAAAACATTCCATTAACAGCATTTTAAACAAGCAAATTCAACTTTTAGTTAGATAATTAGACCAATTTGGAGACGATATCAAAATGATGTTCAGTCTGAAAAGGACGTAGCTGACTATATGAATCATTGTTTATTTCAGAGACTTAGATAACATACAACATGTATCTAAATTTCTGTGTATTTAAAATCAATAAAATTTAACATTATCTTGTTACAAGTAAAATCACAAAAATAAGCAAAATCTATAGAAAAATAGCATGTTTTTATTTCAAACTTCTGCCACAACGATGCAAACACGGGACAGTTTTTGAGTAAAAGATGAAATGTGGACGGTTATCAGTTCTGTTTCTATTGGAGTAACGGTGCCCAACTAAATAGAAAAATAATATTCTAAATTGCAGTATAAGTGCAGATTTAAATTCATTATTTTAAAATTATACTAAATCCTGAAAAAAATGTATCTTCATTGTCGATCCCTTTGTATTGTTTATCCTTTTGCATATCATACCGAGATTTATATATTATAATCAGAAGCATACATATACTATGTATAGAAGTTTATGATATAATAGATGAACTTTTATCATATAATTACAATAAGCAACCACACAAAGTGTTACTTCATACTTAAGCCGAGGTGAAAGGTTTCTGATACATATCGAGGCATTGGGATAAAAAATCTATAATAATTTTTACCTATTCAAAAACATACTCAGACATATTTAAATTAACTTGTATGTTTCGTGGTGTAATGCTGTAATATAACCCTTTGTGTATGAGTATAGATTCACGGTGAATACCTTAGAAATTACGAAAGATTGCTTCATGTAGTACTATACGCCAAGATTCTGTAATTACAGAACTTAACTAGGATAATTTTCAAGATTTAACCTTTCGTTGAAATATTTTTTAGAATCATTTTTGTTGCTGAATAATTCAACTTGTTAAAACAACATGTATGATAAGGGATATTTTATTTCCTTTTGCTTTCACATCTACATTTTAAATGTAGGTGTCAATAAAAACATAGAACATACACTTGTAGATGTACGGGCTTTTCATAATTCAAATAACAATCCATTTAACGGGTGTCCTAACCTGCTAAGTAACATTAAAACAATAGCAAATACCCGATACAGTCCACCCAAATAGCCAAATTGCCCGCGGCTAGGTAATTACAGTTGAATTCGATGAATGAGTTTGCGTACAGGTAAATAACATCCTGGTCCAGGTATAACGTAACCTTCAACCCAAAGGATGGCTAATTATATATCTATATCAGTGTATCTACTCGTATTTTTCGTTTGTTTAGCTTATCTCAATATTTTTATCTTTAATAATATCAAAAATAAATTCTTTCTACAACATGTTGAAACGTATTACAGTAATTAATATATCTCAATTATCTTGGTTAGCAACACACAATACAATTTTTGTGATGACCAGGCATCGGTGTGTACCAAGGATTTTAAAAAAAACCTATAAATCCTTGGTGAACAACATAACTTGGTCCTTTGTTCACTTTATGTACTCCATTGATAGTGAGAGTAAGACTTACCTCCCTGTTAACGTCACGTAACAGTCTCGTGGCGGTGGTACCACGTGACCCTCTCAGGGTGATATAGGGAGTGGCGGAGAGTTTCCGACTGGACCAAAACCCCGTATAGACCGAAATAAAGTAGATATACTGATCCTCTGGTTTGTTGTCGGTGAGAGGCTGGTAGTCCCACTTTTAGGAAAAAAATTATACAAAACAGTTTGATATCATAGTGATAAAAAAAAACAATAAAAAACAACACTTAAACATTATATACAGTTGCAAAATTACTCAAATTAGTTAGGGATATGTTTCCTCCTCATGAAATTTTAAAATAAAAATATATGGGATATAATAATTTATGCATACCAACGAGAGCAAATAAATGAAAAAAATAGCTAAAAAATAAATCGATAAAAATAAAATACATAAAAATAGCTAAATAGATAAAACGATATTGATAAAAGATCCTAATATAACAATTAAAGATTAAATTATTCCTTCTCAAAGGAAATTCTTATCATTAATTCAAACAAAATATATTTTTGACATTCTTCACACTGTCCAAATTGTCAAGATACATGGGATAGATGACCAACATTCTAACTCTTTTACATACGTATTTAACATGACCCATAGCTTTCCGTTGGTTCTGACCTTTTCAGACTTTACAAAATCTTAAGATTGTATGGCGTAAATATAACATTAAATAACAAAGAAAGCAAAGCAGTTAGTTATTCATGATTATCATCAATATTTATATTAATATCTAATTCATAATAAAGACATCGATATCTAACCAATAACACACACGTACCGCGATACTATCCCTCTTGTCGTAGCGTCGTAGGATAACTACCAACAAGATCATTATAACTAAAGCGATAACGTTGACTATAAGTACGTATGGAGTCTCCGCAAGTTTGCCAGCAAAATCCACAAACAGCTCATTGAAGTCGATGATATCAGGGGGTATGATAAACACGTTAGATCCAAACGTACCGAGGAAATTGCTCTGAAATGTCACCGTAGCTGTATCCATAGATATTTCCTTCATCTGAAATATAAAGATATGTACATCAAAAAATGTCTCATTTGCCACATCTGTATAAAAGTAATTACTTTCAATATATATTTAGGCTTTAAAATGTTTAATGTGTTAATAAGGCATATATATATATACACACTAACTGCTCTGTCGTCGATAGATAAAAGTAGTTGATGTACAAGAGATCTTTGTTTATAAAGAGTATATGGGTCTAGGATACCTACAGATATTCTTGTCAATTTATGTTTCGTCATCACATATCCTGATATCGTAAATACAGTGTTTACTTCTCATGACACGAATGAATTTCAAATACTTGGTTTGAATGATTTTTCAATCCATCACTTCAGCACGTAATTAATGATCATGAACAGGATTCATTTTCATTTGCGACATTAGTATATTTCATATGCATAATTAAACTTGTAAAGAATAACATTATTCAATGCTTTAATTTGCTGAAGCTTTACCTTGACATCTCTGGATCTTTCCCACATATTTGAAGTGTCATTAAGTACCAGTCCAGCTACACGTCCAAAACGCATTTTGTTATATTCTCTGGTTGAAAAGTTTCCTACAATTGTAAGGTTGGAGATCTATGGCTGAGTTTATCGTGATTGTGATGATCTTTAAGCCTCTCTAACATTGTCGTCACTCTCACCGGAAGGTGGCGCTAACCATACTTTTTTTAAAGTTTACTTAATCAATATGCCATTATACTCTCGTGTAATAGCAGAAAGGTGAAATGCGACTCAGGTTTAATAAAATCAAACAAAACAACACTTTTTTGAGACATGTAGTCTAATATAAACATTTTCAGCTGAAGAGTAATTTCCACTGTTACTAAAACGACAAAATGTCCTATGGGGAATGATGACCAACCTGTGGTTATAATGCTAATTATTTCGGTACTAATGGAAGTACAGAAAGGAAAGTAGCATGGGCAGAATGAGGTTTACAGCGGGAGATTACGGTTTAGGAGATGTGATAAATTGGCATGATCATAGTAATAATAGATAAAAACGTCTTTTATATCACCAGGTTATGTATTTAGAATATTTTGCAATATGGCTATGCATCAACTACTTACAGTACTCTCACACAAACATAAAACAAATTATCAAATGATGACAAATACTTAAACATCACAGTTCAGTTTCAAGATTCGAATGAATTGTTCTTTTACAGAAAAATGAGAGGATATCGCAGTTGTATATAAAACAAAAAAACTACATGCGATCAAAAACTAGATTTGACTTCTAAGAATTCCATTTAAAAATATTAACATATAACTAATGAAATGATAGTAATGAAAACATGTAACTAATGGTTCGATACCGTAACAGACTTTGTCGAACAAGGTCACAAGTGACGTCACAGGAATGGCTTTGCTCGCGTTTCGGCCCAGTGTAAACGTGTGCCACTCTGCTGGAGGGTTAGCGACACTGTGGATGTTAAAGGACGACTCAGCATGGGCCCCGTACTCTACGGCTAAGGTAGTGACAGAGAGGATTCGAAGGGCGTCAACAGAATTGGCTATGTCATTCTCTTTGTAAAGAAGGACATTGCCATCAGTTATCACAACAACATACTGTAGTTTTGACCAATCGGCATTATTTTCTAGATATATCGTGATATTATTCAACGCTAGGTCAAGGTCGGCGAATACCACATTGGCCTTTGTTATACCGGCTGAACTGTAAAAGGCGTCGACCTGCGCTGTGGTGTTTACATTGTCTGCGAAGGTAAACACTGTCTGCATAGAGGCACCAAATACGTGATAGGAGAATTCCAACCCAATCAAGGTACTGACCATGCCATTCACAAATAACTTGGCAACCTTCAAGTCTTCATTGCTGACCTTGTTGGAAATTACTACCAAGAATGACATTTGTCCATTAATGCATTCTGAAACATACAAACCATTTAAGATCAAAGACTAAATATGCAAAAAAATATCATTGTTATTCATTGATTCATATAAAATCATAGTAGCTATTCAAAAAATATTTAGAACGGGCTTTATCATTTACTTAGTATTATATAAAAAAAACCAGAGTCATCCATCGACATTACAATGAATGACAGAACTGATTGGGCTGTTACTCAATAATCGAGTAAACATTGCATTGTATTTGGTTTATTTTGGTCTGATTGAATCGATTATTTGGGATTAGAATTACGAAATATAACAAATTACATTTTATTCTAGAATAATATAAAAATGAAATCAAAAGCTCACAACTTTAATGTCAGGCCATACGTCATCTGATTTATCACTAATTGTACAAAGACCAAAGGAATCGGCAAATTTCGTGAACTAAGCAACTTATATCAATCTACAAAAATCACACCAAACGGCCCCATTATCGGAACTACGCCTGGTACATAATAAACGCCCTACCTTTACATTGGAAGGATAAGTCCACAGAATCCATATTCCCTACGTCTGGGGGCAGGAACACAATCCGGAGGGATTGGTTACGGTAGCTGATGTTCAGATTAGAAGGTTGTTCAAGGATGGTCATATCTGACCCCGCGGTCAGTTGAAGGCGGACCATTGTATCTAGGCCTGTATCAGAGCTCATGTTGTACCCAGTAATGTTGCATGGGGTTATACTTTTGATGTCGACGTTTAGTAAAGCGCCGTCCATATTGTTGAAAAATGTGGCGTTGATATTGAAATCATCGTTTGAAGTGACGTTTGTGATGTTTGTCCAAAACGATTGGTCGTTTAAAACGTCACCATCGTCAACAATCATCTGTTAAAATACAGATATAAATCAATACTATTCTCTCAAAAGTAACTTTGAAAAAATGCACAAAGATTGCATAAAGTGTATGTTTTAATGTTTTGTCAATGTGCATGTGCTATTCAAGGAGAAAAATCTAAATTTTCAATCGAAGAAGCCGAGGTGTCCGAATGGGTAAGCTATTTCGATACATCGATTAGCACCAACGTCCCACCTTTAGTACCTGAATTACAACAGTGATAGATATGCATTAGGCAAATAAAAACATGATTACGAACAACAAATATTTTCTTGTCGTAATCTGCATTTACATACTACAGAGGATATATAGTTACGGATTGGTACGCCTTATTTTTATGACTATACAGTCATATCTTTCAGAGCAAACGCAGTAATTTTTGCCCACAACTTAATGGCGTAACAATCGATGCCTATCCACAAGGAAGATGATACGAGGGGAGATAAGAATGACAATATGACGTATACTAAAATGTTACCCTGAGCTGGTCCTGATTGCTGTACAGATTGACATACTCATCGTCTGCGTTCCGGAGGACCAGACGCGTGGTACCGGAGTTAATCATGTCCTTGTTGTCAATATAACTGTACCTGTTAGTAGGGTACGTGATGACCTAGAAATGAGAAGAAACCCGCCAATGATACTGTTACACAGACAATATTTCTTCACGTGGAACCCTGGGGAAAAAGTAAAATTCCCGTGACGAAATATTGCCTGTGTGTAGAAGTCCTCTTCAGCAGAAATAGGTAAACAATAAACAAAATGTGTCACGAATTCACGAATATACATGAAGGCCTTTTCAAATGAAATTTGCCAGACAATTCCATGGGAAATTGTTAAACTCACATGAACAGTTTTCACATGAAATTAACGTGAACTTCATGCATTTGATTTGACCGATTTGCATTACAAATCGGATTTTGTTCGAATATAGACCGTGTGTATAATGTCTTTTATTTAAACAAAAAGTGTACTTACAAACAGATAAAGTATCTGGTCCATGTACTCGGCCGTATCTGGCTGGTATTGCGGTACGTTCAGTGTGCTGCTATACTGTGTTATCACGTCGGAGATGTTGGCACCAGTACTCCTGACCGCGGCCACGGTCATACAACTCTTACGTATCTCTATCTGTGTCACGTCGCTCTGCTCACCGACAATGATTTCTAGGAACCTTAACAGCCTCTCCTCCGTTGTATTTACATTTCTACGGGACTAGTCAAATAAATATACATCATTAACGTAAAACATCAGTGATGCATTGCCATGTCATTGTTTGTTTTTTCTAGTCAAGTAAAAAAAACTAGTATTTACAAATGACATTGAAACAGCCAAATTATCATTTTCATTACATTATCATTCCAGCATTGTAATATACCAACGATTTATGCGTAATATAAGTATGATTCATATCATTAATTATTACGTTATACTTTTAGGACGCCATATTCCGTTTTTGCATATTACAGAGTAAGCTCCCTATTTGGTAGGTGTCTTTTGTGACGTCATTATATTGTGGGCGTAATTAACGTCGTTTTCTTCGAAAAGTATGGCGTTACGCTCGCAAACACATGACTTCACAATCAATACCTGCCCACAAAGGCAGATAACTCTGTAATATACAAATACAGAATTGATTTCGATTAAATGATTTTCGGATCGAGCCGATGCTATGGGGTGAGGCTAGATAGGTTTTCTAACTGTTATATTGTTCAAATGGCATGAATAGAAATCAATATTCTGATATACACAAGAGACACATGATAATGACTTGGAAAATGTATCATGATAATTAAGTGTAGAATAATCTGTATTGTTGCCAAATATGTAGAAAGTAAAATGATTTCGTCATTAAATTGAAAGAGGAAAATAACGGTGTAACGATATGACAGTGATAACATTGCAAGCTTACCGTTTGTGTGTCGTATGTACAGTTAACTGATACGGATGTACAGGTAAGGTGTCCGATAACTGACAAGATGGTGTCCGACAGCCAAATTAGCTCTGTAGGAGAGAAACAAATAGATATAAAACAATATAAGGTTTCAGTACTTCAGCGATGACAGTCTCAATTATTGTGCTCTGATGTTCGATCAGTAAAAATAGAACGTATGATTCCGGATAACTAACTGGTTAGCCTTATGGATGTGGATACATTATCATATGAGAAGGATGCACAACTATGACCAAGTGGTATTTTGGTCTAGGTATATCACGGGGTATCATCATCAAGGAAACAAAGCTAGGGCAGAAACTGAAATACTTGTTATACCGTTTGAAGTAAATTGTAAAAAAGATGCCATTCCATCACAGAAATTTGTTGAGGTTTCATTGTGTCCCTCTTATTAATTTCAAATCTTACACACTACTACAATCAAGTCCTGACACAACATCGTCGGAGACCTGCGGTCACATCACCTTAACAATGACCTTCATTAAATTATAGTAATTATCAAAAGGACGTTAAACTAATCCTATAATCACTTATCAATACGTCTATTATATTATATTATATTATGTATTATATTATATATATTATATTATATTGTATATATGATTATATTATATTAAATCATTATATTAAATCATTATATTATATTATATTATATTATATTATATTATATTATATTATTATTAGCACTACTTACCTGTAGCTATATTTACTAATACGTTAGTTGCCACAGGAGGACGAAGATACTTGTACTTCAGGATAATGTTGTCAATAACAAAACCAATTTCCGTCTGCAAAATGACATTAGAAATATAGAAATGGGAAAACAATCAAAACTTAGTCTAAACATTAATCTTATGAGGGATGAGAAAATACAGATAAATTATATATAGATATAAAACCAACCATCACTCCAACCACAACATGCAATGAAATATATTTTTGCGAACGCACGGAATAGCAATTATCCAACAGGCCCCTCGAGAGTGGAGAATGTTCTGACACGTAATTTGATTAAATTTCTCAAAATCAAAGAGAATAACACTTAGTCTATTCCTTTGTCTTTATTTGTCGTAGAATAACTTTAGTGGGTATATATCGGTTTATATTGTTAGCGATAAAATTATATGAATATCAACAGAGCGTGACATTAAGTCTTTAAATTTGTATTATAGTGATAAAGACAATTCAGGAGGTGGGGTATGTGTTAATATGACACCTTTTTGATATATTGTATTGCTGTGTTATCATTATAATCATTTCAATGAGAATTGAAATTTACAGTAGTTCAACCAAAAGTCGCCTGGTAAATGTATTCATACTTACATAATTCAATTTGAACACGATTCATTCAAGTTAAAACTAGTTAAATCAAGGACGTCGGAGCGTTCCATTTTTTTCGTCAATTATTCGAGTGCAGTGAATTTACAGTGAAAAGTAATGCCGGCCACCAACAAAAAAAACACTTATACCATTCAATGTAACGAAATACAACATTTCTAAATATAAGATTTCTGTAATCAATGTTGTTTTATTTTTACAGTTTTACCAATGACTCGGCAAGGTTGGCATCTGAGGCAGTCAGATCCCCATCAAGGATATTTTTGGCTGTTTGTAAGGCAGTGGTAGTTTCATTCTCCCATACCGCGTCAGACAGAAATAGTGGAACTGACAACTGGAGGACTTCAGCTGTCAATCGGATGTGAAAACCAAAATTAACAGACGTACAATGGGATAGTTGTTTACAGTACATCATAACAAATAGACAGAAAAGTGAATAGTGGCCAAAATAATTGTAAAAGGCAACAATTCACTCAATCATATCTAAATACATAAATATAAAACATAAATACGCAATTTTTATTTTGAATTTATTCACCAAGGTTAGCTTTTTATACATCAGTTTATAAATATTACCTACAGGAAAACTTGTTTTTACGAACTTCTGGGGGTCAATAAACTCACTTCGTTATAAGCATAGTTCGTTATACACATATCATATATATCTCATATGAACCTTGATGGGATGAAAATTACTGCGCAATAGCATATAATTCGTTATAAAGGTGTTTACTGTATTTCTATGTTTCAAATGACACTTTCAGTGTTTTAAATGCTATGCTTCTAAGGAAACAAAATGCGTTGGTGTTCACTTATATAATATTGCCTTATATGGTTAATCTATAATTTCTCATTATAGTTAAATATTACTTACTAAAAGATCCGAAAACTGTTATGTAGCCGTAACCAGAAACAATGAAGATAAAAACGGATATCTGAAGTTATAAAATGGTGGATAAAAACAGATATCTGCAATTTCAAAATGGTAAAACAAAATGGATATATGTATTTATATAATGGTGGATCAAAATGGATATCTGAAATTACAATATGGTGGATAAAAATATACATTTGTAACTATGAAATGGTCAAACAAAATGAATATATATATAATCATAAAATGATGGGTGAAAATGGATATCTGTAATTACAAAATGGTGGGTCAAAACCGATATCTGTAATTATAAAATGGTAAACCAAATTGGATATATGTAATTTTAAAATGGTAAATCAAAGCGCATCTCTGTTATTACAAAATGGTTGGTCAAAACGGATACGTGTTATTATGAAATGATGGATCAAAACAGATATTTAAAATTATAAAATGGTGTATAAAATTAGTATCAGTAATAACGAAATGGTGGATCAAAACGTACATGTATATCTGTAATTATAAAATGGAGAATTAATACGGATGTATGTAATTAGAAAATGGTGAATTGTAAAATGTATTCATTGCCAAATATGTGCCAATCAGTGGGAATATATAATCACGTACCATATGATACCTGTTTGTGTTTGAGCGGGCTATTGTTTCTATTGGTGATGGAACGTTCCATCAACAATGGGGATACTTGTCCCCCACAAACATTATGGGACATTGCGGGTTCATGATTAAGTCCCATTCATAAACAAATACAAGTAGACGATTTTCTAAAAAAAGTAATAGTTATGTTAAACAATACAATACATAAAATGGCTGCTACAATAAAAATACAGAAAGAGTTTTGTATTTTCATTTATTATAACAATTGATTTATAAACTATTAAGTTTTTGTAATTCTTTGAATAAAAATATTAGAATACCGACCTGAATCGCATCCATCCTAAATCGGTGTGGGTGCTCTGAGGCGAGGTACTTCGTATGGTCTTATTGAACTTATAGACGGCCATATATGACAGTCCATTCAATAAGTATTGAGAAAAGTATAGACCAGTCCCATTAATCGCTCTTAACAATTACCACAGTCTACTAGCCGAACCCAAACTATTGGTCTGTGTATTGATTTAACGATCTGTAAACCGATAATAATAAAAACTTGATCTGTTAAATTAATGTAAACCATTTCTTTAATGTTAGTTCTATATTTGGAGAAAGAGTGTGAATGTTTATATACAGATTAATTGCCTTAATTACGATTTCAGAGTAAGCTACAGACAAAATTAAACTACATGATGTGCGTCATTCTTTTAATGGCCGACAATTATAAAATAGATATTTCCTTAAATTGGAAAGATTATAACAAAGAATTTCCAATATTTCCCCTAATAAATCTCTATAATTAAACGGTCTGTGTATAATTGTTTGTCATCTGGCGCTTCATATTCTGAATAATAAGTTCATTAGGTCTATTGCTATTCCTAGCTTCTACATTTACATTATATGTGAGCAGATTATGTGAAAAACTGATGAAAATTAATCATCAGGTATATCAAAAGTATAATCAATTCAACACATGTCATTTTATTAATTTGAAAACAGTTTTAAGTTACATTGTCTTTGTGCAATATGTGATACACAATAATTTGGGAAAGCCGGTCGTGGACACAGCTAGTAGTATTCATAATCCCCAAGTTTATAAAGCATTACTTGTCATAATATAGTTTCGTTGCCCGTTGTCAGTATGTGACCGGGTGGGTGTACGACAGTATGTGACCGGGTGGGTGTACGACAGTATGTGACCGGATGGGTGTACGACAGTATGTGACCGGGTGGGTGTACGACAGTATGTGACCGGATGGGTGTACGACAGTATGTGACCGGGTGGGTGTACGACAGTATGTGACCGGATGGGTGTACGACAGTATGTGACCGGGTGGGTGTACGACAGTATGTGACCGGGTGGGTGTACGACAGTATGTGACCGGGTGGGTGTACGACAGTATGTGACCGGATGGGTGTACGACAGTATGTGACCGGGTGGGTGTACGACAGTATGTGACCGGATGGGTGTACGACAGTATGTGACCGGGTGGGTGTACGACAGTATGTGACCGGGTGGGTGTACGACAGTATGTGACCGGATGGGTGTACGCAACAGTATGTGACCGGATGGGTGTACGACAGTATGTGACCGGGTGGGTGTACGACAGTATGTGACCGGGTGGGTGTACGACAGTATGTGACCGGATGGGTGTACGACAGTATGTGACCGGTGGGTGTACGACAGTATGTGACCGGGTGGGTGTACGACAGTATGTGACCGGGTGGGTGTACGACAGTATGTGACCGGGTGGGTGTACGACAGTATGTGACCGGATGGGTGTACGACAGTATGTGACCGGTGGGTGTACGACAGTATGTGACCGGGTGGGTGTACGACAGTATGTGACCGGGTGGGTGTACGACAGTATGTGACCGGATGGGTGTACGACAGTATGTGACCGGATGGGTGTACGACAGTATGTGACCGGATGGGTGTACGACAGTATGTGACCGGATGGGTGTACGACAGTATGTGACCGGATGGGTGTACGACAGTATGTGACCGGATGGGTGTACGACAGTATGTGACCGGATGGGTGTACGACAGTATGTGACCGGATGGGTGTACGACAGTATGTGACCGGTGGGTGTACGACAGTATGTGACCGGATGGGTGTACGACAGTATGTGACCGGATGGGTGTACGACAGTATGTGACCGGTGGGTGTACGACAGTATGTGACCGGATGGGTGTCACAGATGTACGACAGTGTAATATGTGACCGGATGGGTGTACGACAGACGTATGTGACCGGGTGGGTGTACGACAGTATGTGACGGTGGGTGTACGACAGTATGTGACCGGAGTGGGTGTACGACAGTATGTGACCGGATGGGTGTACGACAGTATGTGACCGGTGGGTGGGTGGGTGGTGTACGACAGTATGTGACCGGATGGGTGTACGACAGTATGTGACCGGATGGGTGTACGACAGTATGTGACCGGATGGGTGTACGACAGTATGTGACCGGTGGGGTGACAGTATGTGACCGGGTGGGTGTACGACAGTATGTGACCGGATGGGTGTACGACAGTATGTGACCGGGTGGGTGTACGACAGTATGTGACCGGATGGGTGTACGACAGTATGTGACCGGGTGGGTGTACGACAGTATGTGACCGGGTGGGTGTACGACAGTATGTGACCGGGTGGGTGTACGACAGTATGTGACCGGTGGGTGTACGACAGTATGTGACCGGGTGGGTGTACGACAGTATGTGTACCGGATGGGTGTACGACAGTATGTGACCGGGTGGGTGTACGACAGTATGTGACGCGACAGGGTGGGTGTACGACAGTATGTGACCGGGATGGGTGTACGACAGTATGTGACCGGTGGGTGTACGACAGTATGTGACCGGTGGGTGTACGACAGTATGTGACCGGGTGGGTGTACGACAGTATGTGACCGGGTGGGTGTACGACAGTATGTGACCGGGTGGGTGTACGACAGTATGTGACCGGGTGGGTGGTGTACGACGACAGTAGTATGTACGACAGTATGTGACCGGGTGGGTGTACGACAGTATGTGACCGGATGGGTGTACGACAGTATGTGACCGGGTGGGTGTACGACAGTATGTGACCGGGTGGGTGTACGACAGTATGTGACCGGGTGGGTGTACGACAGTATGTGACCGGGTGGGTGTACGACAGTATGTGACCGGGTGGGTGTACGACAGTATGTGACCGGATGGGTGTACGACAGTATGTGACCGGGTGGGTGTACGACAGTATGTGACCGGGTGGGTGTACGACAGTATGTGACCGGATGGGTGTACGACAGTATGTGACCGGGTGGGTGTACGACAGTATGTGACCGGATGGGTGTACGACAGTATGTGACCGGGTGGGTGTACGACAGTATGTGACCGGGTGGGTGTACGACAGTATGTGACCGGGTGGGTGTGTACGACAGTATGTGACCGGATGGGTGTACGACAGTATGTGACCGGGTGGGTGTACGACAGTATGTGACCGGATGGGTGTACGACAGTATGTGACCGGGTGGGTGTACGACAGTATGTGACCGGGTGGGTGTACGACAGTATGTGACCGGATGGGTGTACGACAGTATGTGACCGGATGGGTGTACGACAGTATGTGACCGGGTGGGTGTACGACAGTATGTGACCGGGTGGGTGTACGACAGTATGTGACCGGGTGGGTGTACGACAGTATGTGACCGGATGGGTGTACGACAGTATGTGACCGGATGGGTGTACGACAGTATGTGACCGGATGGGTGTACGACAGTATGTGACCGGATGGGTGTACGACAGTATGTGACCGGGTGGGTGTACGACAGTATGTGACCGGATGGGTGTACGACAGTAGATGTGACCGGGTGGTACGACAGTGTACGACGACAGTATGTGACCGGTGGGTGTACGACAGTATGTGACCGGATGGGTGTACGACAGTATGTGACCGTGGGTACGAAGAGTGTGGTGTACGACAGTATGTGACCGTGGGTGGGTGTACGACAGTATGTGACCGGATGGGTGTACGACAGTATGTGACCGGGTGGGTGTACGACAGTATGTGACCGGTGGGTGTACGACAGTATGTGACCGGGTGGGTGTACGACAGTATGTGACCGGGTGGGTGTACGACAGTATGTGACCGGTGGGTGTACGACAGTATGTGACCGTGGGGTACGACAGTATGTGACCGGATGGGTGTACGACAGTATGTGACCGGATGGGTGTACGACAGTATGTGACCGGATGGGTGTACGACAGTATGTGACCGGTGGGTGTACGACAGTATGTGACCGGGTGGGTGTACGACAGTATGTGACCGGTGGGTGTACGACAGTATGTGACCGGATGGGTGTACGACAGTATGTGACCGTGGATGTGTACGACAGTATGTGACGGTGTACGACAGTAGTGACCGGATGGGTGTACGACAGTATGTGACCGGATGGGTGTACGACAGTATGTGACCGGATGGGTGTACGACAGTATGTGACCGGATGGGTGTACGACAGTATGTGACCGGATGGGTGTACGACAGTATGTGACCGGATGGGTGTACGACAGTATGTGACCGGATGGGTGTACGACAGTATGTGACCGGGTGGGTGTACGACAGTATGTGACCGGGTGGGTGTACGACAGTATGTGACCGGGTGGGTGTACGACAGTATGTGACCGGATGGGTGTACGACAGTATGTGACCGGATGGGTGTACGACAGTATGTGACCGGATGGGTGTGCTTGTTCGATATCTTCAGTGAGACAGCACTATAAGTTGTTTTGTTAGAATAAATATTAGTTTATCAACTATATAAAGGGGGGGGGGAGTTTCACTATTACAACGAGACACATACACGAATATACTGCAGCCGTCAAATAAATATACATTTGCGCATCACAGCACATCGCACGCACGGCGACTGTTCTTAAATAGCCCTGGATATTCTGCATTTGCATATTACAGAGTTATCTGCACTTGCGGTTAGGTATTGATTGTGACGTCATGTGTTTTGAGAGCGTAACGTAATTATTTTGGGAGAAAACGTTCACAATTGCGTTCACAAAATAATGACGTCATAATGGATACCTACTAGCAAGGAAGGTAACTATGTAATATGCTAAGACAGAATTTATTGGACGTTAAACCTAACAAACCAAACCAAACTTAGAAGATAAAAACAGCATCATCATCTTTCTGAAATAAGAATACGTATATATATCCACATATTCTTATTAGCCATGCTGCTTGGCTGCTCTGGAACACATTGGTGGTCCTTAGATTTAACCGTTTATGTTTCTTGCCGTTTTGTTACTTTCTTATAAACACTGTTGATATCAACGTCTGATATTTCCTCCATTTTGAAACAATTTAATTAATGTGTAATTATTTGGTTCGGTTGATAATGCCTACCGTCCTCCTAACAGCTAAGGTCATGCAAGGATTACCTCCGCTTTGTGAATGTCTGTTTGTTTTGGGAAGCTGCAGTGTATTTGCATTCTAATAACGGTAGTGTTTTTAAAAAGTAAAGTATATGTACAAAAATGTAGTTTGTGTATGTATCTCTTGCCTAATCATTTGTGTGTAATCTCATAAAGTTACCTTTTATTGACATTAGTAAGCAAACATAAATTTTGTCTTTGATCGTAATATGAAAAAAAAAACCTTTCATGTCTACATGTATTTATCATTGTTTAGATATTGATTCACTTCGTTACTTCAAACTAAATGTTGATAATTTGTTACGACTAAAAAAATCGAAAAAGAGCCCTAATTAATTATTGCAGTTTTATTATTCTTGTACAACAGAAACCAATTTAAATGTCGATAAAAAATATTACACTTTCATTATGACTATTTTTTTCAACACATAATTGCTTTACAAATAGGTCCATGTATAATATTTCCTGAATTAACAATAGGAAATGCTTGATGAGCAAACGAAGAGGTCAATTGAATAGATGTTTCTATTGTAAGTTAAACAATATCCAGCGGTGGTAAGTTCTATGTGAAGTATGATGGATAGTTTAGAAATACCATTTTTCAGAACAAGTATTGCTATCTAATACTATGCCCTTGTACATTAAAATAGTCCAATTCTGTTTACAATACACGTATGTTGATGCATTGAAACTAACAATGTGGGCTTTGTCAAAATATATAGCCAAAGTCTGCTTGAAACAATAGTTAAAGGAAAAACCATTCTGCATCATAACATTACAAAGCCCTATCAATGGAGCCGATCATTATGTCGATAGGGTGCTATCAATAACGAAAGTCTAACAAATTACTGACGTGTACAGGAATTGATATTTGTTTTAAGCTTGTTTTCAGATACAAAATATTCAATATATTGCTTGTTATCGAACCACTTACATGTATAGAGTATTTTTAAAACTATTGTTCAAGTTCAAAATTATCTCTCTCAAAGTGTTATGGAATAACGTGATAGCATTTCCAAATCTAACAGCGTGTATATTTCTAATCTTGCTTCTGCAGTTTTTTCTTTGATTTGTTTAGTAAGTTTTTTCCCAATAAACAATTCTTTCATTCTCGACACGGTCCATCGCTGAGTTGATACTCAGGATTTAACATAAATCTTCTTTCTGTTACATAATCGTTTAAAATGAAACATTTTTAATGGTGACTATTTCAATGACATTATTTGAGACTTAAATCGATTTTGTTATTATTGTGTCATTACATTTTTGTTTGATATTGGTCACAGAAATTTGATATCGCGTATTCAAGCACAACGAAGTTTTCATGGCCAGTTAGTTTTACTATAACATTTAATCTGTGTTTGAAGTAACATTTCGTATCGTCAGTGAAATATCCTAATTCAAATTGAACGGAAACATTAGTTTGCATGACATTGTTTCTACTGGTGGTGATGATATCCCTTTGTTAGCAGACTTTTCTACTTTCATACCAAGTTAACCGTGTAATAAGGAATTAGTTTAACGGACCATATTTAACTAGTGGTACATCGACTATCATTTCAAATGGTGACCCTAAATCTTTCTAGGGGTCAGTAATTGTTATTATGTTGCCATACTACAGCTCTCGTCCGTCGCTTTGAACCAAAACGAATATTTTCTTCGACTAAATATAAAGTACACCATTTAATAAACGTCGCAATATAACCTGTCTATTATTCATTCTCATCAGGGGTTTCATGTTTTCCATATGAGTTGCTTCCCCCTAACCATTTTGAAAGTGTATGACGTAGTAAAAGTCAAAAGTAACAAGCGTTTTCCCGATTGTGATCATAAACCATAAATCGCGCAGCTAAATCTTCAATCCACAAGCAGGAAGTAGGTTTGTCATACCACATGACTCTGAAAGATTGCGTTAAATTTCTTTGAATATCTTGTAAAATTGATAACTAGAGGTATTAGACAAGGCTGTCCATTATCATGTCTTATTTTTGTTATAGCAGTAGAAGTGATGGCCTGCAAACTTTTAAGGAATTATCTCTGTAACAAGATAAAGGAGATTGTGTTTGAAATGTGGGATAAATGTTTGTATCACTTCCATGTGTGACAAATACATGTGTAATACATCCACCGGGGGTTATTATCACTGTCATTATATTCACGTAATCCAGCAGTGGATAGAACGGCAATGATAGTAAGCCATACAATAGAGAGGATGCATCTATTGTTTATACAACCAGGTTATGTCGCACACATGAACCGGAGACATCTTGAGACTACGACTGCTTTATTTAACTTCTCACACAGGAGAGTTCCTCTATGATATCAAGTTGACAATGACAATACTTAACATCCTTCCCTTTCTAGATATTTTTGTATATTATCATATGGACATCAACTTATAAAGTACTTAACTGCAGTATGCTAGTAGTAAACTATTGTCATTAAACTATATAAGAAAATTACTCATTGTTTAACTTTTACCATTGTACTTGAAATAATATACATGTATATTTATATATAGTATATATAGTATAATTGCAAATTATACTATAACCGAATATTCACTTTGTTAACCGAGTCCTTTGAATTTACACTATTAAAGTATTTTCACACAACCTGAAAAAAAAAGAAATTTGAGAGTCTCTTTTTTCTTTTTAATTAACAAGAAATATTGACTAGAAAAACACTACTGACTAGTTTTTCGAAGTTGAGTGTCTCTAATTTTCAAACTATCTAACTAGAAACTTTACTAGAAAAATGAAAGTTCTACTATTGGTAACACACAACCTGAAATAAAAGTTATGAGTCTTTTTGACTTATTTAACACAGTCTTTCAACCAGGCTGGTGTCCTCAACAGCCTTCCTGAGCTGGATCTTGTTGTTTGGCGGTCTGGTGTAGATGGAATTTGACAACTCAGGTTCGCTGATGTGTGTTGGTTCGCGTTTAACTGCTGGTTAGGTTTCGCAGGTGTTATTTCCTTCAATTTCGCAGATGTTGTTTCCTTCGGCTTCGCGCTTGGAGTTTCCTTAGACTTAATACTGAGTGGCCAGTACTGTTCACCAGTCTGTTGTTCTGGGTTGAAGACTAAAGACTTTGGTAAATCAAAATAGTGCTACTTGCTCTATCGGCCATATCAATCACCTTTTTCCAAGTCTTACGGACATGATACACAAATATTGAAGTTAATTGACAACTACAGGTCAATTTATGTGCAACAGGAATATTTACTATTAAGACATATTCAGATACACAGATATTTCATAGTAATCATGTTACAGCATGTAAAACAATACTCATTCACAGACACTTCTAGCCATACATCACTCACATACACACATATAAAACAATACTCATTCACAGACACTTCTAGCCATACATCACTCACATACACACATATAAAACAATACTCATTCACAGACACTTCTAGCCACACATCACTCACATACACACATATAAAACAATACTCATTCACAGACACTTCTAGCCACACATCACTCACATACACACATATAAAACAATACTCATTCACAGACACTTCTAGCCATACATCACTCACATACACACATATAAACAATACTCATTCACAGACACTTCTAGCCATACATCACTCACATACACACATATAAAACAATACTCATTCACAGACACTTCTAGCCATACATCACTCACATACACACATATAAAACAATACTCATTCACAGACACTTCTAGCCATACATCACTCACATACACACATATAAAACAATACTCATTCACAGACACTTCTAGCCATACATCACTCACATACACACATATAAAACAATACTCATTCACAGACACTTCTAGCCATACATCACTCACATACACACATATAAAACAATACTCATTCACAGACACTTCTAGCCATACATCACTCACATACACACATATAAAACAATACTCATTCACAGACACTTCTAGCCATACATCACTCACATACACACATATAAAACAATACTCATTCACAGACACTTCTAGCCATACATCACTCACATACACACATATAAAACAATACTCATTCACAGACACTTCTAGCCATACATCACTCACATACACACATATAAAACAATACTCATTCACAGACACTTCTAGCCATACATCACTCACATACACACATATAACATTTATTATTTCAACACCAATATTTCATATATCAAAACATATCAAGATGTTGTACACAGACACAATGGATATGTTATAGGTAATTGTACTAACTAAAGCATGATTAAAAAATACCAATGTTAGAAAAAAAATCAAAATTTCGAAGTCAAATATTACAAAATTCTATAAGAATGTACCAAGCAAAATGTGGCTTTCATCTTGAAATCCTATATAATCGCTGTCAACAAATTAGCCAATTCAAATAGTTTCGATTTTATACTACATGTCGTATTAATCAAACTGAATGCAGTGATAACACTTGACACGTCAATATAGGAAGAAAACTAGTTTTGTTATATTACACTATTATACTTTTAACGACGGCAATGGATATTGTTTACAATTCAAGATTCAAAAGTATACATTCAATTACAGCTCACTCTTCTCAATGGTATCACATTCACTCATACTGTAATCAAACGCTTGATATCCAACCTGATTTACAATATTAACATCGTAAATTAGTCATACACATTATCTTTATAAATTAAACACAAAAACATTGCAAACCATTTGAAGTAATATTCAACAACAGCAATAAAAACAACCAAACAAAGATAGTAACAATAACCAATGTAAATGTTCAGATTCATGTATAATCATTCGTCTTGACGAATAATACATCGAATATGGACAAACATGGTAAAATACAAGGAACCGTTAAAATAATTCCTTACTACATTTTCAAATAAAAGTGTTGAATATATTTGTTGTATGTGTTATGTAACAAGCAGTGTTTTCGTGATATCATTATCGTAAGCGAGTAGACTATAGAACATTTGGTATTTTATCTGTTTTGAATTTATTTATTTATTTCATTTTTAAATTGAGTAAATAGAATGCTTAAAACACATTTAAGAGAGTAAACAAGGAAAAGAACAGAAAACACAACATAGATTGACTCAGTCATTTAAGTTTCTGAGAGAGTTTAATGCAACCATAACAGAAAAATTGTGGGAACCTTTCCATAAACAGCTACCCGAATTAAGTCCATTAGAAGTACCTAACCGATTACGAGAAATAGACCATATTCATAGGAATAGAAAATAGCAATAGAAACGTATAGGCGAGTAAAGGGGACACAACTACAAGACACTCAACATTACATTGGCGCCGTGCTGAAAAAAACCTGGGTTTGGACACTTCGCAAAGCTACTACCACTTCGATCATTGGTTTCACAGGTACGTAGATTTAGCCTATCAGCTCTTTTACAAGTACATTTTTGTACCATTTATTTAATTTTCCTTACACAAAATAATATTACTGTATTACCATGGCTATATCATCAACCAGAACCATGCTTGTTCGTAGTGAGAACCATTGTTTGATTTAGTATTTTACTTGTTATGAACTAAAATAGACTACCAGTATGTAGTACTAAAACACAGACATGCACCACAAGGAGTTGACCACATGAATACACATAGCGAACACCCATACACTAAAGTATACTACTCTTAAGTTAAAAAAAAGATTTGTCATGGAGGTATTAGATGGCATATTTTTATTCAATAACCTTGCAAATTATTTTAACCACAATACACATACCATTCACCAGACTGTGTTTGAGTTCTACATTGCACAAGAAAGACCTAGAAGATACTCAACAATACATTACATATAGTTTTGTATTGGATTGTGTGTGTACCAGCCAGAGAACTTTTAACTTTCCAACCTATTGACTTTCAACGATCCCATGAGTTGTTACAAAGGATGAACCAAACGCCTCAGACGACCAGTAACAGGGACCTTACAGTTAGAGGGTCTAGCCTCTCAATTTGAACGCTACGTATTCGTATGAAAACGCTAGATCATCAATTAGTGGGTTTGTTAAAAACCCTTTATCGGACCCTATTATTTATTTATTTATCTATTTAACATGTCAACTCACTAATATTCACCTTTTTACCTTTTATTTATTTATTAATATATTTATTTATTCAACTTGTCAACTTACTTTAAAGTTACATTTTTAGCTCGCCAATTCGAAGAATAGGGGGAGCTAATGTTGCCACATGTTGATACATGTCCGTATCTTAGGAAATTGGGGATAAATAGAGTTGCGGGGGATAAGAGAGAGACCACCGGACAGAGAGAGACCGGACAGAGAGAGCAGAGAGACCACCAGGGAGAGTCCGGAGAATGAGGCGAACATAGCAAAGGGAGATTAGTACATACTAGTGACTGGAACAGTGAGTGCAAGAACAATTTGTAAAGAACACTATACGATCATGAAACTTGGAATAAACAATCAACTGTTAAAAAGGACCCAGAATTATATTTTATAACAGTAGTGCATTAACAGAATTAACAGAGAATGCATTCTTTTCCAAAAACTCCTGAAGAGAAGTAAAGGAAACTCAAATAGTGGACATCACCTGTTTTCCCAATATAATAGGGCAGAAACTGTAAAAGTGAATAAACAGTTATACATGGAAACGCTTGTTGTTCTAACGACAACAGTTAATTTCTTAAAAACAAGATACGATGAAATGTATGTTTACTTCCAGGATTACCATGGAATAGACCGTCGCCATAAAAGAGTAATTATACCCATTGTTGGAAAGGAATTACGTTTTTTATTTGGCACAATTTCGGAGGATGACCTTGACAACATCAGACAAGGCATAAATTCATTGTCAAAAAATCAAGACGCAATTGCGCATGTTTTGGAAAAGACAATATCGATAGCAAACATCAACTACACTTCTCCCCGACATAATTTGGACATGCTAAGGTTCCGAGTAGCGACCAGGAACCTTCCAACATTCCAACCCATTAGATTCCAACGATCACTGGAATTACTACAACGACTGAATGAACCCTCACGGACGCCCAGTAATAGGTATCCTACAGATAGTTGGACTAGCACCAACGTAAACGCTACGTCTACAGACGAAATTGCTTCTGGTTCTCCAATGAGTGGGTTGTTAACCCGACATCGGACCCGAGTCGGTCAACAATGTAAACAATGCTGTAATTGGTAATTCAATTCAACATGTCAAAATATTTATTTTTACTTTTTTTGCGTTTTATTTATCAATTTATTTATTTATTCATTTGGTAACTTTGATATTTTTGTGTGAACTGCATATATATGTTGTGACAACAACTTGTAACATTACGTGACAATCATTGTACGGAAAATGAGACCAATACCTTTAGACAGTGACTTGTATTCATTATTTGATATAAACTTTGTGACATTTTGATGTGATTAATTGCTAACTTTGATAGTTTGTGTACGAAATTTACCGATTAAGTTGTGACAACAACGTGCGAACATTCTGTGAAAACGATTGTTACGGAAATGAGATCACTAGTTTTCAGTTTATACCTATTTTTCCCCATTTACTTATTAATTTTGCAATTCAACATGTCATTTTATTTATTTTAACCTTTTTACCTTTTAATTTTTTATTAATTTATATATGTATTTATTTATTTAAGTAGGCAACTTACTTTAAAGTTACGTTGTTCCTGTGTAGCTACCGTGATAATAACTTTCCAGTAACCATTTATGCAGTTGACACAAAGGACTCAATAAGCATGTCATTCATTAGACTGTGTTTAAGTTATACATTGCACAAGAAAGACCTACAAGATACTCAACATAACATTACATATAATATTGTATTTATGGATTTTGTGTGTGTGTATGTGTGTGTGAGAATAAAATATTGCAATTTATATAAAGTTTCAATCCACAAATCGGTTTAATTTAGTTGTTGAAGGTTACACAGAGGAAAGATAAACAATTGCAACTGAGTGTTTCTATATAGAGCCATTATCTAACGTTAGTTTTACTAATTGTGGGAATGCATATTGTAGAATTATAGTTGTACAATTCGTAAAAATGATTTTTTTAGGTCATCGTCGGATAACTGATTGTGATCACCAACCTCAAATCCTTCGAAAATTTGTTATTAAGACTAGCAAGAGAAGTAAACGAAGTTCAAACAGAGTCTGTTCACCTGTTTTCCCAATATAATAGGGCAGGAACTGTTACAGTGAATAAACAGTTACATATGGAAACGCTTGTTATTCTAACGAGAAAAGTTAATTTCTAAAAATCAAAATACGATAAAATGTATGTTTACTTCGAGGATAACCATTTAATTGGCCGTCGCCATAAAAGAGTAATTATACCCATTGTTGGAAAGGCATTACGTTTTTTATTTGGCACAATTTCGGAGGATGACCTTGACAACATCAGACAAGGCATAAATTCATTGTCAAAAAATCAAAACGCAATTGCGCATGTTTTGGAAAAGACAATATCGATAGCAAACATCCACTACACTTCTCCCCGACATAATTTGGACATGCTAAGGTTCCGAGTAGCAACCAGGAACCTTCCAACATTCCAACCCATTATATTCCAACGATCACTGGAATTACTACAACGACTGAACGAACCGTCTCGGACGCCCAGTAATAGGTATCCTACAGATAGGTGGGCTAGCACCAACGTAAACGCAACGTCTACAGACGAAATTGCTTCTGGTTCTCCAATGAGTAGGTTGTTAACCCGACATCTGTAGTATTATATATAAATGATAAGAATTTTAGACTTTGAAATTTGGACTAATATATAATTATCTACATATATCTTTCAGGTATGTTACACTGTGTAGGTCAAGCACATGTGTTTCATATTTTACAATAGTATATGTACGTGCATGTAAAGTCTATTGGAAACCAACCTCTGTTAGGGTCATTGTATTGCTACTAATTACATAGCCATGTTATTAATTATGTTATATGATAAGTTCTAATGAGTAAACATGTTTCCCTATGTAATACAGCATCTGCGTCGGGTCAACTGTTCCAGGTATTGGCTTTCATACCCAAATATTGACATATGTTATCCCGATGTACTGCTATATTAACTCGCCAATAATCTCTGTACAGAGTCGATTCCTAAGACTCCAATAAACGTATCGTACCATCCACTGAATCTGCGTTGGTGTTCCACATCTATACACACCACAACAACCTACGAAACTACACGAAGTTATTTAAACATCATATTGGCGCCGTGCTGAAAAGAACCTGGGTTCGGACATTTTGGAAGTTACTACCACTATCGATCATTGGTTTCACAGGTACGTAGATTTGGCCTATTAGCTCTTTTACAAGTAAATATTTGTACCACTTATTTTATTTTTCTCGCACAAATAATATTACTGTTTTATCATGGCTTTATCATCACTGAGAACCGGTCTTATTCTTAGTGAGAATTATCGTTTGACTTTATACACATATACATCTTATGAACTAAAATAGACTACCAGTATGTAGTTTCACTTTGAAGTACACACATAAAACTTACACTAAAACACAGACATGCACCACAAGGAGTCGACCACATCAATACACATAACGCACACATATAGACATAAAAATAAACAATTTATAAGTTAAAACGATTTCGTTATGGAAATATTTGAGGGAATATTTTTATTCAATAACCTTGCTAATTATATTTAACTACAATAAGCTACAATATTTCAAATCACTGGTTAAAAAATGTTCAATTATTTGATTTAGTTGATTGTTTGTATCATAAATCTTAGAAGTTCCTTAGTGTTTATTTACATATAATATTTACTATTCCACAAAAAACATTTTTACATCTTATATACTTTTGACAAGTTTCTCTCACGTGATAATGCACGGAGGTAAATATGTACATGGAAACTCGTCTATTTTTATGTTAGAGGCAGAGTAGTGATGTGATTAAACACACACGTTTATTTTTAGTTGCTCTAATCCTCATATAACATATTCCGCACATTATACTTTTATATACATAAACATTCCCATACAACATAACACACATTATGATTATATTATTTATTTCATTATTGGAGGAAATTACTACCTGATGCATTTGAATGCAAGGTTAACACTTGTTAATTTTCTCCTACATTACATATTTTGCACATACAATTTACAAACTTACGGAACTTTCTTTCATTTATCATCTAGTTTCCTTTAAGTCTCAATCTAAGTAGAGACGAAGCGTCATGTCTGAGTTTAAGACGGAAGTACGTACGTCGATCAAACTCTCTCATTGATTGTCATTCACTCTATGGCAACAGCATATCGTGAACATGTCCTCGAGGTCGGAATTAGTGCAAATTAGCTTATATATTATTTTGTAGTTTTTTCTCTCAAGTATTTCAATCAAATTTTCTACAAGTTTAAGCTATTTGTATCAATCTGGTTACATTAAATTACACATATTCATTTTATATCTTCATCAAATGATCAAGCATTATTAATGTCTTACTCATACACCACACATAAACATTTTATTACACACAATTCACTTAGTTACCGGAAAAAACTATAAATGCAAATAAAAAAAGAAAAACCCACAATGTTAAAAAAAAGAAACATACTACATTGTACATAAATTACGCATGTATGCTAGAAGTTGTGTTGTATTTTTCTTCTAGTTTTCACAGATGCAATGTCTGTTCTATCTCAAAATAGATATATAATAAGAACTGATAAATTGCTAACATGCATATATGCCATCAGTTTTTTTCACTTAGTATCACGTTTATATGTTTTTAGATTTATTCTTCTTATCAAATAGTTAAGTATCAAAAGTTTTACTCGTAGATAATGAGACGACCATACATCAATACTTTACTTACGGTTATATTATCGCTTTGAAGCACGATTTACAACTTAAGTTTTACATTGTACAAAAATTAATAGTAGTTAATACATTTAACACCACAAGCTCATGATAGTTTTTTTATGCATTTGTTGACTGCTTACTACATTATAATATATATCCCTTTGGTTTTTTTCCCCACAAACTCTAAATAACAACAGCTTGATAGTTATAGATATATTAAATAAAATATCTCCAACTATCCCCTAGGCAAATCTACAGATAATATTACAACTATTGATTGATACGTACAATGTTATTGAGCGATTATTTTATTATCTTTCATTTTTCTATATAGTTTTTCTACATTTTTGGTGATGCCATGATATTCTTAGTAATAATCCGATCGAAATATGATCATGTATCCACGCCTGTC
Source organism: Argopecten irradians (assembly GCF_041381155.1). Classification (NCBI taxonomy): domain Eukaryota; kingdom Metazoa; phylum Mollusca; class Bivalvia; order Pectinida; family Pectinidae; genus Argopecten; species Argopecten irradians. Next base: position 40,081,422 of record NC_091142.1, read on the forward strand.
AACTATAATTCCGCCTCCAGTTATAGAAGTGGATCGGTAGTCAATCAAAATTCTGACTTTATTGTGTCTTCGTTGTATATGACTTGTTTTGTGTATGCCGTCTTCATTCTATCATTGGAGTTCCTGTTAATATATATATCTCCACAAAAGACACTTACATCTATTATTTCAACATACGTATATTTTCTGGATAGTCCCCTGAAGTGATTAAACACTAGGTGAAAATTGTTTTAAGGACTATGCCAGGCTATGTCAGAGTCAGAGATAGTGACGTGTTATTTCACGCAAATTTTCAATTATATCTCTGTGCTTGAAGACATAAACATTTACAAAAAAAAAACACCTACATTTTCAACGGATAGGGAGGAGCCGATGCAGTCTAATGCCGGAATGTTTGTCTAAAGTCTCCTTATCCAAAGAAGTCAACACTACACCTTTCCACGTCAACACAATTATCATCAACGGATTTGGAAATACCCGAAGCAGTCTAATGCCGGGAAAATTGTATGAATCTCCTTTTCCGATGAAGTCAACACAACACCTTCCACGTCAACATATCTCTTCGAAGTGCTCAACGGATTTGGAAATACCTGATGCAGTCTAATGCCAGGGAAAACGTGTTTTTATATTTTCATCTCCGGAGAGGACTCATTACACTTGGTTTAACTTATATTCTGCAATTTTTACACGGAACTCTCATCTTAAATAATTCTTAGCCTTATTGTGCAAGAAATCACCGTTGGATTCAAGATGGTTGTACATCGTTTTCAGCACTCATTAACTTTTCATCACGCGACGGCATATTTATAAACATTTCTATATCTACGTTGGACATTTTAAAGTTATATTTTGAATACTGTGTTTTTAATAATCTATTCGGAACTCTACGTTTTACATACTATACTTATTATGTTTTATATATATTCCTTTCAAGCAACATTTATATCAATAATTTCATTTTCTTTATTTATATTTTATTTTCAATCAAAATATTGAAAATTATTTGAAAGTGTGTTACTTTCATTTTAACTTAACTGTAAATTTTCATTGTATTATTTATATCTATATACATGCAGTTCGTTCTACAGTTCTAGATTCAGTAATTTAGAATATAATGGTCATAATGATAATATAATAATGATCAATGATAAGATTTTTAGAAATTTTATAATTTATTATATCAAATTATATCTAATTTGATATAATGTATAACATGGCGACGAATGTAGTATAATATATATAAATGATAAGAATTTTAAGAATAATAGACTTTGAAATTTGGACTAATATATAATTATCTACATATATCTTTCAGGTATGTTACACTGTGTAGGTCAAGCACATTTGTTTCATATTTACAATAGTGTAGACTTTGAAATTTGGACTAATATATATGTTACACTGTGTAGGTCAAGCACATTTGTTTCATATTTACAATAGTATATGTACGTGCATGTAAAGTCTATTGGAAACCAACCTCTGTTAGGGTCATTGTATTGCTACTAATTACATAGCCATGTTATTAATTATGTTATATGATAAGTTCTAATGAGTAAACATGTTTCCCTATGTAATACGGCATCTGCGTCGGGTCAAATGTTCCAGGTATTGGCTTTCACACCCAAATATTGACATATGTTATCCCGATGTACTGCTATATTAACTCGCCAATAATCTATGTACAGAGTCGATTCCTAAGACTCCAATAAACGTATCGTACCATCCACTGAATCTGCGTTGGAGTTCTACATCTATACACACCACAACAACCTACGAAACTACACGAAGTTATTAAAACATCATACATCGGACCCGAGTCGGTCAACAATGTAAACAATGCTGTAATTGGTAATTTCAATTCAACATGTCAAAATATTTATATTTACTTTTTTCGCGTTTTATTTATCAATTTATTTATTTATTCATTTGGTAACTTTGATATTTTGTGTGTGAACTGCATATATACGTTGTGACAACAACTTGTAACATTACGTGACAATCATTGTACGGAAAATGAGACCAATACCTTTAGACAGTGACTTGTATTCATTATTTGATATAAACTTTGTGACATTTCGATGTGATTAATTGCTAACTTTGATAGTTTGTGTACGAAATTTACCTATTAAGTTGTGACAACAACGTGCGAACATTCTGTTAAAACGATTGTTACGGAAATAAGATCACTAGTTTTCAGTTTATACAAATTTTCCCCCATTTACTTATTAATTTATCAATTCAACATGCCATTTTATTTATTTTTACATTTTTATCTTTTATTTGTTTATTTATTAATATATATATTTATCTATTTAAGTAGGCAACTTACTTTAAAGTTACGTTGTTCCTGTGTAGCTACCGTGATAATAACTTTCCAGTAACCATTTATGCAGTTGACACAAAGGACTCAATAAACATTCATAAGACTGTGTTTAAGTTCTACATTGCACAAGAAAGACCTACAAGATACTCAACATTACATTACATATAATATTGTATTTATGGATTTTGTGTGTGTGTGTGTGTGTGTGTGTGTGTGTGTGTGTGTGTGTGTGTGTGTGTGTGTGTGTGTGTGTGTGTGTGTGTGTGTGTGTGTGTGTGTGTGTGTGTGTGTGTGTGTGTGTGTGTGTGTGTGTGTGTGTGTGTGTGTGTGTGTGTGTGTGAGAATAAAATATTGCAATTTATATAAAGTTTCAATCCACAAATCGGTTTAATTTAGTTGTTGAAGATTACACAGAGGAAAGATAAACAATTGCAACTGAGTGTTTCTATATAGAGCCATTATCTAACGTTAGTTTTACTAATTGTGGGAATGAATATTGTAGAATTATAGTTGTACAATTCGTAAAAAAAATTTTTTATGTCATCATCGGATAACTGATTGTGATCACCAACCTCAAATCCTTCGAAAATTTGTTATTAAGACTAGCAAGAGAAGTAAACGAAACTCAAACAGTGTCCGTTCACCTGTTTTCCCAATATAATAGGGCAGGGACTGTAAAAGTGAATAAACAGTTATATATGGAAACGCTTGTTGTTCTAACGAGAAAAGTTAATTTCTGAAAAACAAGATACGATGAAATGTATGCTTACTTCGAGGATTACCATTTAATAGTCCGTCGCCATAAAAGGGTCATGATACCCATTGTTGAAAAAGACAATTCCGATTGTAAGCATCCACTACACTTCTCACAGACAAAATTTGGACATGCTTAAGGTTCCGAGTAGCAGCCAGAAATCTTCCAATATTCCAACCCATTAGATTCCAAAGATCATTGGAATTACTACAAAGAATGAATGAACCGCTCGGACGCCCAGTAACAGGGGCCCTACATATAGTGGGGATAGCAACGTAAACGCTACGTCTAAAGATGAAATTTCGGAATCCCCTATGAGTGGTTTGTTAAACCCGATATCGGACTCGAATCGGTCAACTATGTAACCAATGCCGTAACTTTGATATATTCGTTGTGACAACAACTTGTGACATTACTTGACAATAATTGTACGGACAATGAAATCACTAGTTTTCCGGGTTTTTTTTATCTATTTTTCCCATTTATTTGTTAATTAAGTTATCTATTCAATTAATCTACGTTTTCCCGTGCTTGCAAAAACACACTTGCCCTTACCATCTGAACAGGAAACAAAGTGAGAAAAAAAATCAACAGCGGAAAGATATATTAATGGGGCAGGACAAGTGAGGACCGAATCTGATAGTTTCCTGTTACTTATTCCATGGATGAGTTGAGGAGCTGGAATGGGATCTAACAAATTAGAGGATCTATTTTGGAGTTCGAACAGTTCGTTCAAGTATTCTTCCAAACCTTCTACAATAAACCTACCAACCTCTCCAAAACAAAATGCAAACATGTTAAGATTGAGATTGCCATCTCGGAAAGCCTACCAGTAAAACTGTAACAAAATGGGTTTATAATTAGTATACAAAAGTATAAGGTATTCAGTTTAAGATGTAGTTATAATAAAAGTACATTTGATATAGTACATATGGGAAAGTGAAAAAGGCCTTAAATATGTAATATAGAAGTAGTGCATAAATAATTTCAAGAGGGAGAGATAACTAGTTTATATATTATCAGGGGAGGTGTAGACATTACAGATGTAGTACACTTAGAGAGAGGTCATTTTGGTTAATGGAGTTCAATACATGTCCGTAGCTAATGACCAGAGCCTAGACTACTCAGGTTTTCTCAGAATGATAGAAAGTTAAATAGAGGTGCGGGGGATAGGAGACATAAGTTTTGAGTATGAGACTGTAATATGGACTGGAGTCTTGGTACCAGTCAAGAGTCCGGAGAATGAGACTGAATTAGCGACTGGAGTTTTAGTACCAGTCCAGAGTCCGGAGAATGAGACTGAATTAGCGACTGGAGTTTTAGTACCAGTTAATACTAGTTCTGGATTATGAGATTTAGAAAGAAACCAGTGCGGAACTAGGAAGATCCGGAGTTACTGACTGAGAAAGAGAGTGAAAGGAACAACATTCGATCCATTATACGATCATGAAATGCGAATACAACTTCTACCTTTAAAAGGACCTGGAGTTATATTTTATAACACGGGGTCTTTTTCTGGTGCCGTGACCAGGATGAGGAGCTCGGATGTTGAGCACGAAGAAAGAAAATGGGCATAAAGTTGATAAACAAAAATGCAACATGGCCGAAATTGTAGGACTTTTATTTGATAATTTTGGGCAACAACTTACCGGGTTAATGTCACCGAATGATGTCTAAGGTATGTTTTGTTTTCTATATCACCTTACGATTGGGATACAAAAAATGTAGGAATGACTTAGTGCAATAGACAAACGCAATTAGGGCGTCATAGAACTAAACTTATTGCGTACAAAACCAACAGGGGGCAATAAATGAATATGTAAAACAATTCTTAGCTGTAACACCAGGTTGAACGTGGGCAGATTTAAGAAATGAATTAAAAGGCCGTTTTTCAGATGTAAGCGACCCTCAGCATGCTTTTGTTGTGTTAAGAAAAACACGGCAAAAAGAACATGAAAGTGTTTAGGTATATGCTGAGAGGCTCCTGGCTCTTGCAGAAGATGCATATCTCGTGTGTGTCCCAGCTCTTAACGTAGATATAGATACTGTCAATTGTCAGTGTCGTGTGATAGCTAGCTAGGTCTGTTCGAAATATTCTGGTTTATAGGTATAAGTTCCTCATTGTTGTGTAATGATATGTGGTGCCTGAACATCTTATATGTAAATTGTGAAACTGGTCAGTACTAATTTGAACAGTGTGTTCCTTATGTTATACAGTAGCTATCCATATATCAGATGTTTCAGGTGTTGGGTATCATGGCCAAATACTGATGTTTAATCTCTCTGCTCTGTTGGGTATCGTGGCCAAATACTGATGTTTAATCTCCCTGCTCTCGTTGTTATATAATTGTATGCGTACACATTAACTATTATACATAGAGCTGACCAGTGTTTGTAGAGAGAGAGAGACAGCTAGGCAGATAAACTGAGGGAGAAACATAGAGGAGCACACCTTGTGTGTGGTTCCATTTTGGGCCACGGAAGCGACTATATCTGTACCTATACTGTTCTTGTAAATAGTAAATGTAAAATAATAAAATGTCGACAGAACAGTAGAAGTTATTCATCATTTCAACGACAAATCTACACACCACAACAGCCAAGAAACTATGGAACCAAAGAAAGACAACTTTATAAAGCAAGATTAATATTCATTTTATTATACCATACATCAGGATGAAGCAAGAGAACCATGCCATTGAAAGGCATACGATAGGGTTTTCACAGATGGTTGGTTAACGACCAACTAAGGTTAAAGGTCATAAGGGATAACCAACAAACATTTTAGGGCGCAGTAATATGCGCGAAGACAGAGCAAAATCTACGAAAAAGATTCGACTGGAGATTTAGTACACTAGTTCTAGAGTGTGGATCTTAAATAGAGATCAGGCCAGAACTAGAAAGGAATTACTGACTGAAGCAGAGAGTGAAAGGAACAATAGTAAAACACTATACGATTATGGAACTTGTAATAAACATAAACTTCTAAAAAGAACCCAGAGTTATATTTTATAACAAAACACCAGTGTTGAAGTAGGAAAGGATCCGGAGTTACGGACTGAGAAAGAGAGTTATCTCCCAAATTAATCTCCGACAACCCTACTAACCTCCCCACAACAAAATGCAAACATGTTAAGATTTAGATTGCCAAACTCCAAAAGCCTACCATATATCGTTTATTTATTTATATTTATATTTATTTATTTATTTTGTTTATATATTTATTTATTTATTTAATTATTTGATTAATTATTTATTTCATTTTTTTTAATTTTTCTATTTCAATATTTATTTAATATTAATAATACTATTAAATATTAAAAAATAATTTAATAACAGGTCTTACATTTTCATTTATTTATGTATTTCATTTTTATGAAACTTGTCAGCTATTCCAGCCGTAAGACTTTGAGTAAATGCTGACTTCAAGACTAAGTATCGTTAACACTTTTTTTATAGCGATGCAGGTAAGAACACGTTATATGGATCCATCCAACAAAGACTTGTTTAAGACTTTTAAATTAAGATTATAGTATCTCATCTATGCTTGTGGTGTCTAGGTGTAGCGATAATAAAATCAAGCAAGACTTTATGAAAACTCCATGCTGAACGGAAAGTAAAAGACAGTTAGCGGCAGAATTTTCACAACGAGCAGTTAGCGTCAATAACAGTGTTAAATAGTATAGGGGTGTTGGCATACTTTCTAACAAGATATAGCAACGAACATCCACATTTGATATGACATTGTATCAATTTATTTTGTAAGTCAGAAACATAACGGAATATAATAAGTTTTATTTTGTACTTATTATCATTATTTCAAATTATAGCTAATCTAAAATAATTATTAACAGGGGTATGAACTATAGTATAATAAGTTTTATTTTGAATGCATAAAATATGCTATTCGGCCAGTGTCAGACTTACATCTACTCGGGTATGTACATGCATACGGTAGTCAGTTGTCAGTAATCTGCACACATGTTGGTCATATCATAATCATATCATGATAAGCCTTGTGTAACACGGATTGGATACATTGTGTGGGCTGTTGGGGTAGTAGATATCAGGTATTAGATATCATGGCCAAATACTGATGTGTAATCTCCCTGCTCTCGTTGCTATATGTACTAACCATTGTAAATAGAGCTGACCAGTGATATACCAGAGAGACAACTGGACAGAGAGAGGGAGCTATAGTGGAGCACACACCTTGTGTGTGGTCCCATTTTAAGCCACATATCAACGATGACTTTATGTATCATATGCAGTACCACAGAATAAAATGTTGACAAAAACATTGGAATCGATCGTCTTTCAACAACAACTCTCCACGCACAAGAAGCTATACGGACCCAACAAATGTATACTACATGTACCTGACGATGGAGTCCTTAGCCATGGCCAGCAATACAATCAACTATACAGCAAATCATAAAACAACCTTCAAAAATCATTTTATTATACTTGTGTGTGGTCCCTTTTTTGGCCACAGAGCAATCATGACTGTAACTATTCTGTTTTTGTAAATAGTAGAAATATATAAATAGTAGAAATATATATATATGTAAAATGCAGTAAAACAAAATAAAACGTCGACATTGGCCTCCATCTTCATTCCGAACTACCACTCTAAGTCTACGCACAAGAAGCGATGCTGACCCAACACAGACAACAACCAGAACTACAAGAAACTACGGAATCAATCTACAAACAGAGTCAATAACTTATATAAACAATAAAGATTTAGAAACATATTGTACGAACAGCATGATATTACCCTTCTTAGATAACTTTAACAAACTATTTATGAAAATGTCGATATATATGTACAGAGATTATTGGAAATGGCAAAAGATGCATATGGAAACGCTGGACGAACAAATGACATAGAAGCTCGACAATTAATAGGACACTTAACTGCCGCACGACAAGACAATGTACGAAAGAAAGCCCGGCTAATATAGAAAGGGTAATGACGTAGCTCGTGAAGAGCAATACTTGAGGAAGAGATTTAAATCACACTCTAGTCATGATAGAGCGACGAATAATCCTGAATCAAAGGAAGTTGATCAGTACCGGCCGCAGTACTCTGTTGTCATGTAACTCATACATTGATGAAAATATTAACATTCTGCAAGTCAGCGGGAAAGTTAATAATATATAGTTATAATTGCTTTAATTAGTAATTAATTCGTTTAAGAGTATTATTTCTAACAATTTAATTAAGTTTTTTCATATGAGATTTCAGAGTATTTAGAGAGAAGCTATTGTTTCAGACTTTGGGGAAGAGTGCGGCCCGAGGGCCAGAATCCGACGCGAGTGCCAGAGTGCGCGAATAACATATTGGGTTATTGTTATGTTTTGGACAGAATAAGCATTATACAATCACGTACGACGGCTTTATGTTATGAATCACATATTCATACTAATATTAATCTTACAATTCTTATAAGAACAAACCCTTACACTTTTACATCACTTATCCGAGCGCGCATGAACACACATAAACATCCACTGACACACACGTGCACACGCAGACATATACATACAAACATGTACACACACACACATGCACTTAAACACATGTACACTCACAGACATCCACTAACATACATGTACACATACAGACATCAACTTATACACATACATACGTATTGGCATCAATAAAACACATCTTACTAAAATAAATACATACATTTTCATGTTTTCTTGTTGCTATGAATTCAGATATTCATTTGAGAAGTAGGCTTTTTGGTGACCGACATCAGAATGGAATGAGAAATCAAACGGTTCGTCACAGTCATGAAAATCTGTTTGATCCTCAATACAGGGTTCCTCGGGGACATCGTCAAATGGATTTGTTTTCTTTTGGTATTTTGGAGGTAGTTTTTGTAACATCTGTTATAAACGGATATAAACAATTTTGAATATCACATTACTCTCTAAGTAATCAAAACATAAGTTATTATACAAATTCCAAATTTACAACTTTTTTTCTATGATTTAATAAAGCCGTTTTATGTGAAAGAAGGCTAATTAAAAGGGAGAAATATAAATAAGACTAATTCATGTACCACGTGATAGCTGATAACGTTTGTGCGGACTTATTGTTTCTATTGGTGATGGAATGACGTTAAAAGATTATATCACGCGCTTACTTCAAGAGTTACGTTTCATCACTACTGGAGATACTGGTCCCGTACTAACGTTATCGGGTATCACTTGGTTCGTGAATTAGTCCCATTAAGATACATTGAATGAAAGTTGAGATACTCACATCATTGTACTTAGTTTTAAAATTAAGTTCGTTGAGGTATGCGCGTTCCCAATGACTCACTAGCTTGAAGATCTGTTAAGAAAATTAATTCACAAATTAATGTGTAACAAACACACTATAATCATACTGATGTAGGTCAAGGTCAACAGTATTGAGGGAAATAAATTTTGATTGACGCTCCAGTAAATCATTTAAAAAGGTTATGGTTGTAATATTATTTAGAAGAAGTAAAACTAAGACATCAGGTGTAGGCGGTTTTCGCCGAGCTGTGTCAAGTCAACAGCTGTCTAGATTCGTAGAGAAAGTACCTGGGTTTTTTGTGAAAACAAACCATTACATATACCCATGCATACGTCCCATGCTCTCTGCAGCCCAAGTGTTTATAATATATTACCGCCAAATAGTGAAAGTATATTATAAGGTATGGTAGCATACAAAGTTACTTAAAATAGTGAAATTATATGAAAACCCATAAAAAGGGTTGGTAGCATACCAATCTACTTACCTGATTATCTAAGGTCGTTGACAGGCCAAGGACTTCAACTCCGTCTGTAAACAAAATGTTATGAGAAATAGTGACACACGCCATAGCAAATCTGTTCATTATAAATATTTTATCATGTCATTTCTTGTTCTGCAATGATACTTGGTAATGTATATATATGAATCTAAAAGTATCAAGTAATGTAAATTTCCTAAGAAAAATAAAACAGTATAAATTTAAAGTATGTCTTCTTGAAAATAGATTGCATTTACCGTACAGCTGGCTATTTTCATTATTTAATCTAAGATCGAGAAAAATCAATTTTAGCAGTTTAAAATTTTTGCCATCTGGTTTTCGGGGAATGTATGATTCAACTATTTCGTAATATTACGCGGGTCAAATTTTCGCGACCACAGAAATCTCTAAAATGGCCACACCGCGAAAATAACCGACTAGAGAGTATAAAGGAAAGGACACTCACCATCTTCTTGTCCAGTCTTGGCTGGTCCTTGTTCTTGCTCAAATATTTTTAAGATATCATTTATTTTCCGCCAGAAATGTTTGTGAAGTTCCATGTCATACACATCTATATCCTCTGGCATTGGTTTGTTGTTTTTAACATAAGTGAACGCGTCGTTTAGGATACTAATGCAGAAATTCACCATAAGTATTGTCATTACAAACAGAAAAACCGAAAAGGCAAAGCTGATGCCTATATCGTGCTCGCCAAACGTGTCTTTTATTTTAACCATCGCTAATAACGTTCGAAACAGGGTGATAAATGAAGCGACGAAATTCCGGAACTCCATCTGATACGGTCCGACGAACACGAAGCAGAGCATGGCGAACCCGACCATCGGCACCATGATACAGAGACCAAAGGACAGGATATCTTTGGATGAGATGGATATAGATGTCCTCATCAGGTAGATGTTGTGGTTAAATGTCAGAGGACGTAGAAGGTTCATAACGGCCACAAACAACTCCGCACTGACGCAAACTTTATAGGCCGTATCCATGACATCAACTATGTCAAAGGTCACAAACTCCTCTGTGAAAGAGATTCATCTATTAATGAAGTAATATGAGATATCAATGCTTCACATGTTTCAACACTATCAAAATACATGGATTACTTACAATTATCAATAATGTTTTAAACCAACATCCAGCAAAAACATGTTAAAAATAGCATTGACCTTGTAAAGATCACCGAGTGCAATTTATGCATTCGACTTTGGTTTCCTGTTATATCCATCATTTGCATTATATCTATGTATATATTCATTTTAGTTTTTCTTATTTTGGTTTTCAGATTGTAATTTTCGTTTTAAAAATCTTTCTACATTAAACAAAATGAAAGCGGTAACAGTTATCTGTGATTTACTTACCTTTTGAATTGAATAATTTTTCTATGGTATAAATAGTCCTGTCAATGCGTAAGACGTAGAAAACAATGGCTGCCAGTGACGTCACAATGCTAATAAGGTACACCCACTGACTGATCTGAGCCAAACAGCGACGTCCAATCTGCCACGTGGTGTACATCAAATGTAAGGAACGACAAAACGTGATGAGCAGGAATACCAGCTGCAGACCGAGAACAAGGTAGTCAAATGAGTCTATATATGGATATAATCGGGCGGTTTTTATTCTCACGGTTGGATAATAGCCTCCAGTTTCGGGCATTTCTATGGTAACCGTTGGCAGGGAAAACAGTTTGGAGTCTGGATTGAATATAACGAACTCTATAACAACAAGTCGTGTAAAGCGGTCAATCCAGTCGTACGCTTGCATGGCGAACAGATCATTCCTGACCTCTTTCACTTTCTGGTCCAGTATCTTCACGTAGCCACCTCCACTGTAAATATCGTGTTCACCATATATAGACATAGACATGATCGAATCCTCATCTTTATACGCCCATTCGCTGCCAGCACACTTCTTAGGATTATACATGGTCCAACCTAGGTGGGAAAATGCAACCAATGTTTCATAGATAATAACATTATAAATATTTTGGGTCTAAACTCATCAGTAATGAGATGTACATGTATCAACAAAAATAATCATAGAAATCGATCATATTACTTTCTATATACTAAGATGTGTATTTGCTTGTGCCTTTTTTTGTTCCGCACATATGCGACAACAATGTATGTAGAAGAAATAAAAAAATCGACGAAACATGACAATTATTGTTGCAGGATTACAACCTATTTAAGTGATATAATTATCATAAGGGAAATAACTTTATTCACTTTTGAACATGATATGGTTATGATGTAGTTATGTCAGTTGGTCAGACATCAAAGGGAGTTTATAACTCGTTATTTACCTGTTGACTTTCCTTCATAAAAATTAAATGAATACAATACCATATACATGTAGCTTTTATTTTTCGATTTCGTGATAGATTGCTATGATCGCAAAAAATTTGATCCGCTAAATATTGAAAATTTTTGATACACATAAGCCTTGAAAGCCAGATCACAAAAATTTAGAACCGCTAAAATGCAATTCTAAGCTTATTGACTATACAGTAAAGCTGTATACTTTGCAAACATTCTGAGAATAAGTTTGATCACTCATATTCCCTAAACTAAGAAAGGAGATTGATTTATTAAGATATGTAATATTTGAATGTGTTTCGTCTGTTTCCAATTCATTGTTGTGTAACGCCATAGAATCAATTAGTGGTATGGACAAACAAGAACTGTATTTGTTTGGTTGATTTGTCCCAACAACGTCTGGTCTATAGAGAATACAAAGACAATTGTCTTATACATACAAGTATCGATTTATGGATTTCAGATAGGTCCTGCTGAAATGTTATGCAGATGAATGATGTTTGTCAATAATAATGAATACATATTAATTATTTTTCTAATAATTATATATGTATCAGCGATTGATATAGATCAAAGATTAATAGTCAATAAATACCATGAAATATTGAAAGGATCATTGTTATCTTGAATACAATCGTTGACATTATTTAATTCCTTTATAAATTCATATATCACTGATAACAATTAACCACAGAGTCTCATTAAGAACTTTTTCATGTTATTGACTTGAATTTCGAAAACAGGTTTATGTTGATAATTAAGAACGTTGTCTAATTTTGAAAGAAATGAATGGAGCTAGAGTATAAACAATGGTTTTCTATAGATAGCCAACAGTGACCTTGAACTTGACCTACCAGCCCTGGAACTTTTAAAAACATTTTTTGTGTAAAATGTTTAAAGTAAACACATATTTTCTTAAATTACTCTTATTGTCTTCAAACCCAACTTTTACGTAATAAAATTATTCTTAGTAATGACGACCTTTACAGTTGACATTTTGACCCCAAGATCAATCCCAGCCTGTGGCCTATGTTATATTTGTATCAAGTTTCAACAAAAACCAATCCAATTCCATCAACCCTTTCCTAAGTTATATTGAAACAAACGTCCGGACGTTCGGACGGACAAAAGACAGAGAGTAAGACAAAAAGATAGATAGATACTAATAATATGATCTCACGAGTTTCACAAGGATTAAAACCCTGGCTAACTTTGCCAACGTCAAGCAAGAAAATATACATACAATATACACCTGGATACTCCAGATCTGCTGCACGTTTCGAACACTCTGAATAGATAAATCTCCTTTTTCCATTCTATGAATTTTATCATTTTTTGTGATATTTGAATAAAAACTAATTACCTTCACAAAAATCCGATGTTTCCGTGTTGTCAGTGGAATAATCGGGTGGACATGCATGTATAACACTTTGTAGCTGCGACGGAACATCACACTTTCCTGTAAATGCAAAAAAAATCACATCTTAATCACTATATGGAAAAACAATTTCCCCCCAGAAAGATATTTTGTGCCAAGTGTGTGGTATGAAAAAGTAAATTACGTTGCCAAAGGGAGAGAATCCTTTAAGCATTTCGAACCAATTAGTAGGCGTTTGGACTCTGTGGCAAACAGAAAAGTAATAATAGGCACCTTAAGGATATATTTAGTTCTTACACATATTTCTGAAGGAATCTAATAAGGTAAACTTATGAACACGGTGTTAGAAAACAAGTGCCTTTTTAATTAAGATTCACACATAAAGATAAATGAATCAAAGATAATATATATAACAAAAATGTAATTTTGCCTTCCGGTACTATCAGTGAAAATGGCACAAAAATGGCAGCGTGAATGAATTGCATAAAAGCAACGTTCAACTTGATCTAAATCCATGTGACCATTAAAGTGATACTGCAAACCAACATGTTTACGCGTGCGACTTAATTTTGCGATCACAGTAAACTAATTTATTAATTAAAACTTATTTCCTGGAATACATATAATTCTCGTTTGTATTAAAGATGCTCCATCGCCGACAGAGCATAAATGATATTCACCATTTGAACAATAATTGGTGTGTAATCGTGTATATACCTGTCTAATTAACACAAAAACTAATATAAAATAATTTATTTTGCCTTTGGTGCATGCGCAATAAGTACTTCTTTCCATATAGGATATAGTGCCACGGAATTTTTTCGGGATGCAATTAATTATTTTTCATATTTTTACCTTGAAGTAAAATTAGAAGCTCAAACTTTTCAATGGTGGTAATGGTGTAAAGTACGTAACTTTTGTGACTGAAGAAAAATACTAAATCGTCTGCTCCTGTTTTTGATAGTGAAAAAATACCATTTGTCAGCGGTGGAGCATCTTTAATGTAAATTTCTACTCATTTTTTTAATCCGTGTACGCTAATCTTAGTGAACTCTTTTTCCAAAAAAAGAAAGAAAGAAAGAAAGAAAAATGAAAACCGCGAAAATCAGTAGATGCGAAAGAAAGTTGATTTACCGTATTTTACATATCACACAACAATCTCATGTGTATTAAAGATAAACGGAATGCAGGAAGCCTACCTTTCACTCGTAGTTGCCGAATCCTAATCAAACCCATCCGGTAGCTGACGTCATCGGACATATAATTGCGGGATTCATTTAGTCTAACATCTCCATTGTAAAACAGTTTAGGGTGTACCGCGTCGACAAACTGTCCTCGCAGCCACGCCCATATATCGTCTGTAGTATTTAGCTGTAATACAATAATGAAAGTACATGGCAAGAAAAATGGTTCATAATGACAGAATTTATTGTCCAGTTACATATATAACTCTAAAGGTACTTCCTATAAATCTGGATGGTACTTCGAATATTGGTTTACTTGATAATTTCTATAAAAATTATTTCAAAATGCATATTCTTTAGGTAATTTGCTTTTCTGGCATTACAAAATTAATATGCTTTAGCTTTATCTTAAGATGTTGGTAGCAAGAATGTGAAAAATAAGTAAGCGATTAATATGTCACAAGAAATAGTTAACCGAGTGATTAAGAAGGTTGATCTTTGTGACAATATATATAAATGTGTGTGGTAATGAATTATTATTGGTTTTAATTAACAGTGGACCCGCGATAATCCGGACGCCGATAGTAATTATTCAATTATGATGGTTATGGGTTTGTTTTTATGTACATTATTTGTCGTAGCAGTATTTATCAGAGAGAAAGCTATTTATGTCAATACAACCATATTCTCGTCATATGAAATTCCGATTATGGGATTAAGGAATGGGTCGAGGTTCATATATCTCAATTCATATTGATAATAGTATTCTTCTTCCAGTGACAATGTAATATTTTCAACATTGATATTGATGGAAATATCATTCCTGTTTCAAGGAAGCTGATAATATGATATATAATTGCTTTAATTGGACATCAACTGAAATATTTGTAACACCCGGGGTGTTTGAGTATTTAGGACAGTAGATTGAGCTATTGTTTTAGATTGAAATTAAATTATAAAAAGACGAGACCGTGACCCGAGTTTCAAGGTGCGAGAACTGTTGTTTGAGGAATCGCCTCTGATGTAATCATTATGATTGGACATAATAAGCATTCTACGATCACGAAATAAAACTTCCATGTTTATATTGTGTAACATCTTCCAATAGAAGCGCTCTTAATCTGCATGACAAGAGTATGGAAAATTATTTGCGATGAAAGCTACTAGGCTTGACAAAATTCCAAAAGCTAAGATATCAAAGAAAGGATTCTGTAATAGCTTCTTAATAAGCCTTAAAATGAAACCAATTCAAACACCAGGCGCACTAACTCTGCATGGCAAGATTTTGTAATATCATTTCCGCATTTTATTCAGGACGCAACGTTTCACGGAATTATAATAACTTTATAATAACTTCTAAAAATGTAAACCACATCACATGTACCCTTTTAACTGATGTCAGTCGTGTCTCTAGAGCCTTGTTCTGTAGATACGAGGTCCAGACCGAGTTGTGGGCACAAATGATAGCAAGAATAGTAATGTAAGCCGCTTGGATCATGAGGGCGCGGGCGGTTAACAATAACTTCCTGTCTAACTGCGCTAACTTGTACAGCCGAGCTCTAGCTTTCTTGTCGTGTTCTGTTGTCTTGTCTTGATAATCACACTCTGTTAAGAATTCAATATTTGATTAAAATGTATAGACATAGTCAGAGCATATAATGTATTTATTTTGTTTCCGTTTTCCCCAGCTTTGGATATTTAGTCGCATGTCTTTTAATTCGATCGTAATAGATAACTTTAAAAATTTGTGTTAATGGAATCAACGTTAAGCGCTTCATATAATTTCCAAACATGGAGTCTAACTAGGTACTGTTTAGTTACTCCCGCGGTTATATGTGTAATGACATATTTGCATACATTCATAAACAATTATATACCTTTTCTACTAAAGTCATTATAGTCCATACCCTCAAGAACAAATAACTATCTAGAATAAAAAGATGGAAGCCTTGTATATTTCTATAGAGTACTAAGTCCATTTTAATCTACCTTCGTCGTCGACGGAGAAATTTACATCGTGTTCTGCCATGTCTTCTTCTGCGTCGTTCCCCACTAGTACCGGCGCCATGCATTGCAGGTCTTTCTTGGCATATTTCTTACAGAAAAACGCTATCATCAAGGTAAGAAAGACAACCTGCAAATATAAGATGACATAGTATTCCTTTAGTAATTTCTGATATTGCGTCTTCCTCTATAGATGTATCTCAATAGGTACAATGTAAAATTTGTATGATAATCAGTCTATATTTTAATTTAATAGTTTAATTTCATCTATTTTCCATTTTTAACCCACCGAGGAATGGTATTAAGAATTAAGAATGGTAGTAGATAGTAGAACAAACCTTGAGTGGGTCCAGAAACAGAATGCCCTGTATTGTACCGAAGGTGAAGGATCCCAGCCATGCCAGCGTTGTATCTTTACCCCATTCAATACTATAGAAGAATGTGAAGGTAGCACCAGAGGCCATACATATTATTGCTATAACGTAGCCTATGATAATGAACCACCAAGGCAGAAATCCTTCATTCATCACCTCTTTTGTGCTTTGGTCCTTAAACGATTTCCCAACCTTGACCTTGCGATTTCTAAATATCCACGCGATAAGGAATCCTGGAACGAATGTCACCAGACTTGCCATACAGCCTACGTATATATTTTTATACGTAAGACTAAATGGCCCTATCGTTATTCCGTAGGTCTGAACGCCTTCTGCTGTCCGGTACCACATCGCGTTTGCAAGCATTGACAAAAATAACATAGAAAATACACAGACACATCTCTGTACTCTTGTAAACCGGCTGGCGGAAGGCCTACTGAGAAGGGACAGCCAGAGATAGTCGTCAAAAAGATTAAATCTGGTGTTACTTCCGAACAAGACGCCGCCATCATCCAATTCTGTCTCGGCAGCGTACAGAGTCCTCTTAGTTTTACAATCTTCCCGGTCCGGGGCTAGCCATTGGCCACATAGAAACGCATACCTAGGGAAATAAAAGGCGGACTGCACTTGATATAGATAAAAAGTGTAATTGTAATGATTGATAAGTTTAGTTTATTTCTTGAAATCATTATTTATTTTTATGCGTTTAATTTCAAGTAGATGTCAACAGTATTCGCGTTTTTGGATGCTAACAGTGTGATCCAAGAAGAACTCAAAAGAAAAAACAAAACAGAACAAACATAACATCAGAAAATGTCATTATATAATTGGTTTTTGAAAAAATAGAACTCACTTTTTGTCGTTGAATTCATCATAGATGAGAACCTTTTCTAAGTACCAGCTCGGAGAATCTCCTTTTTCATCATGCCAAACTATAATCTCCAACAATTGTCCTAGGTCTCGGTCAGTCGTAAGCAAAAAGTTCCCAAGCGTCCAGCGTTCAAACATCTAAATAAACATAGGGATAAGATGGTCAGAGGAAAGCACAGCAATTAATTATTGACAGTGGCAGAATGAATGGTATTTTATTAAATTATTCTTTTTTACAAGATGACTATTGCAATTCATTTCCCAATTATTAATGGCTTTACGTTACGTATGTACTAAGCATAAATTAGAGAAATGCATACCTTACGTTTCCCGTCCTTGACCGCTCTGGCCCCCGTCACCCCGTCTGTGCCCTTGAGGATGATGAAGGGAGTGGACGAGAGGTGACCGCTTGACCAGAAACCCGTATAAAAGGACAGGTAGTAGGAGTATCGGGCTCGGCGAGGATTGTTTGTCAAAGGAAGGTAATCCCACTATAAACATAAAATAATCGCACATATAAAATTTTAACAGATTGTATTTCAACTTTCGTAATTCCTTCGATAATTTACGTGTTCTTGAAGGCTCGATGACTTGCGAAATATCAACGTGTTATGCAAATTATTATAATGTAACCAACTAGTTTCCGCGACGAGTTAATTTAGTTGTGTGTCTAACCACTTACATCGAGTTATCTTCACGATTTATGTTGGACAGTCTCTACTGTGCCTACGGTTGAGACGTTTTCAAGACGATTAATTTTCGTGAATTCGAATCGCCCCGTAAACTACGCGTTTAATGATACGCAAAGATAAGTTTACAGTAGAATTCCATCTAACTTTATTTCTGAATCAAGGACACACATTTGTGGCGTTCACATAAATTATAAATAATATGTTAATTATAGTTATTATAATTTTAACTTCACGTTTTAACTTTGTTTTAAATAATGTTGTATTTTTTTCATTTTTTTTTAAATTATTGTTTTTATTATTAAGCATATTTTGAACGATAAAACAACTTATTCCTGACTCCCATTACTGACCTTTAACGAATCCCTGTTATCAAAATACCGAAGAACCACAACCAGTATGACCACGATACAAAGACAGCTGACATTGACCGCCAGTACATATGGTGTTTCCTCTAGTTTCCTGGCGAAGTCCACAAACAGAGTATCAAAACTAATCACATCCGGCGGGATGACGAACACATTAGAGCCAAACGTTCCCAGAAAGTTACTCTTAAACGTCACTGTGGCGGAGGCCATGGAGATATCACGCATCTGAAAACCAAATAGGCCACATTTACTTATCGTAGTCCGATGCCAAAAAAAGATACAATTGTATATGCATTATGATGTTCTCTGGTCGCAGCAACATTTATATTTATTTTTACTACTTTATACTTTGACGGAGAT
Source organism: Argopecten irradians (assembly GCF_041381155.1). NCBI lineage: Eukaryota > Metazoa > Mollusca > Bivalvia > Pectinida > Pectinidae > Argopecten > Argopecten irradians. Next base: position 40,100,841 of record NC_091142.1, read on the forward strand.
GAAACCATTTAATATATTGTGAATACATGTATAACGAATTTAACATACCATGATGCACTCTAAATACCACTGCAAAAACGTATTCTATCAATGGTAGCAACACGATGCGTTCGTCAATGTTGCGACTGGTTTTGTTTTATGAATGAAAACTATCCACAACATATCAACAAGCTCAGGTAAGACTGTAAGCTATTACAAAATAATGAAATCAGGTTTGGAGGATAAATAGAAAATTAAGTAAGTTGCTCATTGAGTAAACATTGATATGTACCATATCAAGAAAATGCTATGTATTACACGTAAAGGGAGAACATTACAATGGATACGACATCACTCTGATCAACTCACCTTGATATTTTCCGATATATGCCATCTATTTGTAGTTTCGTTGAGCATGAGGGCCGAGACACGCCCGAACCGCCAAACATTGAATGCAAGGTCCCCATAGTCGCCTACAGACAGAAGAATGAAAGAACTTATTTCAATAAACATATAACAGTTTTGCGTTGTGGTAAAATTATTAAAATAACAAAATAATATAAGAACTAATGAAATCCCGGATAAAAATCATCGATCATTAATCAAATAATAATATAACAATTCATAAAACTCCGAAAAAGTATCATCGACCTTTAATTAAATAATAATAGATATATAACAATTATTGAAACCCCGAAGAAATATCACCCACCTGTAGCACATGCATGATAAATTTCATAGGACTTGACAATGATTGATAGATGGCAAATACAAGATTACTAGATGCTACTGCTACATTACTCTACTACATGTGTAATCGTCACAGCTGCTGTGCAACATACACATATAATTTGGCATTATGCTTTTTGCTGCGGTATCATGATGGCTTCAAATCTGACCACTTTGATAAACTGCAAGTCAGGAGCCTATCTCGGGTAACATCTCCCAAGCCGTGAGACTACGTGATACCGCGCTAGTCTCTCCTCCTGCTGCTGACATTCACGGGCACCGTCACAGATCCCTACCAATCAATCTAATATTTTGTTTACTTTCCCATATATACTCTATCAAATTTACTTTTAATATAACTAACATTTCTAATCTAACTATCAATTCATTTTGTTTCAAATTCGATGCTGTGTTTTAACATCCTTCTCTTTAAAACTAGTTCCGTGGTAAAACGGCTCTCCTTCAAAATGTTTCCAACAACGACATTGTGATGTAAACGATTTATCTTGTTAGTTTTATTTAAAGTTATGGGTAAAATTTTTTTTATCTTTTTGAACAGAATAAAATTATAATGTTGTTATAAAAGTAAATGTACAATATTTTAAAGAAAAAACACATGTAGCATTTCATGGGTTTTTTTCAGATGACAGCACTTACAACGATTATTCATGTGTGAAATTTGATATGCAAATACATTCTTTCATCAATGGTTTCAGAGATAAAAAAAATTATACAGTGTAAATAAGCATATCCGTGCATTGATTTTTTTTATTTAAGAAAATATAAAAAAATTGTTTGGCATCGATGTAAAGAACGTTTATACTCTGTTATTACCATACATGTAATACCTTCAAAAAAGATTGGTTTCAAATATACTCTCGTAAATAAGTATATCTGTGTACGATGATATTTTTCATTCGAAAAAATATATATGTAACTTGTTTTGCTATCGATGTAATGAACGTTAATAGGTTTAATCGTTTTATGCATTCTTACAAATATACTTTCAGAAGGAAAACGTGCATAATTAAAGTCATGACTTCAATCTGCACAGCAGTAAGTATGTGGCCATGGTGTCATGCTTCGGGACGCCTTATCATAATAACAAACACATGAGGTAATGAGATGGCGGACGCAGGGGGTCATGCTGACCGGTCAAGCTAGCATAATGGGGCCCACAACAGGGACCACGATTTACAAGCAGTCTATTTACTGTATTCCATTCTCAAATAGAGAAATATATAGCAATAAAAAAGAAGTGTGAAATAGAGGACTTATTGCACCATTCCTGGGAACATTTCATCTGTAACAAGTTTATATCAATAACAAATTAATAAAGTTTATTATTTAGCCTGGGTGTAACCTGCCATGTGTGCATCTCACCTACAAATAATGAAATATGCCATGGCTTGTTAGTTAGATATATCACTCATTTTGACTATGGAATTAAATCCATGTCTGGCGGAAGTCACTACGGTTCTGACTCGGCCTATGATTAATTATAAGGAGAACACAACAGGGCTCGGAAACAGTGGTCAAGTAGGGCATGTGTTTACAGTACAAATTTTATATACATTAGGTCAAGGATTTCACTTATAAATCATTGATTATATGTATTATTTCACATAATAAATCAAAACATATAATATTTTCTATTGTAATATATACATTGTTTGTAAGGTATAAAATTAATTAGCAAATCAAAATCTCGTGTTCTCTTTGTTGACTTTTCTGATGCTTCGACCAATCTGAGAAAAGGAGATATATGTAGACAAGAGGAAATTGTCAAAAAATTATTCAGAGATAAAATACTATGTTTGCCAGCCCAGGTTTATTAATTACTACCCTTAGTAAACGGAAATGATAAGCAGAGTAGATATAAACAATAATTAATGAAAGGAAAATAAACATACTAGTACATACATACTAGTACATACTTATTTGAAACAACCAATCAAACGTTTATAAAACCTGTTCAATCAGATTTTATATATCGCGTCAATAAAGTATATTTGTACTAATGAAACCCTTTACATGCGGCGATAAATCGGAAGTCTCATACCGTCATGTATATTTTTTTCATCTATCTCTTGAATAATATTTTTTAAACACACAATGTTCTCACAACAATAGAAACATTTAAACTCATCAAACTCATCGAAAGTTATATAATGATTTTATTGCATTTGACACAAATTCATTTATCTTTAATTTAGGAGAATCGGTACATATATAATATACACTGCCCTCCAAAAGTTCTGTTACGTATACATTTTGACAAATAAAATTAAAAAACAAAATAATTCCAATATCGTTTTAGTTATAATGTGAATATTTTATTGTCCAAATACAATTTTTCAAGATAATTCAATGGCACTGAGTTCATGTTTTTATACAGAATTAGGAGAGTTGTAACTTAACTTTTGAGGGCAGTGCATATAATATAGCGTTGGTGTATTCATTGAATGTTTCTGATACAAATATTAATTTAATATACTTTACGCAAATTCGTAGATAACATAAATTTTACAGGTATAATATATATATTCATGAAATGTATCAAAACATTTGAATATAGAAAAATGCATTGCTTACCGTAGCAGATAGCACTAACGAAATCCTGGACATCGCTCGTTTCAATCACTTCCACTGGGTCCCTCGTCAGCCAGTAAGTGTACCACGAACTGGGTGTGAAGACTAATGACTTGATATTGTCACGTGATCTGAGCCCGTATCCCGCCGCTAATATGGACACGTTGCTGTCGCGGAGGTTCTGCAGCGCGGAGGAAAGCATACTATCATTAAGTCCATCATATTGACCATCTGTTATTACCATCACAAACTGCTGTCTTGACCAGCTGGCATTGTTGGTCAGATAAGAGGATAGGTTATACAGGGCTGTGTCGATCCTGAGAGGGGGCAATTGCACTGTTGCGTTAGGGTTCATTGTGGTAGAAGTGAAAATGTTAGTGGAACCAGACGGGGCTGTTGAGTTAATATCCACAGTTGTTGGTGATGCCGTCGTCGTTGGGATGGGCGTAGCTGCATCACTGATTCCTGTAGTATAGCCGTTAACTTGAGATCCCACCGTTACACCATCTTCAAACGAAATCAGTGTTTC